>NC_137581.1:1800000-2314000 GCF_963210335.1 Falco punctatus
AGCGCCGCTGGGATAAAGGATTTCGGAGAGGGGGAACCCAGGGGAACAGCGACTGAGCTGGAGAGAGGGGTGAGACTGTGAGAGGCAGAGCCCTGCAGCCCCCCCAGGGCAGGAGGGGCAGGGGGGGCTCCAGGCGCCGGAGCAGAGATTCCCGGCAGCCCGTGCTGGAGCCCCTGGCCAGGCAGGCTGTGCCCCCAGCCCATGGAGCCCCCGGCCAGGCAGGCTGTGCCCCCAGCCCATGGACCCCCCCGGCCAGGCAGGCTGTGCCCCCAGCCCATGGAGCCCCCGGCCAGGCAGGCTGTGCCCCCAGCCCATGGAGCCCCCGGCCAGGCAGGCTGTGCCCCCAGCCCATGGAGCCCCCGGCCAGGCAGGCTGTGCCCCCAGCCCCTGCTGGAGCCCCCGGCCAGGCAGGCTGTGCCCCCAGCCCATGGAGCCCCCGGCCAGGCAGGCTGTGCCCCCAGCCCGTGCTGGAGCCCCCGGCCAGGCAGGCTGTGCCCCCAGCCCATGGAGCCCCCGGCCAGGCAGGCTGTGCCCCCAGCCCGTGCTGGAGCCCCCGGCCAGGCAGGCTGTGCCCCCAGCCCGTGCTGGAGCCCCCGGCCAGGCAGGCTGTGCCCCCAGCCCGTGCTGGAGCCCCCGGCCAGGCAGGCTGTGCCCCCAGCCCCTGCTGGAGCCCCCGGCCAGGCAGGCTGTGCCCCCAGCCCCTGCTGGAGCCCCCGGCCAGGCAGGCTGTGCCCCCAGCCCCTGCTGGAGCCCCCGGCCAGGCAGGCTGTGCCCCCAGCCCCTGCTGGAGCCCCCGGCCAGGCAGGCTGTGCCCCCAGCCCATGGAGCCCCCGGCCAGGCAGGCTGTGCCCCCAGCCCATGGAGCCCCCGGCCAGGCAGGCTGTGCCCCCAGCCCATGGAGCCCCCGGCCAGGCAGGCTGTGCCCCCAGCCCCTGCTGGAGCCCCCGGCCAGGCAGGCTGTGCCCCCAGCCCCTGCTGGAGCCCCCGGGGGAGCAGACCCCCACCCGCAGCCCGGGGAGGATTCTACACCGGAGGGACCCACGCTGGGGCAGTGCATGGAGGACTGTCTCCCGTGGGAGGGACCCCGCTGGAGAGAGGAAGAGTGTGAGGACCCTTCCCCTGCGGAGGAAGGAGCGGCAGAGACAGCGTGTGATGGACTGAGCGCAGCCCCCGTTCCCCGTCCCCCTGCGCCGCTGGCGGGGAGGAGGCAGAGAAGTTGGGAGTGAAGTTGAGCCCGGGAAGAAGGGAGGGGTGGGGGGAGGTGTTTTGAAGATTTGGGTTTATTTCTCGTTATCCTGCTCTGATTCAGTTGGTAATAAATTAATTTCCCCAAGCTGAGTCTGTTTTGCCCACAATGGTAATTGCTGAGCGATGTCCCCGTCCTCGTCTCGACCCACGAGCCTTTTGCTGCATTTTCTCTCCCCTGCCCAGCTGAGGAGGGGAGATGGAGCAGCTTTGGTGGGCACCTCACGTCCAGCCTGGGTCAGCCCACCACACTAGCTCTCCATCTCCTGCATGTAAAGGCAGACCTAAAATCAGTCTTTGCAGCCGAAGGCAAAATCAGCATTTCTCAAGTGTTAGCTTGCTTTTCTTCTAGGAAAAGAAAAGCCTTTAATAGAATTGTTGGCTCTAATAAGAAAGCTCAGCCATAATCAAAGGAGTCTTATAGAGCCTGATTTAGCCTAGCAACTCCCAATGCCTGAATTCTGCAAAGAATTCACACTTAGAAATATTAGTTTTCTTCTGCTTTATAAAAGCATTATTTGAAGGATGAGGTGAGAGGAGGAACTGAGGTGTGTGATCTGACAGTTCAGGAAGCAGGTGGTAAAACAGAAGCTGCCATGTGGCTGCAGGTTTTCTCGAAAGATGCTGTTTATATTATTCTGAAAGGACAGTTGTCCATAGCACAGAAGCCTCTGTAAGGAGCACCCTGGCAGAGAAGCCAGGAGTGGGAAGGGAAACTCCTTCCCTTTTGCTAGGGATGATCTTCCTTTTATAAAGGGAAGACCTACAGACCGACATCCCAGCCAGGTCCATGGAGAAGCTTGCACCCCACGCTTCTCTTTTGTAGCGGCTCTGTGGGGAGAGAATCATAGGCTCTGTGCCTGCCAATCCAGCAGCTGTGTGCTAGTGGTGAGGCTTGATTTTAAAAAAAGACCAACACAGAGAAAAAAAAATGAAGACGTCTACTCCATGGGGATGTAAGAACTGTACAGAAAAAGATGAAAAGCACGCCAGGATGAGGTTAGCAACTGCAGATTAAAGTGACTTCAGCCCCTAAAAGACGCATGGAAAATTCTGTTCTAATATTGTTCAAAACAGTGCTCAAACCAGAGTTAAGTTAGAGAAGAGACCTGTTGGCCTGAACTACTGCATTTTGTAGAACTTCATTTTTATAGAATTAATTTCATGCCTTTTCAATGTTATGAAATTCAAGCTATTTCTTTCTTCATATTATTTGGACGATGAAGAAAACAGGAAAATTGATTTTAGACCGTGAGAAATATGAAAAGGCTTGGTGAAACATTTTGTATCTTTACTCAGCTTCTGAAAATTGTATCTCTTAAGTAAGTCTTCCAAACTTGCAGGAAGTTTATCATCCATAACATACGGACTGGAAAAGTGTTCCAGCCTTTTTATCTGTAACATGATAATGAAATTGTTGCAATGAAGAATGAAAATTCTTCTCAAAACCAGCTTATATAGCATTTGTTTCAGTGTACGAGTTGCTTCTCAGTTTAGTTACTTCTAAGAATCCCCTAAAATGGTAAGTTGTTTGAAGATGGAAACACTGCAATAGCATACATCATCAAAAGAATTCTCCCTTATCCCAGCAAAAATTTTGCATTAACAACGCCGCATCAGTTTTCCAAAGACTATGAATTCCAGAAGATTATAGAATCATTATAAAAAAGCCATCTGTGGGGCTCAGTATGTAGAAGAATTACTTACACTTAAATCATGGCTTATGTTTGACTCTTAGTTGTGTCATCACACCATAAAATGCTGAGTGTTCCTGTCCAGCCTATCACTGTGATATCTGGCATATCACACGGACTGTGAAACAGCTGATCATTACAGAGACATTTCCAATAAACTCACCTAGGCTCAGCTCCTTATTCCTAGTTGTATTTAGGTAGCATGCAATGGCCCAAACAAGATCGGATCACTCCAAGTACTGAGCAAACACAAAGCAATCAAGCCATGCAGCACTAGAGGTGCCCAAGGTGAAGGGCAGAGCACCTGATGTATTTTAAAGGGTTTAACTCATCTTTAACCAAGAGATTCATTTACAGACTGTAACTCGAGGGAAAAACAAAAGGCTCCAAAAACCTGCAAATTCACCACGCGTGTTACATTGCTGCACATCAAGAACCAAACATCACTGGCTAGGAAGGAGTATTTTAATATGCTTAGCATAAATTTCAAAGCAAAGAGCAATTCTTTGGTGAGCCTCAGCATAGTGATTAGGCACCCAACTGTAATTCCCACTCTACAGAGCAGGAAGCAGTGTGTCAAGCCTGGGTGAGCTCAGACCGCTCCGACCTTACACTGCCCTTCCTCACTGCTGTGTCTGGCAGTCGCCAGATAGCACGAGTAAGCCAGCTTTACAAATTGATTATATGCTAAAAATGCAAATTTGCAAGAGTCTTTGAGATATGAGTGTCTTGGGGTTAAGCTATTCAGATAATGCTTAACTTCAGAATTCAGCTGTCATCTGTAACAGTGAACATTATATTACTTATATTTTGGATTTTATTAATAGAGATAGGCTGAATAGTTGAACCTCATGCTTCCCCTGTAGTTATGCAACAATGCAATGCTCTCGGGGCTGCAACACTTTGAAGCCAAGTTCAAAACCCATCACATGCATTCACTGTTCCAAAGTTTAAGGATTTGTTTTTGAATTCTCAATGCAGTAGCTGTTCTGAACAGATCCCGGGGGCGGGGGGGGAGGAAGGAAAGAAAAAAAAAGGGGGTGAGGGTATTACCTTTTAAACTTAGATGCATTGCTCTTTCCACAAGGATATTGACAGCAACCGTATTTTCCAGAAATACCATGTTGTCCTCTTGTGGTTTGGCATTGGTGACTTCTGAACTTATGATATCCACTTTCTGACTCTGATTTTCAAAGACTTGTTGGCTCAGATCAGGGGTGTTCTCTGCACCTTCATCTTCACTGTTGCTGTATTCCTCAGCACAGTGAAGTCTGCTGGACAGAGCAGCAGAAGTGGAAGAAAGGACGATGTGAACCCGTACAGCAGCTCCTGCTAGGTTTGCAGCATTGCATCTGAACAATGGATAAACCCCTGCAAGAGAATTCACAACCAACCAGCTCACCAAGCCAAAGAAAAACTAGAAGCTTGGAAAACAGCTGATCCAGGTCATTACAGTAGAGATCTCATATCAGACCAGCACAATGAATCTGGATTTTCAGTGTAATTTCTATGCAAAGCATCACCCTGAAACATCAGCTTGTAAAGGTTAAAACCAGTGACCACTTCCCCAAATTGGGTACACCTTCATTTTCCCACTGGTAGCTCAGACTACTATCTTAAAGCACATCAACTGCCTGAGAGCCCTGGAAATAGTGCCTCTGCATCATCTTACATACACCGAGAATACAACATACACACAGCATAAAAACTTATTTTAACTCTTTTTTCTTCTCCCTTCCCTAAGCATACTCAAAAGAAAAGCCAATGACCTGTCCACAAATCTTCCTGCAAGCTGGTGGCTGATGGATGACAGAAGCCTAAATAGATGACAGAAGCCTAAGTAACCTAACAAAGCAGAAGTTCCCACGACCTTCTCAGTGCTTAGTCATTTGCTTTGACTGCAGGCATTCAGCCTCCTTGACAGACATTCTTACTGTTTCTTACTCTATAACGGTGCCCAATCCATAGTTCTGAAGAAACATTCTTCAGCAATCCACATACGCTAACTGCTCTCCCTATTACTGATCATTATCCCAGTTTTTCACCCATTTAAACTTGCTAAGTTTTGAATTCAGAGAATCAAGCATTTTAACCTTGTTTACCTTCAGTGAAAGGGGGAGCTGACAGCGTGCTGCACCCTGGACAAAACAAAACTGTAAACATTTTGCTTAAAGTGACTAGAGAGGTAAGCAAACTAAAACATCAATAAAGAGGGATGAAATATGACAATGCCCTTTTGGAACTTACCGCTAACACTTAGTGTTGTCCTTGACTTCTCTGCTAATGCTGCAAGGTCAACGTAGGCAGATCCAATAAGGCGATCTGTATCAAGTGGTCTTCCCACATCATTTTCTTTACCATATGTCCACCACACCTGGATTTCTAATTTCTCCTCTCTGAAGAACCAAAGCAGTCCTTGGCTCCTTCTGAGAGTCACTTTGTTTGGTTTCTTAAAGTTCACCGTAACACCCTTTGCGTCGTCACTCAATTTTGGCCTCCTAAGCAAAGTCCACGTGGCTTCCTGATCATATAGCTTATACCTGAGGTAGCAGTAAGTGCTTTCATGTAGGTGCGTCTGGCCTGCAAGCAGCACACAGTGGACTGGCAGCCATACTCTCGGGGTTGAGACGGTCACAGTCACTGGACTGTCACTCTGCTCCCATTCGTCACTGTCATCCACACTGTCTTCATGGGTCTCCTCACCATTCCATCCTAAAAGCTTAGCCGCCTCCAAAACACGCTCTCGGTCATCCTGATGAGCAAAGGTAATAGAAAGTTCCAGCCCTCCCACAATGGTCTGCATGATGTTTGTGCAGTGTGAAGGCATTAAATCTTCAGATAGGGTAACTGGGTACCAGCCTGAAATACCTTCAGGAGAAGAGATCATAATTAGCCTTGTCTTACCTTTTGAAAAATGGCAGTAAAGAATTTTCCGCTCTCTGGTCATTAGTCAAGGACCAGTACTTGAAGTGTTTATTTCTTGTGAAAGGGGAATTTGTCAAATCATTTCTAAAAGCAGCAAACTGTTACACCTCAGAAAACTTTGGCAGTAGTTCTGATCCCAAAGGCATTTTAGTTTCCATTTCATTAACAATACTCATTCTACAATGAAACTATACCCCATGAATCTCCAATTACAAAATCAGGCTTTCTCATGTCTTTGCTCATCTCTCCCCATTAAACGTAAAATGAAAATTGCATGTTGGAGAAAATGAGAACTCTACTGAAACTAAAGCAGAAATAACTAAGACCACAATGAAAACATCATTATTACAAGACATCATCATCATAAACTAACACTAGCTAGAGGAGGTATTTTATGTTTAGTTTAAAGAAAAAGGTAATCCTACTGCTTTCTAACTTATCTAAGCCTTTGTTTCCAGCTTTGAGATCTCAAAAGCAATCGTTGGTCCTCCACTGAGCACTACAGCTCTTGGACTTTCCATCTTAAGCTAGAAAATAAACAGCACTGAATAAAATACTAAAGAAGTATGCTGGTTTTAGCTGGGATGGAGTTAAATTTCTTCATAGTAGCTTCAGGATATTCATTCATCTACCATACATCGTACACCCTGAAAACGGATCTTCAAACCACAGCCTTTATATGAGATTTCTAATACAGGATTTTTAATGAAGACATATGGAATTTTTGTTTTTTAGACCAAAGTTCTTTCAGACACTGCACAAAACCCCTGAAACGTGAATGAAAATTGTTTTAAGGAATTACAATAGCATTTACACAGAATGTCAGCAGCGTAACACTGCTGCACTACCTGATCTTCTTCTCAGCAGGTCTCTGGTTGGAATTGTGACTGTCCCAAGAAGACAGTCTCTTGATGTCCGAGCTGCCAATTTGTCAGCGGCTGGAAAAGAAATAATTTCGTAAATACACCAAACTGGAACACAAGATTTAGAAGTGATTGAGACAGTATCGCCTTCGAAAGAAAAATGTATTGCCTCAACAGCAAATAGCTCAGCCGTCATACTGAAAATATTTTTAACCCCTAAAAAAAAAGATCCAAAGTCAAAACAAATTGTCCAGGATATATCAGGCCAAAATCAATGAGAAACAGGGATGTGAACAAAAACCTGTCTGTAGGCAGTGCCAGTGCACATTCCGGACAGGGTACATACTCTACCACCGCTGAATGAGGAGAATCTTTCAGGGAATATTTCCACAGATGAACACCAAGTAACCAGTGGGGAGCTGGTCATTAGTTACGCAAACAGCACAGCTTTTCTCCTGACTTTCCTCCCCAAGATGTTAAAAACAATGTCATATTGAGCTAAATTTTGTTTATAAAATAATTCCTGTGGTTATGTTGTAAAACAACACTGCCTATCTGCCACAGGACTGTTGGAGGATTTTAAGCTATCGTTTTTCTGAATCTCCATTACCTCTCATGAAGTGCAGGCAATAAGGCACGCACACACAGGTGACCAGCACGTTCAAGGGAGGGGGCTCTGCCCCTCTGCTCCCCTCTGCTGAGACCCCCCCACAGCGCTGCGTCAAGCTCGGGGGTCCTCAGCATCAGAAGGACACGGACCTGTCGGAGCGGGCCCGTCGGAGGCCACGGAGCTGGTCAGAGGGCTGGAGCCCCTCTGCTGTGGGGACAGGCTGGGAGAGCTGGGGCTGTGCAGCCTGGGGAGGAGAAGGCTCCGGGGAGACCTTAGAGCAGCTCCCAGTGCCTGGAGGGGCCGACAGGAAAGCTGGGGAGGGGCTTTGGGCAAGGGCAGGGAGCGGTGGGACAGGGGGGAATGGCTTGAAGCTGAGAGAGGGGAGATTTAGGTTGGACATGAGGAAGAAACCCTTCCCCGTGAGGGCGGCGAGGCGCTGGCCCAGGCTGCCCAGAGCAGCTGTGGGTGCCCCATCCCTGGCAGGGCTCAAGGCCAGGCTGGACGGGGCTGGGAGCAGCCTGGGCTGGGGGGAGGGGGCCCTGCCCCTGGCAGGGGGTGGGACTGGCTGGTCTTGAAGGTCCCTTCCAGCCCAAACCCTTCTGTGACTTTATACAAAGGCAGGGTGCTCCAAGAGTCAAGCACTATTATGCATTATCTTTTCATTTAAGAGGTGATACCGATCACCTGGAGTCTAAAAAAGCCTCAGCTCTTTGCACAAGGGGAACAGTACCTCCCAAAGCCTTCTCTGAAGACAGTTTAGCTATTAGCAATTGCACATCTTATCAGCCGCACAGAATAGTCCCTGGAAACATTCAGGGTCAGGCTGGATGGTGCTCTGACCAACCTGATCCGGTGGAAGATGGCCCTGCTCATCGCAGGGATTTGGACTGGACCATCTTTGGAAGTCACTTCCAACCCAAACCATTTTATGATTCTACGCACAGTCTCTCTTCTAAACTAAAAAAATAAGGGGAATGGATCATTTTGCGACAGCGTTCAGTCATTATTCCCACTTGTCCTCCTTACCTGACCTGGTGCTCCGATGGTAGACAGAGAAGATGATACTGGCAGACTGCAAGAGTTCCCCCAGACAAGAGGCTTCTCCACTACTTTTCTGAATGATGAGGTTACAAGGAAACTCTACATGATGCTCGAACTCGGGGCAGAAAGTACAAGCCACAGCTCGTGTGCTGCGTCTCTCTGCCTCAGGTAGGAAGGAGAGGTTCACAGAGACATAAACATTAACTCCCACACCTGCATAGTACTGGACCGAAGGGTTCTTCTGTCCCACAGCTCTTCATTTAGCATGTAACAAGAAAGGAAGAAAGACAATGAATCTGACGCACAAGGAATCTAGGAACCAACGCAATTAAATCAAGGTTTCAAGCCTTTATGGTGAAAAATAGGACAAACCAGTGAATGTTGTAAGTCAAAGCAGATGTGGGTTCTGGCTGCATATTATTTTTCACCATTTTTTTTTCCCATCTGGACATACGAGGAACAGATAAGAAATGGTGAGAGTAACTATCACAAGGTTCCTCACTGGTGGCTGTGCTCTTATCACTGTCATGATCAAAGTGGTTGAGAATGTACTCAGCACCTTTAAAAATATCCCGTACTACAGAAAAAGTTGTAGCATAACTTCCCAGAGAACCTGCTCTAGAAGGAAGCAAAATGCCAAGCCAAATCAATTTTACAGACTAGCCCTGACAAGCAAAAGGAGGTGAAATTAGCAGATGGAATTACTTACAAGTAAAACAGACCCAAGTATTACTATAACTCAGGCCCACAGACCTGAAGGATGAGGAGTCTGAGGCCATTCAATTTTCTTAATTTCTCCAAGCACCATACAGTAGCCATCCTTATCCTACTGAGTCTACTTTAGTGAAGCAGGATCAGGAGCTCAGCAACACTGAGAAGGGCCAGTGAGCACTGCTCTCGAATGACAGGAGCTATCCTTCTCTTATGGAACTCACTCCCTCTCTTCTAGCCCCTTCTTAATTCTTCAAAATCGTATATTGGAACTGTTCAGGAATAAGTTCAGGTGCTAGCATGTACTTAGAGGAGCAGCCTCCGGATGAAAAGGAGTATGTTTCAATTACTAGTTTATCAGCGTTTCCACAGCGAAACACCGGAAAACAAATCTCAGCTAGTTTTTAGATAGCATCAGCAACACCAAGACCCAATGACCAAAGAGATACCATTTTACATCAGCCAATTTTTATAACAGCTTTTGGTGTAGCAAAATGTGGAAATGTAGAAAAATGTGCCCTTACAATCTCGATCCTTCTGCAGAACAAATGCTACCACACTCTACTACAGCTTAAGGGACAAAAATAACCACTGGTGCTCTTTATAAACTTATGTTCACTTCTGATCAGAACCCAGCTTGAATCTTGGTCTCTGCAGATGGAAAGTTGGCCAGTGACAGTTTGTTCTAATCTAATGGCTCAGCCTGCTGCCTGTCTCCAGATAAGGCTATTTTAAGAGAAAAATCTTCCTTTTTGAACTCAGCTTTACCTAGCTGCTGCTTGCAAACCAGATGCTCTGTGTATGTGTACCAAAAGAGAAACAGCTTGAGCCATTATTCCTGCTGCTGGTTTCACAGACCGTTGGTATCTCACACTCACATCAAGCAAGCCTGGATTAAAACAGAGAAAGGAAAGAATAGAAATGCTCAGTTTTTTATACAGTTACATCCAACATAATCAACACTTTGTTATACCTTTTCATACAAAACGTAGTCTACTAAACGCAAAAGAAGAATTCCATAGGTAATCCATTGAGATGCAAGATGCTAGACTTCAGCCTGAAGTTACAGCTTTATACAGGAGGCACAGAAGGAAATTTTCAGAACCTGACCTCCTGGCAGTCAGGTCGGGTGATCTCAGTGGCTCCCTCTCAGCAGCAAATCTAGGGCATAGTAAAATTAGGAGAGGCTGTTTCACCCAGCCATGCCCTCAGGTGTGCGTTCATCGTAGTAGTTGTAAAATATCCTACTGCAGCATTTTAACACCTTTTTTTTTAATAGCACTGCAAGTGACAAAACCTTCCAAAAAAGACAGATTTTCTGTTGCTGCACGAAGCTAACTTAGTACAAAATAACCATAGCGTACTGAATTCCCTCTCCAGCCACAGCTTTTTGTATGGCCTTTTTTCCAAGAAGCTGCCTCAGATTTCCTCAGTGGCCTTCCCAGAGTTGATGTTTATATGACTTGAAAGACCCACAAGGGAACAGAAAGATGTTTCTGCTCAGGCTACACCCCATAAACAGCCCTTCTTCGGGTCTCCCATTCCTTGCTTTGCATGAGAAGTGGAACCACAGACGGTGGCTCATTTGGCAACTAAGCCGTTCAAAACACATGGGAATAGCTTTATAAAACTTGTTAGGGGTGTGAGGGCCGCTCACGTCTGTCTAATCGCTCATTCTTCACTAGGTACAGTGATAATGAAAGCTGAGATGAAAACCACTCAGGGTTTATATCCGTTGCCAACACAAGTACATATTTTTCTTTGCCTTGGAGGGAAATACATAGGCTCTCATTTTTACACAGAGAATCACAGAATTGTTTAGGTTGGAAAAGACCTTTAAGATCGAGTCCAACCATTAACCCGGCACTGCCAAGTCCATCACTAACCCATGGCCCTGAGCACCACAGCTACACCCCTTTTAAATACCTCCAGGGATGGCAACTCCACCGCTTCCCTGGGCAGCCTGTGCCAGTGCTTGACAATCCTTTCGGGGAAGATGTTTTTCCTAATCCTCAATCTAAACCGCCCCTGGCGCGGCTTGAGGCCATTCCCTCTGATCCTGTTGTTGTGTACGCGATGTTACGTGTTACATGTTACAATCTGTTGCATGTTTCATGTTTACAATGTGTCACAATGTGTCGCGTGTCACGATGTGCCAGGTGTCTGCATGGATGTCCATCCCCTACCCCCCGATGGCCGACCGCAGCCCCTTGCTGATGTTCCATCCCTCCAGCACTGCCTTGCTGCCCCCAGGCTGCTCTCCCACCCGCCGGGTGTTATCCCACAACCGTGAACACCCCCAGCCTTCCTTACCTGAAGCCCGCAGCTGAAATTCCCCTGAGCAATCAGTCCGGGGGACCAAAGGAAGGTTAAAAGTCTGAATCCCTATTTCTTCACGATGCTGCATAGTCGCCATGGCACACAGCCGTGACAAGGGCAACGTCCCTTTGGCAACCACCTGGTCTCTGACATTTGGGTAATAATACCTGGTAAGGTAAAAAGCAGCGGCATCAGTCATGCTGTTTTGATGACGACAGTGATCACCATTTCTCTCACGACTGCACGTAAGTCAACTTTAACTTGTGCGTCTTCAAACACTAGTACCCCAATAGCTAAGAGATAAACTCAAATAAATGAATTTCTACAGGAAAAAAATGCCCAGTAAGTGCTGAAGTAAATAATGATACAAATATACTTTTGCACTAGTCCTACCAAGACAGCTAGCAGAAACTGCTAAAAACTGCCATCCCAAAGACAAACAAGAGAAGAATCTGGCACCAAGTATTCTCCACTCCATTTTCCATTAATAAAAAATACTGCCAATACTTTCAGAACAGATTTGTGGTACCAGTTTGTGAGTGTAACAAATCCCTCTGGACCATTTCTTAACTGCTCTACTTGGTTTCAGACTCATCCTACGCCGAGTTTTGGCACTGTATCTCCTGAAAAACAGGTAGATCAGGAGAAAGGCATCCGCTGTATTTTCATTAGCAGTAACTGAACAACGTGGTAGCGCTATGACTTGTGTTTTCCTTTCCGTTTTAGGACAAATCCTGAACATTAATTGACCGTTGAGCCTTGGGTACAGCACTGCCTGAAGAGTAGTCCCAACTTCTTGGAATATTACACCTGTTGGTTTCTACTTTTTCCCCATATACCTCTAGGAATAATTCAAGATGCTGACAGCATCATAGCAACAACTCACTGATTTGGAACCTGCGGTCAGTATCTGCTCTCCTGTCTAATTACAAAGATCTGTCAGTAAGCTTTTTCCACTTTAAATATTACAAACTGGTAAGAGGATGTTTACAGAATTCTTAAAAGGCTTCCAGCTCCGTAATTTGCTTCTTTCACCCAAACCAGCCGAAATTTACCAGCCGCTACCAGTGAGCGGCCAGGGCAAGATTAAACCAAGTATAACTATCCTCAGAAATCTGAGCTAAAGCACATTTTTGAAATGCCAGGTAATAACAACTGGTCAGTTCAACTGCTCTGGTCATTACCAACATTAATGTAAACACATCCAGCACGTAATAATTCTCAAGTGACTGTGAACTTTAGCTTGGTTTGTTTTACTACAGAATGAACAATTATAACAATTATGCTTTCCTAAAGCCATCTGTCTTCATGATCTCTTCATGGCCTTCCACTACTAGTAATTAGCTTCAAACGCCAAAACCCCCACAATTGAACCTACAAACATTTTATAGTATTTTTTCTGTAATTGGTGACTTGCATTAGGGAGAAAACCCAACCCCAAAACAATGAAATTATACTGCCAGGGTGCTATTAAGTAAATTTAGATGTGCCAAGCATTTAAACGCTGCTTTTAGATCACTACGCTGATAACAAAGTGGAAGAAAGCAAACTAAGAGCACACACCTTCTAAGCAAGAAAAAAGTAACTAGCACTTTTGGAAGGGAAAAAAGGGCTCGCATGTCTTAAATGGAATCTTAAATGCAGATTCATCACCAATGTTGATAAGCTCAACACTTTTCCACTTATTATTAAATATCCATCCCACAGCTAGAGATTTTTCAATACCAGATATGTCTCTATTTGTATTGCTGTGACATCTAAAAAGAATACGATGTTATTCTGTACCTGCACCAGACTTCAAACTGGATTCCTCCTCCAGCCTCTCCTGGTGCCATATATGCACTGACCAGGAGCCTCTGGACTGGGACATCAGCAGGAACCAACAAAGAATGATGATGCTCATCATTAAAGACGGGATCGGGGACACACAGAGTGGTTGCTGTGCGAAATGGCTTTAATCTGATGCCTACAAGTCAAGCAGAGTTGGTTAAAAATGGCTGCATGCAGAGGTTTCAACCTTTTTCTATTTGCAGTCCTTCAGGAGGCAGGACCCATGGACAGTAAGTGACATTCTCCTGCCAGAAGGCTTCCTCTTCTGAGTTTCACTTCACAAATCTTTTACAAGCAATTCACACAGTCCCACAACCTGTGAGCCACCAGCTGAAAACTACTGTTAAATGTGGCTGGAAGCTGACACAGTTTACAGGAGTTACTATGGTACAATGTTACTGACACTTTTTTCAGAGGAAATACATATTAGTGATTCAAAGCACAAGACTCCAGATCAACATTTAAATAATTGCAATTGTAGAAAATTACTTAACACTCCTTTATAATCCTAATGATCTAAAGCAGACAAGTCTTCTCTCGGTGTATGCATGAAAAAGAGCATCTTGAAAGGCTCCTGTACGTAAAGCCTTTGTTGAAATTAACTGTATACAATCTGCGAATCTGTTTTTGCACCTTTGCAAGCTGGCAAAACCCTCTAGGATCTTTAACAAAAAGGTACCATGTGAAGGGATTCAGAACTAGGTATCTTTTTTTGCTGGGAACTTTGCCACCTACATCAGTCAAAGCAGGTCTTTAATGTACTGATGCAGCCCAAGTATGACAAGTTGCAGGCAGATCTTGTTGGGAAAGCAAGCACTGGCTGCATGGAAGCTCAGAAGAACACGCACCCTCTCACTTAAGCAGAGAGAACATTGCTAAACAATATTTAATTAAAGCAATGCTCTAAATAAAGACAGATTACAAAATAAACTAACCATCCTCATGCAATTCAGTTCCTTGCAGTGCACCGCAACCAGCCTCTTGAACTGGGAAACAGTACTGTACGTAGCAGTCAGCCTCTCCCCAGACGGTGGACTGTAAGGGAGTGAGTCCTTTCACACTCTCCACACAAATCTCAAACACGTGCTCCACCAGTTCTTCCCCTTCTTGGTCTAACTGCTGATAAAACAAAGGGAATCCACATGAGAAGGATGACTCTTCAGGAAACAGCATACAAAAGGACTGGGAGCATAAGATTCTAAGAAGCCTGAGACAGGAGCAGAACCATTATCTGCCATTTACCTCCTAAAGTTCACAGCAACACTGAAAGTCTGATAGCACCTTTTTTTTTTTCTGCAAAAGCCAAAAAACACAGCACATAAAAAGCAAGGAAGTTCCTACATATACAACTCAATGGTAGGGGCAAAACCTGTATGGTACAGAATATGGCTGTGAAAATTAAGATTTTCTGTAACGTTGCGGCTTTTTTTACCAAACTTGTAATGAAGATAGAAGCAGTGGGTATACAGAGCAATACAAAGAGCAATAATGTCAAAGCCAGTGACAGAAAGCTAGTAAGAAAAGAGTACAAACAATATAATTCTGTGTAGATGTCCTGGTTTCAGCTGGGATAGATTTTTTTTTCTTCTTAGTAGCTAGTGCAGTGATGTGGTTTGGATTTGGTTTGAGAATAACGTTGATAACACACTGATGTTTTTAATTGTTGCTAAGGAATATTAATACCAAGTCAAGGACTTTTCAGTTTCTTGGGCCCTGTCAGCAAAACGGCTGGAAGAGCACAAGAAACTGGGAGGGGATGCAGCCACGACAGCTGATCCGAACTGGCCAAAGGGATATTCCAGACCACAGAATGTCTGGTTGAGTATGTAAGCTGGGGGAAGAAGAAGGAAGAGGGGGACATTTAAAGTTACAGTGTTCATTTCCCAAGTCGTTGCCATGTGTGATGGAGCCCCGCTGCCCTGGGGATGGCTGAGCGCCTGCCTGCCCATGGGAAGCGGTGAATGAATTCCTTGCTTTGCTTTGCTTGTACATGCACCTTTTGCTTTACTTATTCAACTGTCTTAATCTATGGGTTTTCCCAGTTTTACCCTTCCGTTCCCACCCCCACCCCACCCCGCCCATCCCACTGGGGGAGAGTGAGCGAGCGGCTGTGCAGGGCGTAGCTGCTGGCTGGGGTTAAACCATGACAGTAGAATATGATCATTTATAACAAAATCGGCTACAGCATCAAAAGAGATCGGGGATCACTGGTCCGTTAATGAACCCACTGGTAAAATCCTTTTCACATGTCCCTAACAACAAGAGTGAGAATTTACTGAGCAATACCGTTACAGGCTTTGTAGGAGGAGGGTCCAGCGAGTGGGAAGGACGCTGTGTGACAGGAGGCACCATTCCTTCTTCATTTTTTAGCCTTTGCAGTGCCACTATTTGATCAGCTGACCCCATCGCCAGAACGACCCTCAGGCTTCCACTTCTACTGCCAGTAAAAACATCTATCACAGGCATATAGCTGTCCACAGCAACCACTGGATATTGAGCCTGAAGAAGCAGGTGGGAAATCTTTGGATCTCTGGAACAGATTAAAATAAAAAACCTCTGGTATGAGAATGAGACATCTCAATATGAACATGATCACACAAAGCTCATTTTAGATGGGACTTTCAATGCAGTTAGAAACCAATCTATCTCCATTCCTCCAAAATTTGGTTCAACTACATTAGTCTTCACAAAGCACAGATCCATGAGCTGCTGAATGGAAAAGGCTATTTTCAGCAATGACAAAGTACAGCTTTCCAAAAACTAACGTAGCCTTACTTATAAGACAGTCTAGAGATCTGTGAGCGAGGTGATGAACTGGAACAAAATTCCTATTAATATACTGTAGCCATATTATACTTCTATGAGGCAGTTACATGGTCTTTGGGGAAGGACTTGGGCAGGAAGAAAAGAAGGAACAGGGACAGTCTCCCAGAGAAATGTAAAACCATCTAATAATACACTGAAGTTATACACAAGCAAACTACAGCGGATTACTGAAAGAACTTATACAAATGACATGCTAATAATTAACAAAGTAGTGCCCAGTCAGTTGCAGCACCATCTGATTTCCACCTATCACTAGTCTGACCAAAATAAAAGCAATTAATCCTCTACATTAGAAAGAATCTCTCCAGTCCAGTATTCCCATTTTTTTTTTATTGTTTTAAGCAGGTATATTACTTGACTGCACGAGAAGCCAAAACATTCAACAAAAAGATCAAAGAGCTCTGGAGAGACCCATCAACTAAGACAACAACTAAAGCATGAAGTATTTAAGAGATCTTTTCAGTACTGCAAGCAGTGTCCTGTGCTGTGCAAACTGACAACATCTCTAGCAATGGGATCTATGCAGAGCATGATCAGGAACAAAATCATTCCACCAGTCACAGTCTTGGAAAATCACCAACGGAAAGCCACACTCAATCTTCCTCTACAGTTACTTCGGTCTCTTACAGTTTTACTCCTTCATGGAACCACAACTTAAAACTGGCTCCAAACCCGATGCAGCATGGTGTCTTTATTTTTTACAGTCCACTTGTATTTCTGTATAAGGACAGTGTAACTTACCCAGATACCGCTCAGTGTAGCAAACTGCCAGAGAAAGCTGGCAGGACAAAAAATGCCTTCTGCTGTCAAGTATAATTAAGAACCCTCCCACACAAATCCCAGACACCATCCCTCATGTCTTTCCCTGAGCATCAGTTAGGATATTTCCCAACCCCATAAAATATGGAACAACGATATTTACTTGAATGAGATGTAAAACTGATGCAAAGGAAGTTTAACTAATCCTAGCAATCTGTCACAGCCAGGGCTTCCCATCTTGTTCCATGCTTCAATAATCATGACATTGTTCTTCAGCCGCTCCAGGTGTTTGGAAGTCAATGAAAAAGGCATCACCTGAAAGAGTTTAATGCAGATTCAGAATACACTGGAAACTATTTGCTAAGGATAGAGCATTCCAGTAACACTACATCGTTCCAGTTTACAGAATTGTGCTCTTTAGAAATGGAAATTAAAGATGAAATGCATACCTGCCTAACAAGTTCCAGAATAACGGCAGGTTTGGCAAAGAGCTAGCCAGGAAAATTAATGTATTTTAGGTAAATTTTAACATAAGATCATATGCTACCTTAAGAAAATTGCTTTTATCTTTATATGCGTGGTTACCAAACAGATAAATCATTTCAGACAACTTTCAGATGTCTTCTGCTATGTTTTTACAATTCACTCTTTCAGCTGAAGACTAGGAAGTCTCACAAATCACTAGCTATTGTTAAAAGTAAACCAAATGCATTTGAGCATCCTGACATTCCCAACGAAAAACGTCCAGTAAAAAATTACAAACTTGTAACACTATTAAATGCCTGAAATTTTGCTGTTTGCTGGGGGAAGGCTCTGGCCCATACTAGGACAGTAACCCACACTTCTGAGCTGCTATATTAATTGAGAAAAAAAAAAGAACTGCATTTCAAACTGTGCAATCCAGCCAAAACAATACTGAAAATACTTCTAATATACCGGACAGAGCCAAGTAGAGAAGCTCCTACATATATAAAAGTAACTTATCTTTGAATGATGTTTGTCAGTGTGGAATAGCTCATTTCAATCAGGGTTAAATGGAATACATGTGACTTACCTGAGAAAAATTAAAGGCAGGCTGTGTTGTGCCCCATATGACAGCAGATCGCGTCGCCTCCTCAGTGCTGAGCAGCTTGCAGTTTAAATACACGTTACAAGAACTGTGGAGCCCACAGTCTTCAGCAACAAAATCCTTTCCATCAGGCACCATCAACAGCACATGCAGTAATAACCCATCTTCTTCAGATGCCGTTATTTGCGTCATCAGGTTACAGGCTACAGGGGTTGGTACAGCCCGCGGTGGCTGCACGATGTTCACGCTGGCTGCTCCTGTCTTCTGTGCCTCCTTGTAGTTGTGAAGATTCAAGCAGTGAGGGCTTTCTGCATTTACGTCCTTCCTGTTGGGCTCCTGGAATTCCAGCCGGGGGCTTCTTACAGCTTGAACTGGGACTCGCTGCAGAGCCACAGCTGACCTGGCAGCGGTGCGGGTGAAGTCTTTGTTGTCGCCTGCAAGCTCTAAGGATACCTGCATTGGGCAAAGCAGAGCGGGCTAATCGAAAGATGTTCCTCATACAAAGACAAGAGACTGCAGCATAAATTCAGGTAAATGCATTGCACATTTTGTTCAAGAGCTGTGTTAGATCATCACCCAGAAGGCTTACCGTTAGACACATGCTGGTTACAAGCTACAACTGTCACTGCAAAATAAACCACATGCGATTTTATCAAACACAGCAGTAACTCAAGTGCAAAACCATATAATTACAGCTGAATAAAGGAAAAACGTAAAACCAATTGCCAAGCTGACTGAAATATAACACCTACCCAGCCAAAGCAAAAAGTACTGTGACAAAGTATCACAATTGTCATTTGCTCCACTCTGCTACAGCATGGGCTGCTTAAGAAAAATTATGAAAAATGAAATGTTTCTCTCCAAATGTTTTCTTTCACTGCTCTTTCACTTTTACATTCTCTCCTGATTTTAGCTGTCCCTAACTCCTCTCCCTTCTGTGGGCTCCTTTTTCTCTCCACTGGTCTACATATTCCACTGCATTTGTCTTTTTTTGTTTCCAAGACTGGCTTTTTTGGGTTTTGTTTTGTTTTTAACACTGTCCTATGTTTGAATTGCCTCTTCACGTTGTCAAGATTTGCAAGAGAAATAGTCAGATTGGTATGAATGAAAATGTGTGTGTGAAAGCAATGGAAGAAACACCAGAACCAAGGTTAAAGGAATTGCAAGTGTTAATTTGCAAGTGTTAATTTCTACAGAGCATCACAGATCTGCTGGATTCATTCACATGATGAGACAGCAAGAAGGGGAGAACAAACTCAAGCCCAGAAGATAAGGCAGCAGGATAAAGAAAAGGATTGGAGCCACAAAATGCCCAAATAAGGAAAATGAAATTTAGACTCAAGAATTTTGCCTACGACTTAGGAGGGACGAGACAAGATACTACAGCAAAAAATGCCAAATGGTATCTCCTCCTAAAGTGTATGAAGAACAACATGTCCAAAGATGAGAAGTTCAAGGGCATCTGTCAGAAAGAACCCAAGAAATGCAAAGTGGACTCAATAGCCGACATCCCTTTTCCTCCATGCCCTGGCCAGAACAGCTGGCCCCACATATACTGTGGGTAGGGAGGTATTACACTGAGCAAGTGAAACCTAGGAGACAGGGCAACCAAAATCACTTTTCTTTAATATTAGCTTCCCCTTCCATCAGCTCTTACCTCAAACTTTGGTTCATTAATTCCCCACAACACCTCCTTCCACTTTTCTCCTCTCACACCCTGTTCCACTGCATTCTCTCCTGCAGAACACACCATTTCTCCTCCCTGCCTTCAATTAACTTCTCCCACACCTAACCTCTACATTTTATGTTTCAGCCTTCTGCAGCTCCTTTACTGGCAACTCTGCTGAATGGCTTCTCTGCCAGAAGTTTCCCATCCCCTGTGACAGAGGACATGGCTCATGCTGTGAACTACAAAGTGACAGAAGCAATCTGTGCTGACATTCCCCAGGAATAATATAGGAGCTCCGAATGTAAAATTCCCAAATACTCTCTTAACCCTTTCCCTTGGTAATCTAGAGAGCTGTTTATCCTCAGAACTGCCAAATCTCTCAGATGTGCTGTGCAGGACCATTAATCCTCCTCAATTAAATGTTGAGCATGCTGGTAGAAACTTTGGCTGGAGAAGAGAACTCCTGAAGTGACCGTGTGGTACCAATGACAGGGAGCATCAGGCCTCTGTGGCAGGAGAGAACTCAGCTCATGGGTGAAGCAGAAGCCAAAGCTCCCAGCTTGAACATGTGCCACTCGGCTGGCTTGTAGAGTGATTTCTGTATCCAAGCCTTAGCTTATTGACTCTCATTTTACCCTGCAGCCAGGGGAACATCACACAGCAAGATCCTAAAGACATGCAGGAGGTTCAAAATATTTCTCCAAAACCCTAAGGAAAAAAAAAGGTTCACGTTATCTTGTATTGGTCTTAAGAAACCTCCGTATCTGAGACCTGGCAAATTAAAACAAAGAGAGGAAAGAAAGAGGAGGGAAAATTTCAAAAAGAAGGAACATGCAGCCAAAATTAGTAATGACAGGTTGTTTAACTCGAAGTCTATATGGTAAAACACATACCTTTAGCGGTCCAACTTGTGTCTGATCTCCCTCTTTTCCCACAGGTATCTCGCAGCTGACAGTGAGCAACTCAGACTGAATAACCTGGCGTAACTGAAGCGCTGCTGAGCCAATGGCCACTGGCTGAGGGCAGAAAAAGAAACCATTTTGCAAGATTTCTGCAAGGTTGAAAGAACTAAGGGCGGGCATGTTGTGAAATGAAAGCCTTCTGGGAAGCCATGGCCAGCCACTCACCCTACTACTCCTATACCGTTAGTTGTACCTACAGGAATTTATAGGAAAGTTTCCCTTAGTTCTAATTTCAAGTCTAGGACAACAGTAAGGAAAATTACCCCAGTACCTACTGTTAACAGTTCCAGATTAATGCAAAAAAGAACATCTCAAATCCTAGTAACTGAACAAAAATTCCATACTTAAAGACACAATTTATTCACCCACTAAATCTCCTATTAAAACAGATGGGCAGATATTCTTGGTGCTGATTAAAACAAAACACGAGCTAACACCTCTCACTGTCCTCATCACATGCAGATGATTATACAAATATTTTTTGCAAAAATATACTTTTTTTTTTTTTTTTTTTTTTTTTTTGACACTCACGCACCTATCCCCCAAATCCAAATGCACAAGTTGTACCAGTTTCTCACACCTTGTGTTGTTCTCCTTAACCTGGGCAGAGGAGTGGTATCAAATGCATCTACGTTAACTCATTCTATATTGCTAAATGAGCTGTGTTCTTATTGAAGACTAATGTTTGTAACTGATCCGATATGCTTACATAGTAAGAGATCAGTTTGGAAGAGGAGGGAAGGACAATTTTTTTTGCCTGTCAGTCTTGAACTCATAAAATCATTTAGTTGGGTGATCAGATTGAACAGCAATTAGTTCAACTTATAGTATCTGCACGTAATGTCATTTCCCTTGATAATATCCAGCAACGGTCAACTAAGCTGCCCAGTCAAGCCACGCTGTTTTGCCTCTGATGGTTGAGGTGGCAGCAATCTCAATGAAGCATTGCAGAAGACTTCGAAAAGCCACTGCTGTCTGTGTAAGTATTGGAGGAAACAGAAATGCAAAGAACTTCTATAAACAACTTCTAATAAGTACCTTTTTCTGTGTGCTTTTTCTCATGTAGATTTTAAAAGCGAGGTCAGAGCTCCACCAGTGCTCTATCATTGTTCCACTAAAACGGACAGGGAACACAAACCGCTGCTGAAATTTCACCACTGCAAGGAAGACAGAGACTTGTGAGGTCTTAGCTGTATCCAGAGCTAACCTGTCTTTTGAACCCGATCAGGAACAGAGAAATCCTCAGTCTCTGCAGAGAACGTGCAGGGCAAGTAGACACGGGAAGTTCAGAAGGTATGAGGAGAAAGTGATGCACTTCTGAGGAGGATGGAAAAGCACACAGCAAGCATTTGTACATCTGCCAGAATCACAGATCCAGCAAGGCTGGGAGCTGAAGGGTTACTGTTGCTGGAAACCTCAACAAGAATCTCTCAAGGATTCAACCTAATAAACTATATCACAACTCTGTAGGTAATTCGCTACTTTGTTTTGGTTGCTCACAAGAGCAAAAAATCTTCCAAATTAACTGAATATAAATAAACTTTCCTGTGGAGATTCCTCTGTTACATGCACAATCATTTAATTCTGCATTACTTAACACCAAGCCCAAAGTAAACTGTTCTTCGCTTTCCAAGGCCAGAAAACAGCAGGCAGGCAGTACCACAAGCATCTAAATAATAACAGCATCTAAAGGCTGCAGTCGATTCCAAGTCTGTCATCCTAGAACACAGTAAGACTTTCCATTCTTCAGTGGGAGAATATATATTTCTATATATATTCTGTGGGAGATCAATATATTTCAAGACATATCTTGAGAGAGTCAAAGCTGAGCTGCAAGAGTAATCACAAGTTCAGGAGAAAAATGGCATCTGCAAGAAAAGACTGAACGAATTGGTGTTTACTCTAGAAAAGAGTAGTACAGTAGCAGTGTTGAAGTAGTACACTTTCCTTGTTCACAATGGATAAAGTAAGTATTCCTGTGATGACAGAAAACTCAGGTTAGACATAAGAAAACTTTTCTAACAGGAAACACAGTGCTTCTACAGCTTGCCTAGGATGCCTACGGAATTATTCCTATTGGGCATCTTTAATAAATCAGATAAACAGCTCTCAGGAAAGATAATAGTACAGTGGACTGACTTGATGGCTTCTTCAAATTATTTTCAGCCCTACCTATTTTTCTGGGTTCCAAAGAGCTGGAGCTTAATCTCACAAGACGAAATCCAGGAGGCTGTATTATTTTTGCATTACAAAGAGCTAAGGTTAGGTAGAGTTAGATGTTTTTTTCTGGACACAAATGGAGAATATACAAGAGAACTCAAAATTATTCCCAGATCTTTCAAGTGCCACCCAGAAAGATGCAAAGCCAATGAATGACCATATGGGAAAGGCTTTTGAAAGTCACCCTGGATTTCCAGTTTCTGGGAAGACTGGGCAGAGAGGACCTTGCTCATACAGCATTGTCTGCTCACTGAGGAGAGAAACATAGCATGAATTGCCCTCAGGGATACAAACACTGGTGACTCTCAGGAAAGAGATTTATGTCTACTGCTTTGAGCATGGGACTCAAGATCTCTTGGATCCAGCAGATTCTCTGAGCTCTTGCAGATGCTAAATGACACATTTCAGCATCTGAAAAAATTATTTGTTTGAGATGTAAGTATCTCTGATATTTCTAAAAGTACTTTATCATCCTCATACTATTGCAGAAAGGATATTGGTTTTACGTTGAAGTGAAGGAATGGGCTTACTGACCTGCTATTCTGTCCCTAAGAAAAGAACTTTTCAGCAAAAAAAAAAAAAAAAAATCATTTGGCTTCCTTCTTCCTCAGACGAGCATTCCACTACCTGCAGCGCAGCAGAGGTGCCACTAATCACACCATATTTTTCAGGCAGCAAAGAAAATACATAGGAAACACTATTACATAATTTCTAAGAGATGAAGGAGTCAACAAAGCTAAAGACAAGGGGGAGAAATTAATGCTCTTACCATCATCTGTGATTTTACTTGAAGCTATTCGAGTTACTTCTGTTGTTATGGAGACCTGTCCTTTTTCATCCTTGGAGGCTCCCACAGGAAAGTGGTACTCAACAAAGAAGGTACTATGAATAAAAAAGTGAATGCATGATCACAAACCATCAAAAATCTCATGTACATAATGAAACCAAACATAGCATGCAAGTTTCATAGTCACAATTTCTTATTTTTTTAGAATAACTGAACTATCTATTTTATGAATCCCTTCTATACATTATGCATATGTCAGATTCTCCTCAAAAAAATAAACCCTTTTGTTTTCAATGTACTGCCATGCACAAAGCACATTTGTACCTCCCCCAAATTCCCAGAAAAAGCACAACCTGAAGTAAACCCGCACCAGGATAAATTATTTGCATCTCTAACTTTTAGAAATTATGGTATACAATTTCCTGTGAGGAGCAGAGAAATGGAAAGACCTCAGAAGCCTGGAGAAGTTATGTAAACAGGACTATACAACAGAACTCAGAGAAATCTACCTTGAAGGCACAAGTAACAAGCTGATGAGAAACAATCCCCCTTACCACTTATTAACTGATGCAGGCCTTGGAGGCTTCCCCATTAAACCTTTCTTTCTTGGTGTGATCTGGATGGTCTCAGGAGGGATTTTCAAGCTTTCAATGATGACTCTGGCTAGGTGTATTCGCTCCAGTAATGCCAACCTGTCTGCGCTCAAGGATGTGACATGAGCTTCTTCTGTGTGACCTTCTGCAGGAGCAAGTAGTCTAGTAGGAGAGCAGCTGAAGAGATAAAACTGAGAATCAGGACTACATAAAAATGGTCAGAGGGCTGGAGCCCCTCTGCTGTGGGGACAGGCTGGGAGAGCTGGGGCTGTGCAGCCTGGGGAGGAGAAGGCTCCGGGGAGACCTTAGAGCAGCTCCCAGTGCCTGGAGGGGCCGACAGGAAAGCTGGGGAGGGGCTTTGGGCAAGGGCAGGGAGTGGTGGGACAGGGGGTAATGGCTTGAAGCTGAAGGAGGTACATAATTGGGAAAAAAAGAAAGTGCACATTCCACACTTGGAGTTTTGAAAAAATCTTATGTCTTCTAAGTCTTCAAAAAGAAAAGCTTTGTTTAATGTCATATACCAAAGAAAGGGAGATGACAGAGTCATACACATGGACAAGTCACTGCTGCAGAGGAAGAGCAATAGGATTTTTGCCATAATTTAAAATCTCACTTGCACTTCTTGCAAATGGTTTTTTGTCCGTACCTCTGGAGATATGATTTTTACTTGAATGTAAAAACAGCAGCATTTGTAAGAAAAGTTTCAGAAATAATTGTTTGGAGCTGAATTAGGAAAAAAAAAATCCTAAGACCTTAATACTAACTGACATTGTACAAGTAAAGCTTTATAACTGGATATTTAGGGACACTGTTGTACTGGTTCAGGACTAATGTAAAAAAAGGGAATAAAATTTAGATGATGTCAAAACAAAAGTTTATTTACTACAGCTACAGGAGAGAACACAAACCAGCAGAGAAACAGACTCTGCTGATGTCAAGTCTGTCCCTGTCAAGCAGATAGAAATTTTATACACAGAGACATTGTGCAAAGGCAGATAATAGGATGTGAGTTATTTTGTATGTGTTACATGCACAAAGTCACAGAACTGCACAGAGCTTTTTTCAGCATGGGGACTAATCTATCATGAAGGTTACACAGTGATTATTGTTTCAGGAGGCAGGGCGAGAGTTCAGTTGAGAGGCCAGCTCAGGCCTTAGTGTTCCTCTGTCCACAGTTCAAAATGTTATTACTAGGCCTATTGCATTTTGGTCAAACTCATGTTTTTAACTAATTGCATCTTAATCTTTAACAACATATAGCAATTCCTAGGTGATGCTGATGCTCCATCAGTCCCAGTGATGCTATGAAAATTCCCCACCAAAATAGTTCAGTGAATTGTGTGATAATGATGGAGTGTGATAATAATCATAGAATCACAGAATGGTTTGGGTTGGAAGGGACCTTAGAAGTCATCTAGTTCCAACACTCCTGCCACGGCCAGCGACATACTGCGCTTCTTGCTAATACTAACTTACAACGAACAAGATGCTACAAAACAAGACACTAATGTAACTGTTTACCGGGGTTTAATCCTCGTCGCCTTCTGATCCTGATCAAACGCATTAGAATCCTGTGGATTCACTGGATCAGCCTTCTTAACAGTTTCTGGTTTGGTTACTTTTTTGGAGGAGTTAACATCATCATCAGTGAGGAAATCACTTAAACTGGAATCAGATTTCTGAAACAGGAATAATGTACATAAAATAAGAAGTCAACTACCATTGTCAACAAAGATACATAATGGTTACGATAAAGAAAAAGAAAAAACAATTTGTGGGTTGCATAATTTGAAACAACTAAAACTCTACCAAAAATTTTCAGAGGTTTAAATAAAAGTCTTCATGGGTAGCCTCAATCCTAGCGATTTCCAAACTCAATGCTTGACTCTGCAGTCTCAAATAATATTGTTAAAAGAATACTATTAAAGAAAACTAATTTTAAGCAATGTTCTCACAAGCTTCTGTATGATATTTAATGCTTATTAAGCCTTACTAATACTGAAATTTGTAGTCTTTTTTTTATTTAAATGCAGATTTCTGGTTTTCTTCACTTTAGGAACAACATATTAAGCGCTTTCCTTTTGATCTCCACTTACAGGAAGGGTGTAAAAAAGACTCTCCAGAAGACTCTGGTCGTAACGGGGATCATTGAGTTCACTGTCATACACCTCACTCCCAAAAGAAAGAGAATCCAAAAGGGAGCCTGTCCGATCCCAGAAATGCACAGGAGATAAATCAGCACTGTGGACACAACAGAAAGAAATGTAACTTAGTGTTGCAAGTTCTGCAGTCAATTTCTTACGAATTCTGACAACGCTGTCTATTCTGTACTGGATTTATGCTATATTAGCTCCATATACAGCCAAACTGTGCTTATACAGCACTGGGCTCAACCTACTACGTGTCTGCGGCCCATTCCGACGGGTTATCTTGTGATAACATCTCTGTGAAAAAAGTGCATGTGAAAATATATCCATATAATTGCAAAATAGTTTGTTGGAAGGGATCTCTGGCGATCATTTAGTCCAACCCCTGCTGAAAACTAGAAGATGCAATTAAGAAAAGTCTCCAGTCGGATTCTAAATATCTCCAAAGCTGGAGATTCCACAGCCTCTCTGGGCAACCTGTTCCAGTGCTTCATGACTCCAATCATAAAACACATCTATGAAGATCTACCTACAATTCTTATCCATAAGTACTTTGTAACTTTTGGAATGCTTTAAGATACCAGTAATACTTAAGGACAGTTTAATATAATATAAATTCAAGCTATATCCAAGTAGGTAAATACAAGTGTCTTTAGAACATGGTTGGAACAAGTTGGGTTTTGTTTAAGGGTCTTCTACCTGTGCTCTTGAGTTCAAAACCATTTTATGATCTGCAAATACTTCAGTGTTATCCAGTAATAAACCACAGGGCACAAGGCATATGGACTGAAATTTTAAACCATATCTGACATGGAAGCTGTATGCCTCCTACCCCTGATTTGGACACAATGTAAGCATCACATAAAATGAGAGAAAAAGGTCAATTTAATATTTGGAGAAAGATCTCTCTACTTTTAATTTACAAGCTGCAAGTTCTTCAAAGAAACACTATTTGGTTTATGCACTTCTTAGCATTTTAGGGCACAACAGTTACAACTATTAATTTTATCAAAGATCGTGGTTAATCCTTCTGACATCACTTTTACATCAAAGGACTCTGAGCTATCCAGGTTGTCATGCATTAAAGTTGAGTACAAGCAGAGGTATAGAACATCTCCATCACTTGCACATATGGTTCACTAGTTACACTTCCAGAAATGTGGAGAACTTGGAGTCAAGAGACATTTTTCAATATAAAGTGGTCAAATAAGGACAATTTTGCAGTAATCTCCAGTGCATTACACTCACCTGCCCAACAGTAACTGTATTGCTCTCTCTTCAGAGTTAAGGTCAAATTGCTGACCTGAAACTTCAGATGCAAAGAGATGGGGATCTTCAGGAGCTGGCACAAAATGTGTGTTCAAGCCTTTTGGGCTCCTGGATAACAGTGATTGCAGCAGAGAGAGCAGTAAAAGGAAAAATAAAAATATTAAGGCATGTTCAAGATTAATCCATCATGGATAAAAATCAAAGGTCATGCACAGCCTTCTCCAGTCTGTAGCCTAATCTCTAGACATGCAAAAACTTTCTGTAACCCTGCAGTCTGCTGCAAGTCACATCCAAAATCTCATACTTCGCAATGTGTCATAGAATCACTGAAACATTTAGCTTGGAAAAAACCTTTAAGATCATCAAGTCCAACCGTAAAGGTTGGCCCAATCTTGCAAGTTAAGCACAGCTGCTGCAAACAAGAAGAGGGCCTGAGAAAACCAAGCAAGATGTTTATAAATGATGTTCTATCAATTTTTCCTGGAAAGTCCAAAATCGTCTACTTTTAAACAGATCAGAATAGTTTAAGGAGAAATAATTTAAATTCTGTTTGCAATAGCATCACTGACTGTCAAAGACAATGACATTATTTTCTGGCTTATAGTGGAACAAAAGGTAATATTCATATTTCCCCAAAAAACAGAAATGAAGTTTCTCCTGTAAAAAACATGCATATCTCTTAACGTTTCTAAATTTCAGTTTCACTGAATTGAGAATACTTACTAAGCCTAGTACTAAACAAAGGTGGAGTTAGAAGCTGAAAAGGCTCAAACACTTATTTTTTTTTAATCTGGTAAGAAAGATCATATGGAAGAAGATAACGACTACTAATTCTGAGAACACAGTTACAGATGCAAATTTTCATGGGTATTTGGCACCAACAGATGCAAAATAGAATATGCAAAAGTACTCAATTTATGTCACTAATTTCTTTAAAAACCTGTTCTCTATGATGAAGTACCATATAATTTGCTATGTTCCTTGCATTACTTATTCCTTATCAACATTTAGTATTTCTATATCAAATAATTCTGTAATCAATACAAATATACTGCAAAACAAAATTAAAATCAATTACTTCAATCAAGGCTTACTACATGATGATTAAAATCAACTCACAAAATTTAGGCTTTTATACACAAGTAGAAATTAATTTCCTATTTGAATGAGAATCCTAAATTACATCACGTGAATCTCAGTATTTCAAGTTTTCCTGATAAGGTCTCAAAATTTACGGTTTGAAACTTAATCTCACTTTCCCCTTTCCACACTCACTTTGCTGGTGCTTTGAGATTGTCTCTCTCTATAGAAGAAGGCACTTTATTCAGTTCAATCTCCATGTCCGGACTAGACTTCATTGCAGAAACCACCATGGCATCACGGAGTTTATTGCCTTGATCCAAAAGAGCTGAGAAGCAAGCAGAAGGATTAAAACTCAGCATTCAAATGCAATTTAAAAGCAATGTGTAAACACAACAAATGTGCCAGCTACAGTCAAGAAACTTCTGTTTTCTGCTGTTACGAAAAGATCTTGACATACTGGAGATGAAGTGTGTGCTATACATCATAACAGATAGCACAGCCAAAAGTGAGAGCAATCCTCTATCAGTCTCCCACTCAGAGCCGCACAAATAACTCATCTGTGCACACCAAATCAGGCACTAAGGGGCATTATTAAGATGCAGCAGCAAGATTAATTTACAGAGTAGCCTGTCACCTTAGGATATCTCAACAGATATCTAATTTTAGGTCTGTAAATATAAAAAATAACTCTAAAGACAACACCTAAGGAAACGTGCCCTAATTTGATGATCATTTGAATCCGGTCCAAGCGGATGCTAACAGGCACGTGGTGGAAAAGAAACCATTTTCCATCTGAAAATGCTAAGGGCATAGAAGCCCTCCTAAGAGTTTTTTCAATATGACAGGCACCATTGATGGCCACCTCAGAGTGCATGTCAGTGATGAAACAGCCTGTGAAAGTGAGCTTCCTTTTCTTTTACCCCTCCAGGTCAGAGCTCAGGCATGCCAGGACAGCACATCTTGCCTGATCTGGATAGCGAAGCCACCTTCCAACAAGACTGAACCAGTAGTTTTTAAGTGAAGACTTTTTTGTTATAATTTTCTGTTTGAAATAATACAGGGAGAATGTGTAAAGTATCACTTCCTTAAGCCTTTGTCTCTGGATAAGCACCTGAAATATTATCAAGAGCTATTTGTTGTGAAAGCTAAAGATGGTGCCAATTGTATACAAACCTGAAAGCAAGTCTTTTGTAGCTGGGTTATGCAAAGAAAGCACCCGCGTATTCGTTCTATCCGATGCTTCAGGATCAGTGCTGGTGAGAAACGACACTTGCTGATTTGAAGGATTCACTTGCAAACGTTCATCTGGTAAAATCAGACGGTGATGAGAAGCAGAAAAAGCGTCCTTCATGTTTTCACAGTTCTCTTGAAAGACCAAACGGTCCTTTCCTCTATTGAAAAATGAAACGTTATTTCAGTAACAACTAAAGTGGATCGGTAAAGGGATTCAAACCTCTTCAAATTCTTCCTAGCACTGCAGCTGCCCACCTCAGTACACGCTCCAAAAAGAAATGGAACACGTTATTTTAATGACTCCTCATCTCCCACTTACACCATCAGAGAGACACATTCAAGCTGCAAGTACAAGATTTGTGGCATCTCTTGTGTCAACTAGCATAGCTTGAACTAAGTCAATGTAGGATGCAAATTTATGAGGAGTTGTCCCTGGAAGCTCTGAAACGCTGAATGTTCTTCTGGATTTCATACAAAATGCACATTCAAAAAGATCAAGTAATCCATAACTCACAAGTGTATAGCCATTAATTAAGAGTGTGCAGCTGCAAAATAAACTAGAATTTTGTTATGGGGGAAAAAAGATACCTGGGAGCTGTGGCTCTGCTATCATTAACAGACTCTTGGTCAGCAGTAGTCACCCGTGTTTGCCTGGACTGCTGTGATGGAGCAGGAAACTGGGGCTTGCTGCTTCCCTGAGCAGGAGCGGTATCTAAACTCGCATCTGTGGTTGGGATAGAGCTGCTGGTGTCATACAGCTCTGGCAGAGGTTCTAAAACCAGTGAGACCTGAAGGACAAAATGTGAAAAGTCTTAGTTAAGTGCCACACATACTGTATTCAACTTTACTTGTCATGCTATGGAAAACCACTGCTTTTCTACACAAAGTAATATTTAGATTTTATGACATAACGTCATAAAACTCTCACATATTTACTACCACTTATTTCACATTCCATGTTTTTCAAATCACAGGCAACTGTCTTTCAGCATAAATTGTCCAGAGCTGAGGCTGTAAAACACCACCTTCTTAGTCCCAGATTTCAAAATCTTCTACAATTTCAGCCCAGTGAGGCTCTCGAGAAGCATTAGAACCGAGTATCCATTTTTAAATACGCTGTTAAAACTCACTCTCAGCCCAGAGACTACAAATTTTCTTTATCAAGTTGAACTACCAATGCCACACATCCTTCTAAACAAAAAAAGAGTCATCACCTTCAGTATTCATTTTTCATTTGATACCTTAGCTCACTAATGCCTTGGACAGAGACCAGGTCTGCAGTGTACCTAGTAAAGCTTGATCCTGGCACTTGATTATCCTGCTATTACAGCAATACAATTTATAATAAAGAGCAAAGACAGAAGGACTACCTGCAGCTCTCCTAGTTTATCAGATGTTGGTGAAACTATTGTAAAAAAACCATTGATTGGATGGCTGGGAGACAGTTGGGACAATCTGGTGATTTCCACTCTGCCAACAGGAAGATGGTCACGTTTGCTCATTACCTCCAGGACAAGCACACCCATATCTGCAAAAATTAGGAACGGCTTCGTTGCAGTCTCACACAACATAGTCACAATTAAACACAATTAAAACATTTCTGTTAAAATGACAGAGATGCTAGAGGTTAACATAATATCATATCATGAAATTATGATAATGAAGCAGCAGGTAAGGAAGTGTTACACTGATAATAAATTATGATAAGTAAGTACAAGATTACCATAAAAAGGACTACTTATGATAGGACAAGGGGTAATGGTTTTAAACTGACAGAAGATAGGTTTAGGTTGGACATGAGGAAGAAACCCTTCCCCGTGAGGGCGGCGAGGCGCTGGCCCAGGCTGCCCAGAGCAGCTGTGGGTGCCCCATCCCTGGCAGGGCTCAAGGCCAGGCTGGACGGGGCTGGGAGCAGCCTGGGCTGGGGGGAGGGGGCCCTGCCCCTGGCAGGGGGTGGGAACTGGGTGGTCTTGAAGGTCCCTTCCAGCCCAAACCCTTCTGTGATTCTATGAGTATGTAGCAGGCACAGGTTTTACAGGCAAACTCTAGACATCAGGCTTGCATTAATGTCCTCCAGATCTTTCACTTAAATTAAGTACCTTAACAACATTGCAAGCTCACCTGAGTATCTTTTTATTCCTCACATTCTTCGAACACTTAAATGCCTATTTATAATACTAAAAATCATCTCATCTTAACTCTGTGGGGACTACAGCAGACTTCAACAGTTTGCAGACCTGAACACTAAACCTGACTACCAGAGAGCCTGATGTCAGCAGTCCCAGGCTGAGATCAAAAGCCTCTCGGATCAGGAAAACGACCTAAGAAGCCGTGAGAACCGGACGGGGGTTCCTTGGCAGGTGAAGAACCCCCAGGGTTTTGCGGGCCTCCCCGCAGCTCCGGCCCTGAGCTGCCTGACCAGGGCGAAGCGGCTCTACCTGTCAGGTAGGCAGCGAGCTGCCTGGGCCCACAGCGCACGGCGTAGCGGGCGGTGGCTCCCTCCGCCGGCTGGCCCGGCCGCCAGGCGGGCTGGAAGACGGTGCCGTCGGTGGTCTCCCCCCACCACCGCAGGCGGACGAGGGCGGCGGCGAGCGGCCTGGGCGCCGTCCACAGGACTCGGGAGACGGTGCAGCGGAGGAAGCATCGCAGCGGGCCCTCCACGAGCGGCGGCAGGCTGGTGGAAGCGGGGACGTCGCCGGTACCTGCGGGGAAGTGGGAGCGAGCGGCCTCAGGGGCCCGGCATCCCGCAAGCCGCGGGCCCGGGCGCGCTCCCACCGCCGCCGCCCCACGTGTACCCCCCAGCCCCGACCCTTCCTTCCCACCTGGGAGCGGCCCACCGCCCCTCCGCCGGGACCCTCCCGCCGGCAGGGCGAGCGCCCTCGCCTTCTTCTGCCGCATCCCGCCTCGCCTCAGGCCGCGCCGCCGCCCGGCAACCGCCGCCTCGGCGGGAGCGGGACGCGCCCCCACAGGGCGCCGAGCCGCACTTCCGGGACTACAGCCCCCATCATGCAACGCTGCGCCGCGCCGCTGAGACGCGGACTACATTTCCCAGAAGGCCACGGGAGAGCGCTACGGGTGCCCGCGGCGGTGGACTGCGCTTCCCGTGGTGCCGCGCGGCGGCGTTGTGACGGGCCGCCGCTTCCGGTGGGGCGGTTGCGGAGTGGAGCGGAGCGGGGGCCGGTGGCGGCCGCGGCGCTCGGCGGGGGCGGTTTTCGGGGGGGCGGTTTCGCGGTGTGTCCTTGTGCGTTAGCGCACCCTTCGCCGTCATGTCGGCTCTGGAGAAGCAGCTGCATCTGGGCCGTCTCCCGCCGCGGCCCCCGTTGCCCGGTGGCGGCGGCCAGTCTGGCTCCAAGATGCGTATGGGGTAGGTGGGGGAAGGGCGGGAGCGGCTGAGGGGACGCGGTGGGGTGGGGGCGTTGGGGAGCAGAAGGGGAAAGAGGCTAACAACGGCGGGGGAGGGCTGTGGGGGGCTGAGGGGGGCTCGTTGCTGTGGGCCTGGGGGGGTCTCGCTGGCAGTTTGGGGGACGGCTTGTTATTAGGGGGCTCTGAGGGGAGGGGGAGCTCGTTTTGGGGGGGAGGCTGGAGGGCGGGGAGTTCGTTATGGGGGGGGGGTAGGGGCAGGAGGCCCTCTTTGCTGGAAGGTGGCAGCAGAGGGGAGAAGGGCCACCCTTGTGTGGGCAGGTTGGGTTGCCCTGTGCAAAGGGGGTGCTCTGTCCTGAGTGGAGCTGGGGTGTGCTTTGGGGGTGAGTTACTTGTTGCTATGGGGGGATTCCGCCGCTGGGGTGCTTGCTGCTGAGGTATTTGAGGGTGGGGGTGCTAATTGCTGGGGGAGGGCTGTGGGAGAGGGGACTTTGTGGATGTGGGACAGGGAGAAAAGTGGGTGTTATTTGCTGGGGGGATAGGGTGAGGGGATCTTTGAGCAGGGGTGGCAGCCCAGTGGAGGTGGCCAGCAGTGTGGCGGGTCTCCGTAGAAGATGATACGATGTGAGGGACCATCCAGCCCCTGTGCTGGTCCTGCTGTGTGCTGGATTGCTTCCCAGTACCCCAGGACAGCAGCATCTGGACCGGGCTTTTCCAGCCGGCTTTCCCTGGCAAGGAGGCAGGCAAAGGTGTTACTACACAAAGAGCTGGGGGAAGGTGGCTGGTGCTGGGATTAGTCTTCAGCAGCCCTTTTCTCTGAGTCCTTTTGCCATCTGTGTTGGCAAGGGGAGTCAAATGTGTCGTGGTTTGTCAGGGTGGTACCTCAAAGTCGGTGGAAGGATGGTTGGGGAGAGAGGTGTATTTAAATGCTATTTCTCAGCAGCAGACACTTAGTGAACCTGTATGGTAGGTGTATTCTGCCAGGTGAGTTAAGTTCCTGCTTCAGATGATGTAAAATCTGGGATAGTTCAGTGCAGATGCTAAATCTTTTAGGCAGAAGTGAGAACACATTTTGGAAGCTGTGAGAGAAGATTGACCGGTGTCTAACTGTGTAGATGGCAACTAAAAAGGACTGACTGAACAAGAACAACCTCAGCAAAAGGTTTATTCTCTAGCAGTGAGTAAGAGGGAGAAAATGGGTTGCCAGTGGGATGGCTTTGAGAGGGAATTTAGTAATTTCACCTTCAAAGGTGCGAGGGAGAAGCTTGTCTTCCAAGCAGCTACCTAGTTCTGGTAAAAGGAGAGCAAGATGATCTTGCAGCAGGGTTCTGGGTAGATTGTAGGAAGGGAAGTTATAGTTGTGGAGTGAAGCAATGGAAGTTGGCAATAATAATGGGGACTTGAGCTCAGGAGAGGTGTGGTTGCAGGATGCTGGACAGAACGCTTTGGCAGCCCTGTGCAAAGAATTGCAGAAGCATGGAGATTTCATTAAATCTAAAGAAAAGGTGTTGCAGGGCTGCATGACTTTTTGTACATAGCTGATCGTTAAAGTATGAAATCTGAGGTCTGGCTTGTGACAAAGACCGGGGATCAGCTGATCCTCTGGAGCAATGCCAGCCTCTGTGCAAGAACTAGCCTTTGCGAGGTCCAGGTGTGTGCTGCACGATTCCTGCATGAGATGAAGTGCTCTATTTGGAGGATAAAAATATCCTACAATTCCTACAGGAAATCTCCTTTGCCTTGATGCATGAAATCAGATAACTAAAAGAAATAATGAAAAAGACAGCTACTCCACTATGGCTGAAATAAACTGTTTAGGTATTTATGGATAGCAGAGGACTATTTCTCCTCTCTTTCAAAGCATAATTTTAAAACATTTATTATACATTATTTATATTACATTTGGGTAGATACAATACAATTGATGTACTTAGTATATGAACTAATACTAACATCTTCAGAAAATATTTAGTCTTTTAATATGAATTTAAAGCTAAGCTTCATGAAAGTGTTTAATGGCATGGCTTTGAGGCTAAGAAAAATGTATTTAAGGATTAATTTGCACAGTTAGTATTGAAATAGGCATAGAAATTAGAAAGAAGCAGTTTTGAATGATTTTTGGAGGAGGTTGGTCTCTCAGGACTCTGCTGTCTGCTCTCCTGTGTGTCTTAGTTGCCTGAAATTGAGAGTCGGGAGTCGTGGGCTCTGTTTCCTCATGTTGTGGTGAACCGTGGGGTTATAAGCAAGTCACTAAACCTGACCTGTTTGTGTTGTGGAGAGTCTTGTATTTCACAGCAGTGTGCTGAAGGTTGTATGGTACATGTAAGGCTAGATTTAATGTTAAATATATTATTTAATTATGCTGGCTCTGTTCAGAACAGAGTTAACCGAGCAAACCCTAATGCTGCACAAAGTCTGCCAAACACAAATTTTCTCTTTTAGGTGAAGAAATAAAGTTTTTATTTCTTCCTCTTGTTTTATCGTGTTTAACTTAAGTGTCTCATCCCTTGCAGTTATTTTGTGTAATTCTGAATGTACTTCATACTGGTTTCATGCACTGTAAACTTCGTTAGTAGCCTGTCTAATTCTTCCCATACAGCAGTGCATACACCTATGGCACCATGACACATTGCTTGTTCAGTTAGGTATTTTTACTTTAAGAATAAATATAAAAACTTCCATTGTTAGTGTTCATGTGGTCTTAAACAGGATGAAAATCAGTTTGCAGTTTGTCTTGTTGCTAGTATCAACTTCTGTCAGATATATCCTGAAGGCAGGTGCCTCCAGGTTAAATAAAAAGACAAAAATTAATTTCGGGTGACATAGGAAATCTGCCTCTGCTGCGAGACCTCAGAGTCGGTAAGCTAAAGGAGCAGATGTGTTTTTTCATATGCCTTTAATTGGGCTGTGTTCTTGCAAAATGATGCCATGCTGCAGGATTTATTTTCCACGTCAGTGCTGCTGTTTCTGAAAATCCATCCTTGTAGTAATTTTTATTAGAAAAATAGACAAAGTAAAGGCATTTAAGTTACTGACTTAATGAGGTGCTGACAAAACCCCCATGATATTTGTTGCTTTACTTACTTGTTGCAGGTAAACAACTTACAATTGAGCGTTTGGGAGGATTTTAAAATGGATTTTATGATGTGTGCCTGTGGGGTGGTTTTGCAGTTCGGTAGTATGTATGCTCGTGCAGTGCTTACATTACGGTGCTTAGTAGCAATCCTATGTAGTAATTTATATAATGCTTCCTATCTAGCTGATCTTTGGAATGTTTTTAAACTCTGTCCGTTAGGGAAATGATTAGGAAGGGAAGTTTGTTTTCTATTGTGCTGTAAGGCTATAAACATTTTTTTCCCTTTCAAATACTTTCTGAAAGCACTGGTATGAAACCCAGTCTTGTGGTTAAGGATCAAGAATTCCCAGGTCCTTCCCCTTTGAAGCAGTGGGGACTAGTTCATAATCACATGAAGCTGCGTGCCGCAGTTGTATTTTTGGTTTACTGCTCTGACATCAAGTAAATCCCTTTATGGGTGATGTTCCTGTTGTGTGAGGCGCTGCACATCTGACACGAGCATGGCCTTATCGGAGAGACTTGCATAAAAAGGAGACAAGAAGTGGAATACAGAGACAGCAAAGTGCAAGTAATGGTGAGGCAAAGCTGTTGTGCTGTAGACGCTTTTATATCTGACTTGTTGCAAAGCGGGGTGGGAGACCTGGCAGGGTGGTGAGGTGGCTTTTTAAATAGGTATTGACTGTCCTTCCCGCGTGGGTAGGGTGGTGCGTAGGAGAGCTCCAACATTTATCTGAAGATGGAGTGTGGGTAATGGATGCTGGTGTAGCAGAAGCTTTGGCTCAGATTTTTAGTCTGCGTGTTCAAATGCCAGAACCGCATGGGATCGAACTTGTCGGTCTGTGTTTGTGTGATTGTATCATTTACTTGTCTCTGGTTGATGAATCTCACAGGAGATGAAGGTGGCTGGATGTCAGCGTCATCTAGACCCTTGCTTCTGAACCTGATCAGTCTGTAGATTCAATACTTTGTTGCTTTATCGTTTATTCTTCCTCCAAGGTCTCTGGTCTCTTCTATTGATCTCATTCTAAGCTGTGTTTTCATTTTTGGACAGCAGTGCCCAAAACTGGATGTGAAACTTCAACAGAGGCTTTCACACACCTGTGAACTGGAAAGATGTTTTCATCTGTGTTTGTACGTGATAACTCATACACCTCAGCAGAACTGTGGGGTTTTTTTGGTGGTACGACTCTACCTCCGTGCTCATGTTGTGGGCCACAGTTCTGCTGTGTGGCTGCTTGCAACTTGTCTGCGCTGTTGTGAGTTATTTCTGCCTAGGTTTAGCTTAGGCTTTGCAAAGTTTAGCCTTATCAGGATTCAATTCAATGAAAACAAGCGCAAGATTCTGTAGTCAGGCCACCAAAAGAGAATGCAATTAGCTGTATAGAGAAAAATGAGTGTGACTGTAGGTGCTGGCAAATGTACAAGGTTATACTGAAAAGTCCTTTAAAATTCAAACTTTTACAGGGAACAAAAATAATTAAATTTAGAGGAACAGTTGTTTTCTGTGTTAAGCACCTTGTGGTTATGAATCTATTTTATTTCTGTGCTTTGAGTTTCTTGAATTGGAAACAGGGCCATTAAAATAGGTTCAAACATAATATCCAACAGTGCTGGCAAGCTGATTTTTTCATGGCTGAATGCTTTGCTTCGTATGCAGTGGTCCTCTGGCTAGTTTGTTGGACACTTTTTTTTTTTTATTATTCTCTTTTTTCTTTTTTTTATCAACTAGGCGGGCCATTGTTAATGTGACTGCGTGGTGTGGTTGAAAGCAGATAGTAAGAAGCAGAGGATGGAGCAAGTGAGATTGCTATAGGAAAATAGAAACATAATATACTGCAGCACTGAGATTTCTCAAGCTTCAGTCACCCTTGACTGGAAGGGCAAGTTATAGGGTAGGATGCTTTCGTTAGAACATTGTTTTCAAGCTTACTCTGTGATTATTTGTTTTGAAAAGAAGCTTTTGCCATTTATAGGGAGGATGACATCCTAAGTAAAGTCTTGCATCTTTTTGGAAATACATTGTTAAAAGGTTAATATGTGTTTCAGTAGTTTTTAATAAAGTGGCACGTATTACTGCATTGAAATAGGTGAAAATAGACTTGTTTCTTTTTTAAAAAAAATATTTTATTCTTTTTTGCCATTTTCTAGTGCAATCGCTTCCTTCTATCTATTTACTGGAGAGTCTCATTTGAGAAGCCAAGGTGGGTGAAGCAAATAGCTGGGCTGTGCCCGTGGGACTGTCACACTAGGCAGAGTGCTCTGCTCCGTCGCTGTGGATCTTGGCTCTGCTTGCAGCTGCAGCCTCTTCCACGCTTCCTGTTGTAGATCAAAGTAATGACACGTGTGCAAATGCAGACAGTAGGGATGTTGAGTCCTTGATTGCGTGGCACACTGATGTTAATATTTAAGTAAAACCACTGAATAGTTAAAATAGCTGCTGCAACATAGTTTTGACCGGCTTTTGCGGTAGGACAAGATGTACACGTGGAATTTGATTGCATTTCATGGCCCATTGCATTGATTTCTGTACCTTGCTTCCTCTAAATTACAGCCCCTCCTGCCTGCAGACACACACATCTGCGTGCACTGCTCCAGCAATACCCGCCTTTGCTAGCATAGCGCTTTCCTGCTGGTGTTTAAGTGCTTTCCGACAGAATTGTTCAACTGAATGATGTTACCAAAAGGCTGTTTTTAAAGGAAGATGCAGCTTCTCTTTGACTTGAGCAGTATGTGAGAAGTACGCCACTGAGAGGGACTTGAAGTTCATTTTTCAATGTCCATTTATTTTAAGGAGCAAATACATCAAACACAAACAAAGGTTGTGTTTGAAATTGCTTGCATATTGAAAGTGATTCATTTGAATCGCTTGGTTGAAATGGAAATAAAATCAAACTTGATTCTCAGAGTTCTTTGGGGAAATCAAATAATGGAATTTGCAAAATCACTAGTGAAGCAAAAGGACGAAGGCCCACGGCAACAGCTCCTGACAGCTGCAGCAGCTGCTGCATTTGCCATCTTATTTTGTGTCTTGAGCTTTTCCACTAGCTTGCTTACAGAACTAACTTGTTCAGAATTAAGGATCAGGATGGGATTTGAAAATGAAAGTTTGCTATTCTTTTCCAATATGTGAATAAAAATTACATACTGTCTCCTATGATCTTTTAATTCTCTACAAGGGCTTGGCTGGATCAGTTCTGTGTAAATCAGTCATGACAATTCCAACTAATCTCTTCCTTTTCAATCCATTTTTTCCCTGAAACTTTATTTAAAAAGAAACATTTTATGTATTCAGCATCCTTAAAACAGAACTTAAAATACTGTCCTTGTCAATTCTTAGAATTTTTAAATACAACTTGTCAACCATGGCAGTTCTAACATAGATTGTTTGATTTGCTTTGGTTAGGTTCATATGTGATGCAAGAATTAAGTATCTTGATTCATGCATGTGATGTAGAATTGCTGTAGCTTTAAATAGGACTCAGGAAAAAAAAGGAATTTCTAAAAATGGTTCCCCCTGCTTGGTACAACCTTTTTGTTGTTTTGTTTTCTTTTTAGGAAAATACCTGAAAGAAAACCCCTTTAAAAATTAGTGAGAGATTTGTAGAGCCACGTGGGCTTCTTTTGCTCTGGAATCACTTGCAGTATGTGCACATTTTCAGTATGTGATGAAGAGGACAAACTGCACAATAGGATAAAACTAGCCGTAGAGGATGCCCAGAATTTGTTTTGTGATTCCAGTTAATATGCTGGCTGGCTGGCTTGGAGTTTAAAGATTGTTCTAGAAGAGTTATTATGTTGGGTCCGTTTCTGTTTTGGTCTGCTGGATACTCTAAAAAGCAGTAATTAGTTCTGTCAGTTTAAATATTTGGTCAGCAAAATACCACTTCAGCATAGGAAGGTGAAAAATCACAGCTGCTGTTTATTTGGCTTGTTTCTAATTTTGAACGTGTGTTGATGTATTGCTAAAAAAAAAAGAAGCTCTAGAAAAATACCAGATGAAAGATACTAATTCTTCAGAGAAATGTTTCTCTGAAATCAGTCACTGCCCAGCCTCCTGCAGTCACCAGGTGTTTTGAGGAAAACTACACATTTATTCTGCCCTTTTGGGAGTTCAGTATTAAATCAGAGGTCACTTGTGTTCTCTCAGCATTGTTTGGAGGCAAGTATTTTGCTTTAAATTACAATCTACGTGTATTTGCATCAGACGTGACAGGTGTTTTTAATTCCCAACTCCACTTTCTGCTCCAATTCCCCTGCAAACATGGGAGTTCTGATATATATTGTTCCCCGATATTTCATACATGACACACAACTGCTAACACTTTCTCTGGAGGTGTTAACTCTTATTAAGCTGAATTTGAAGCATTTGCTAATACCACTAAATCAACCAGTATGGCAAGAAGCAAGATGAAAGAGGGTATTAGGGAGAAATTACTGCGAGGGCGGCGAGGCGCTGGCCCAGGCTGCCCAGAGCAGCTGTGGGTGCCCCATCCCTGGCAGGGCTCAAGGCCAGGCTGGACGGGGCTGGGAGCAGCCTGGGCTGGGGGGAGGGGGCCCTGCCCCTGGAGGGGTGGGGGGATGAAACGGGATGGTCTTTGAAGGTCCCTTCAAACCAAACCATTCTGTGAGTCTATGAAAACCGTTTTTGTTTTCAACTGGATCTGTTCACGGGGAGGGGTTAAGTCTGGACAAATGGGGAAGGATGGAGATGTCTTCTTCACTAGCCTTGCAGGTTTATTTTGCCTTACAGTGACGGTGTAGCAGTGCGCTCAGGAACTGGAAGGTCGCCTTTTCTCTTTGTCTACCAGTTCCAGGAGAAAGAGCTGCATGAGGTCAACTGAAGAAGCCTGAGACTGATACCAAGTTCTCCAGGTTATCCGACCTTATGAAGACATCTACTTGAGAAAACAAGCTAAAATTTCCCTTCAGTCTGAGCAATTGAGATTAAATTATCTTGGCTAACCCCTTCTCCACACACCCCCCACGTCAGTCCTGGTGATGTATTTAACCAGATTGGGCTCTGTGAAGCTTCTTGCTATGTGCCCTGTTTTCCAGTCTTGATTATTTTTATACTTCTTTGACTTCTCTTCAGTTATATCCTTAAATTACTGATCCAGCTGCAGGTACAGTATTCCAGACCCATTGGCACTGGTGCCTCATGTAGTAGTAGTATAGCCTGTGCTTCAAGTTGGGGTTGTCCTTGGATGCCTGAGGATCACGCTGCGCTGGGTTCACTGTGCTCTCACTTTGGTGCATGCAGTCAGCTGACGAACCGCTGGCTTTCCAGAGACAGTGCGTCACAGGACTGTGTGCCCTGTCCTGTTAATGTGGTTTCTTGCCTTGTGCCTGGGTATGTGACTTCACTTGCTTCGTTTTGAAACCTGCTCTTCGTCTGTCAGAAGAGGAACGGTGCCCAGTCCCTCTATAACTGCCCTTGCCCGTGTAAGATTAATGTATGTTTTCTGTGTGGCCTGGCTGTTGGTAGCTGATTTTGGTTAGTGCCTTGCTTATTATTCCTCTGGCAGATACTTAAAAATCTGCACTTACTGGTAGAAACTCTGACATGGGTTTTGCTGTTTGTGATGGACTCTGAGCCCAGTTGTGGCTATGTCTCGAGCTAGCTCAGTGGCGTCAGTGAACGAAAACCAACCTTGGGAGAGAGACACGGTTATGCTTGTTGGAAGGAAGCCATGGGAGCAAGAAGAGAAACTTTTAAGATCCCGAGTAGTCTGCAGAGCTTGTGGCCTTGTAGCTAAAGGGAGTTGCTAAGCTGCTGTGTCTGTAATAAAAAAAGAGCTAAGAGTGGAAAATTACTGAGCATAGTTACAGGCTGACACGTCAGCCCTCTGTAAAGGTATAAAAGACTTGCTTGATTTTAATAAAGTGTCTTCAAGGTGTCTTCGATCCGCTCCCGGAGTCCGTGCATCATACACCACACCCAGTGTCATCAGTGACAGTTCAAGCTTGTAGCATTGATGTGCAACTGCGAGAAGTTCATTTCTTGCTGCTTGTTATGATGAATTTTGATGTTAAATGTTGCAAACTTGTGCTGCTGCTGATTCGTGTGATTTCATACCTCTCCTACACAATACAGCTTTAATGTCCTTGCATTTAACGTCAACAGGCTACTGTGTTCCCTTGCCTTGTGTAATAGTGGCTGTCCATACTGTAACCCCACTTTCACAAAAGCAGATTAATTTTATCACACCACCAAAACTTGATCTGGCATGATAAAATTAATGAGCAACTTGCTCCAGAATTTCACCATGATCTGCCTCCCTTATGGGTAAGAGAGTCCACTTACAAACTTTCTGGTCTCACAATGCCAGGGAGCTCCTGCCGTTTACCATTTTTATGGATTATGTTGGAAGGGGTGTAGCCAGGCAGATGACAGTATTTGGCAATCACCTGGAATTATTCAGGACAATCAAACCTAAGACCAGGCTGTAATGTGGCATGGAAAAGTCTGACTGCGTTGAAATGCTGCGTTTTAAAAGGGTGATGAAATTTGTTGTTGCTGACTGCATATCCTACCTGTTCAAAAAACGGAGAAGGGAAATCATCCAAGCTGTGGGCAGATCGCTTCACCTCCAGAAAGAACCAGAAATCATATGGAGAGAGAGCGTGATCAGGGCTGGGATGGTTTCCAGGTAAGGAGGCAATCAATAAAGTAGGACTCTCCGCTTGAAAAATACATGGCTCAGGCAAGGGAAATATGATAGGGGTGTATACAGTCATTAATATTGTAGAGAAGACCAGGCAAACATTATCAGAGTGTGGGCTTAAAAGCAAACAGAAGAAATCCTTTTTGCTCAAAGCCTAATTAAATCGTGGCACTGTTGTCACAGATGTTGTGGAAGTAGCTTTGGCTGGAAGTGACTCCTATTTTATGTGACGAGCTAATGGAAAGTGCCCTCCCTTAAAGCAACACAGTGCTGAGGCTGTAGCCTCTGGAGATCCCCCTCCTGCTAATAGTGAAAATTTGGAAGCAGATCATACCCTGTTTCCCTACTTAACCCTTTCCAGAGCACTTGCTGTGCTCGTGGCTTTCCGTGACACGTTGCAGAGCGGGATGGAGCTTTTCTGTCTCGTACCAATTCTTGCAGTCCTAGAAGATAAACCAATTGTAAGCAAGGTAGCCTGAAGCTCTGATCAATAATATGAGTTTGCTGTATTTCATACCCAATTCTTGCTTATGAAATTCAGCATTAATTCTTTTTTTTAAATCTTGACCTGCACTGGGAGTTTTTGTGTTTATTTTTTTTCTTAGCAGGTTGTTATATTGGTGTTGCAGCTAATGTTGTCTCCCTTCCTTGGATACTTGGCCACCTATGCATGTAGGCTTGGTTCTTCCCAATATTATCACAACTTTCATCTTTTTATTACTTCACTTTTTTCTTCCTGATCTACAGCATTCTTTGGAAGGCTACAGTTTGAATGTGATATTTTTTCTTTAATTGGAGAATGAGATTAAGCTGAGGCAGTAAAAGAGATTAATATTTTCTGGATTTATATAGGTGTGTGATATCTTATTTAATTGAAATTTGACAAGAACAATATCGAAGTCTGGAAATCCACACAAGTGAATTTGGACTGTTCAGGGGATGGTTGTTTCATGTTCTAGAAATATCAGGGAAATAGGAGTTTTGTTTCTACAAATTTGAAAAGCTGCTTTGTCTGTTCTGTCTATTTCTTTAGGAAGCCAGGAATTCAGGAGAAACTTCCTTCAACAGAGATTTTTCTTCTGTGAAGGTCTTTCACCCCCCACGCCCATGCTTGATTTTAATATTACCTGCTGATTGCCTCCCCCAGAAGAGCTGAAGTGCAAAAACACTGTTAAAATGGTGCACTGTTACTCATCCTGTATACTGGGCTCAAATCTAGCCTAATTATGCCGCTGCCAAAATTAAGCACTACTCTTTTAGCCTTACTGAGTGCATATCAGCCTGAGAAACAGATTTTTGCATCAACTGAGTCATCAGGAAAATTCTGATTGCAGAGCCTTTTGTTAGTAATGGGTATACAAGGAGAGGGCACAGCTGCACCTTTTGATGGAAGCAAAAATAAATTGGTTTGTCAACTGGGCACCTTTGAGAGTCCTGGTGTATACAGTGTCCACAGAACAGGTCTTCTGTGTTCACCTGATAATTTAGGGGAATTGCATTCCCTAAGGTGCTGGATATGACCTGAGATTAGTCCTGCAGAAGCAGCTAATTTAAGGTGTAATTTGTTGCAGTGCTTTGTGATGTACCTGTCAACAAACTGCAGCAGAAATTAGCCTTATTATAAAGAGGAGATGAGTCTCGCTAGTTGTAGGGAATAATGGCTGTGATTCATGTTTTGGAAATTTGTTACTGGGAGAACCGGGCGCTTTTTTACCACCTCTGCTCAGGTATTATTTCCTGGGCGTGTGGAGCACTGGCAGGAAGATGCCAGCTTATACAAAAAGATGAAACCTCTCCAGGTAGAAGCAGTTACTAGACACGAAGCAGTCCACAGATAGCACTGATGTCCAAATCTTTCATCACGCTAAGCCCTCTTAACACAATAGTTTTGGTCCATGTCCAAAATACCTTCTCTTCCCCCGGTGTCCACTGTTAACAATTTTCTTGCCTGTGCAGTGCTTGTTCATCGGTATTTGGCAAAGGATGTGAGAGAAAAAGAGATATTGCTTCTGGGCACTAGCTCACTACTTTGTCCTGGATAGAACTGGGGATCCAGAAGTCTCCAGTGACTGGGATGGGTTTGGCCAGATCTTACTTTTCTGAGTTGTTTGGGGTTTTTTTGATGACAGTAAAGCAGTGTTTCTGTGTGGGTAGACTTCTAAAGTAATTACAGCAACCTGGGAATAAGCGCAAAGCCTGGAGCAAACTGGAGCCTGAAAGCTCATCCTCACGGGGAAATATTCTGCCAGCATCTGTGTTACACAGTCTTGCTGTTGTGATCCTTAAATTAAAATACAGCTTTTGAAGATTCTACCCTTAAAAAGAAATAATTTTGTTTTAATAACTATAGTCTTTTGGACTCACTGCCTTTTACTTGCATTGCTGGACTTGTTAGCATCCTTCCCAATGAAATGTTTTTGTTATAGGATATTTTCAGAATCACAGACAGTTGCCTGTGTAGCTCTTAAGAACACAGAAGAAGGCAGCTTGAGGAGTGTTTATTGATCTCTATTGTGATGCTGTTCTCACGGTCCTTACATTTAACTGCGACAGAATAGATATGGAAGTATATACTGAATTAATTTGGTCTTGTTCTTTTCCTTCACAGTCCTGATGTTGCCCTACGTACAGTATTTAAATACTAGATCTGTTTACAAATACGTTACTTTTAACCATTGCACTAAATTCCAGGAAACTTGAGCTGTGATTGAAACTTGCGGCTGCTAATTTAAACCTGGTGAATTTTATTTATTCTGCTCCCAACAGTGTTTCTAAGTTTCTTCTATGTACCACACCATTAATTCCATCCACAGTTTTTCTGCCAGGCCCTCAGCCTTCAGGACAGGTTGACTTTCTGTTGGAATGATATTTCTTCCAAAAATTAGAGGCGATTTCTAGGAAAGTTGTAATCTCGTGTCAAATAGTATGTGGTAAATTAGTAGTGACCTTCAGTAAATAGCTGACACTCTGCTTTTCGGTGCTATGGTGTCAAGGTGACTTCCAAGAGGGACATAGTCATTTTTTTAATTATGATTCATGGGCTGACTCATAACTTTAGGATGGCTTCCTGTATTCCAGGCACTGGAGTGCTCCAGTCATGTCAGCATCAGGCTTGCTTTAAGGCTAGAGCAAGACCATTAAATACAAAGGTGTTGACTGACTTCTTGACTCTGACTTTTGGAGCGCCTGATCTGTGGGTCATTGCAGATTGGGAGATTGTACTGGGACAGTATCACTGTGTGCCCTGTTCTTTTATTTTTCCCTCGGCTTAGGTCTGTGTAGTCCAAACCACTATTGTTTCATCTTCCTTGGTATTACTTTATGAGGAGAATACTCCTCTCTGTGTCTCCACTAGTTTTCCTGTGCATCTTTGTAATCTTCTCAATAGCAGCCACAAGTGGGGGTGGGGCGGGGAAGGGGCGATTTCCTTACTGACTATGAAGTTGCTAGTATTGTAGTTGTGTGGGATTTTCACTAACGCATCGTTCACTTCCAGTCCTAAACTACTGTGTAACACCAGCGTGCTCTCTTCAATGTATGTGCTGATGCCTGTATGCCAGTTTAAGTGAAAGATAATATATCTTTCTTACTGATTTTTTTTTTCTCTTACAGCCCTGGAAGAAAGCGTGATTTTTCACCAGTGCTTTGGAGCCAATACTTTGAATCTATGGAGGATGTCGTGGTAGAAAATGAAACTGGCAAGGATATATCCTTTTTTTTTCAGATTGAACTTTTCTTATTCTCAGTGACTGAGGTCATGTCATGTGTCATTTAGTTTATTTGGATTCCCTTCAGCTTTTTAATGTGTTCTTATCTTTCATTTTTTCTTTTGTAGGGATCAGTATCAGTAGCTAGAGCTATCCCTTCTAAGCTGACAGTGAAGATGTACCTGGCAAGGTCGGTTCCTGGCATTGCTTCTTTAGCAATCATTATTGTAAAAAAAGTGCTTCCAACAGTTCAATAACGTATTTTGCAAGGAAATACTCATCAGTTCCTGTAGTTTAAACCACATCAGGATCAAAGCTGTTTATTGATTTTTATTAACAAGTAGTTAGCTGCCAATTGTTGAACTGTGTTCAGGATCAGTATCAGCAGTACAACAGATAAACCTCAACGCTAAACACTTGGATGTTAATAAATACTTGCAAATTCCTAAACTCCTTTCTGCGGCTAATCCCAGGGAGTTCTGTTCCTGTACACACACAAACAAGCATACGTGCATAGTCACATGCACCCCAAGAAGTGTGGGTTACAAGCACACGGCGCCTCTTCTGGGACTGCAGGATCTCCTGTGGGAGTTGTGGATGCTACCCATGCTGCTCCCACTGATGCAAATGACACCAAGAAAGCACCACACGAAGTCACATACACACACCTGAGGTGTGGGTCCCTGTTTGTCGCACCCCAAATTTTTAGTCCACTAGCTGGTGTGCAGACAGGGAAGCTTCTCACTCTGGCCAAGGCCATCTCCTGTCTCCTCAGAGAGTCTCCTTGCAGTGTCAGACCAGGTTTTCCTCTCCAAGATCTCCCCCTTTGCAAATGTTCATGTTTCTTTTATACTTTTCAAGCTGACTCCTCTTTGCCAGTCTTGCAGTTACTGTTTAATCCAGCTGATGTCAGTCATCCTCTTTGATGTGCTCAAACCGCTGTTTTGTCTGGGCCCTTTGCTAACCAGGAATGTCACAACAAGTGCGGTGTGTGAAGGTGCTGGGACAAGACTTCCCATCAGTCCTGCCTCAGCCTACAGCTCTGACAAAAGCAGGTTTGAGAGGTACTTCCAGGTTTTCTGACCTAATTACAAAATGAAAACATTTTAATCTGTGTTTAAATAACACAACCTTGTAGTTTAAATAGTTGCATAGTTTTTAAGCATGCATATTCTAATTTGGCCATTAGGAAGACCAAACTTTCAAGCTATTTTCTTCCAAATACCAGTTTAGTAATTACTTCTCGAATGCCAGTAGCATATGATACTTTGAGAAAATTCTATGTCCCTGTTTTGCTCAACTTGTCATTATTTTGTGTTTATTATTAACTGCATTTGTCCGATTGATCCTATGAATTTGTCGTGTGCACCATGTATGCCTCTGATGTAAGGGGCTGTGCACACCCCTGAGGCTTCATAAATAATAAAATAAAAAAGGATAATGGACCTACTTGGCTAGGTGGTGTACATAAGCATCCCAAATTTAAGCAAATCTTAGTTGTTTGGGATTTATTGTGCTACCAAGCTTGAGCTCCCATATGACAGGTTGTGGACAGCTGTGGAAGCGGCTGAATTATTTATTGCATGGAGTTGGTGCCCACTGTTCCACCCCAGCTAGCTGTTACTGCTCCAGCAGGTCTCCTTGTGTGGATAAACCCCAGCTGATGACATAAGCTGCGTAGGGAGCACCCGTGTGAACTGTTGGCAGCCAGCAGGTCCAAAGGGCACTGCGGTATGCAGCAGAAAAACAATGAGCAGCCTCAGCGGTAACCACAGCTAGCATGCGTAGATTCAGAGGAGCGGTTTTGTCCACCCCGAGAACAGGAGGAGGGGGAGGTGCAGTGATTGTCTGATCTGTTGGTCACAGTTTCAGACACTGAACACAGATCTCACGACTCCCAGTTCTGTGCCCTTCCCTAAGTGACATTGGTTTTAGTGGTAAACTGATTTTTCTGTATCTTAATATATACTGTAAGGGGACATTAGCTATTTAGTGAAGCATTTTTGCTGTATATATTCCAGGGATAAATTATATTGCCTTAAAAATCTTGTTTACTGACTTATCTGATGTTTTTTCCTTGGAAGTCATTAAAAAATAAACCAAATCAAAATTACATGCTCCAAAGTGCATGCTGATCACGGTTTGGTTTCTCTCTTAGTTGTTTAATTCATTTTGTGCACAGGGGGGAGAAGGGTGTGAGCAGGAGATAACATGGGATATGGGAAGGAGGAGACTTGGGCAGCAGGGAAACAACTCTTGAAGCTTAAATAAAGTTAGTTACGTTTTGTTCAGGTTATGCTTGCAGTGCCTGTTGATCAGAGGGAGAAACCAGGCGTTGGGTACACAAGGGTAGAAACAAAACACTGTTGGGTATTGCAGACTCCAAAATACATGCAACTAAGTAATTCATAACTGTGAAATGTCCTTAACTGTTCATACACTTTTCGAATTTACAAAAGCGGATTGGAGGGGCCTGTCTTACTGCTGTTACACGGTGGAGGCCATTCTGCTCTTTCCTGGGCTGTATTTACTGTAAGTAAGCTGCTGCTTTCTAGAAGTATGTATGTACGCAAATGCGTGGAAGGCAACTAACCATTCAGCTATGTTAAGCACAGGAGAATCAACTCCGAAAACTGTCTTATAATCTCCGGGTATGCACCTGACTCAAGTCTTAAATAGTTCAGGCAGTGTATTTATTAAATAGGCAAAGCACATGCAAAGGTTTATTGTCTAGGTTTGTAATTATCAGCAGTAGCCAAAACTACATCTGCCAAAAGTAGCTTGCGTGTTTTAATGAAGTGCCAAGCCATTTCTCATCATATCGTATCTTTTTTTTTTTTTTTTCCCCCCCCAGAAGGCTGCTTTTTCATGACTACCAGTGAAAGTTGAACAGCTTTACCTCATCATGACAACATTATCTTTGCATGGTTGAGGTCCTGTTTGACTTGTTGATAAATCTCATTTGCTGCTCAGGCAACAATCTGAAACACAAACTGAGGTGGTGTCATCAGGCATGAGCATGGGGACTGACCAAACCAAAATTCTTCCCTCCCACCCATTCCCTTTAAAAAATGAAGGGAGTTAGGGAAGAAAAAAAATTCTGAAGGATTTCAAGCAAAGTAAAATCACTTGCAGTGTGATCTTTTTATTATTTATTTGTTTTATTTTTTAATACAGGAACTCTTTGAGTTGTCTAGTGCCCTTAACAAAAGGATGCTGTAGGATGACTTTCATGGAAGTGTGACTGGACAGATGAAGTCTCTGCATCTCCCCTGTGCATTTGTGTCGTATTTGTTACCTTTTAGCTGTTTGGGTGGCTGTAGATCATTTAGCTTTTAAGCTGGGATTCAAAGGAGTAACAAGAATGAACGTCTTGCAAGAGTCACCACCAACTGTTCTGCAATTCCCAACGTGGCTACCATTGAATAATCTTGATGGTGTAATCATAAACCATCTTATAATATGGTGAGACGCATTATAAAAATACTTTGCCAACTGGGCTGTAATCTTGGATTTGAGTAGTAGTTTGACACCCAACAGTTCATTTGTAACTCTACCTGACCCAGAGCCTGGTACAGATATGCGTCTTCTGAAACTGGTGAACTTTAAGTCTTAAATCTCTGTCTTACTAAATCCTGTAGTTACTTGCTTTTAGCTCACTAGTTGCCAAGGTGGATGGATGTCTTTTCCTCTGCTAGTCTGGTGTTTTTGTAAGTGGTATAAAAGTACCTTAAACAGATGCAGTGAAGGTCGTGGCTTTTAATTGGAGGCAGAGGTATGAAGTCATGTGTTTCTGAATTAAGGAAAAGGGCTTCTTAGAAGTCAACTTCCCCACTCTCTAGAGCTCCTTATTTCCAGTAGCAACACCAATACCATTTTTACATTTAAAAATCTCCAGAGTTGAAGTTAGCAGAGCAGTTGCAGTCATAACGTCGCACCCTACGGTTACTGGCTTTTTATGTTACTGTTGGCAATTAACCAAGTTGGCTCACGTACAAGATTCACATAGATTTATGCCTTGCACTTGAGACCGTGTCTGGAGAAAGAAACTGTCACAACAACTAGCTCGTGCCTTTGTGTGGCTGCTATAGATTTGTTTCCTTTGTGCATTTTGAAATGAAAATTTGTCCCAAGCAGGCAAACGTTAAATTTTTGGGATGAACCAGAACTTAAAAAAAAAAAAAATTCCAAACAACCCCTCCTCCAAAAACCCAAGAAGAATCCCCAGTTGGGAAGCGTTGGGAGTAACCATCTGTAAATTAGAAAAAGCTCACGGGAGTGGCATGCTCCTTCCTTCGTTTGCTTCTTGGCCTGGTCACTTCCTGGGTGATGTGTTTGTACTTCTCTTGACCAAAGCGCTCCTGTTTGGATAAACCTCAGGCCACTAGATCGCTTCCCATTCTCGCGCGTCATGTTGATGATCCTCTTTCCTTATTCCCTACTGACAACAGTTTGATTTTTAGCAGCGGGCTGCTTCTCTGACTAGGTGTGCTATTGCTTAGGTGCCAGAACGCCTTGCAGATCGAGGTTTAGGGTGTCTTTGGGGGCTCTAAAGTATAAACTTGTGGATTCAGTGGTTTGGGGGGAGAGCAACTGCTGTAGCCATTTAGGAGCTGAATAGCCGAACAATCAATATGAGAGGACTGGGTAGCTTTCGGATCTCTGCCCATTATGTAGGTGGTTCTGTTAAGAATCCCTCAACAAATTCCCCCACTTCTGCAGGCTGTTATTTAAATAATCGATGATTCCTTAACACAAAAGTCTTCCTTTCAACAAAAAACACCACTTAAACTTACGTAAATTGAGCTGTCAGAGACAAATAGAACGATAATTCGGCTCAATAGAGCCAAAATAATATTGCAGCTCTACCTTACTTGAAAAAGATTCCTCACTTGTTCCCCCCAACCCCTTTGGACTAATAATTTTTAGACATTTCAGCCTTCCTGTAAAATTATGTTCTTTGAGAGCAAATAGAGTACGTGCTGGAAAGCAGCTGCTTCATCTTCGTCTGCTGTGTAGCCAAGACTAATTTTGTAGCCTGTGGGGCTTGGGGAAGGGGGGCATCACTTTGGTGTCTGTAATCCCAGTGCTGCATTTCAATTTTCAGAGGTGTTAGAGAGCTTGAATTTATTATCCAAGGAAACACACGTAATGTCTTATGCACAGTGAAATAAATGTCCTCAGAGACAGCGTTAACAATGGTAGAAAGGATGGAGCTGTGGTTAATTAAGGGTAGTTTATATAGAACCTTCTTGCTTGCTTTCTGCGACACTGCGTGCAATCCATATTCTGCTGCGTTGTTGACAGTAGAGGGGTTTTGTTGCACCATCCGAGCCTTTGCTGTTGTTTCAGGGAGTGCTTAATGTTGCTAATCCTTTTGAAGGTGAGGTGTGGCACTTTGCAAATTGTATTATCTTTGTCTCTTCTTGCAGTCTGCGATCATTAACAGGATTCAGTGTAGGATTGTGGCTTTAGATCTCCGAGGCCATGGTAAGTAAAATAAGTAAATTTAAAATCGCGTAACCATGCTACGCACTCTTGTTTTTTTACAGAAGATGTAATGAACCCCTCCCAGTATGACTAAGAAAGCATCCTTAAGGCGTCCCAATTTTTCTTCAAAAGCAGGGAGGGAAAAGTGGCTTCTAGAGCTCCACAGCCACCTTTCCTCACGTGCCAGAAGCTGAGACGTTCTGCACCTTTGTGAGAGGCAGTGCTGGACTTGCTCCTTCCTATGTATTGGCACCCCACCCCACCTCCCCCTTCATGTTTTCATAACCTATGGGCAGTCTTTACCATTAGAAATAAGGTCTGTTCTTTAGTTTTAAGATGCATTGCAAATACGGAACAGTTATGGGGAGCATTTCCTACCCGTAAGCTACAACGCGATAAAGTACCGACTGTTCCTATTAATTCTGGGTTTCTTAATTATTCATGTTAACTGCAGTTGGCTCACTCTTAATAACTGTGCCAAAAAGCTTTGTGCAGTGGCTGCTCTGAGCCCTGAGAGGGGTCTGAAGGTTTTGAGCTTACGTGAACTTAAGTTTTTTTGTTCTTTCAGGAGAAACAAAAGTTAGGAATCCTGAAGATCTGTCAGCAGAGACTATGTCAAAGTAAGGAAGTCTATGCTGTCTCTTCAGTATTTCTGTTTTCACAAACCTTTATTTTCTTTCCTTGATTGAACAGTAAACTACTTGAGGACACACAAGGGAGCTGGAAGATCGTTTCATTTCACATGGTTCTGGTAGTTATCCCTTCTTTTCCTGCTGTTTTGGGACAGTTTGAAGTTTATTTGAAATTACATCTCCTCTAGCTGAGCCAGGGGCCAAGCTGGAGTCATTTCCTCGGTGCCCTCGGTTCTTAAATTCACTTTAAAGATCAGTGGCTTCATTGCAGTGAACACCTTAAACCTGTGACATGCTATAACGCTGGCTAGACCGAGATTTCCCAGGAGAAGGGGAATGCTTTCCTTGGGCATTTGAGCTTGAGAGCACCAGTTTGGTTTTTCCTCTAGCGAGTCCACCTTGGAGTGGCGGCATCCCCAGAGCTGGGTCACTGGCTGAGGCTTCCAGGGTGGAGGCAGTTGCTTTTTCAGACTGTCACAACCTGCTTTGGGATGCAAATCCTCCCCGCCCCCCCCCCCCCCCCTTGACAAAGCTGTAAGGAAAACAAATACCCACGGCTAAGCACATTATTTTACGTCTACATGTAGTACAAAGAGACTCTTTGCTGTGACCGGTTAAATCATGAAGGATTTTGTAACTTTAGTATGAACAAATCCCCTTGGCTTGTTGTGGGGAGGCCATGTGTGAAATGTATTCTGACTTCCATTGTGTACCTCATTGCTGCTGCTTATGGCTTGTCAGATCCTGATGTGTTGTTGTCCTGAGGAGATGCTGTATGAAATTATTAGAATTTTTTAGATCTGGAGCAGCGCTGCTGTGGGGGGAAAACAAGTTCTTTTTGGTTTTAAACCTTTCTCCTCTTAGCAATGAGCTTGAAAGTTATCCCTGAATAGCCTTTAAATGGGAGCCTTGAATTATAGCTGGTTTTCTTTAATTATAGCTGGTTTTCTTTTTTTTTTTTTTTTTTTCTTTCTTTACCAAATCCTCAAGCAGTTTTCTCTGATAGAGCAAATAAGCCGGTCAACTTTTTGTTGTTGTTGTTTTTTCGGTTTTACTTGTTTTCCATTTTCTAGTTGCAGCATTGCTCAGGTCTCTGGTTCCTCTGAATGGTTTTAGTCAGGAAAGTCAATCTGAGCGTCTTAAACCACAGTGCTCTTCAGTAGATTCCAGTCATTAGGTCTGCTGTGGGTTTGGGGTTTGTGGATCATACGAGCCAGCTTTCACGCCCTGCGGTGACAGTGGCAGTTTAAAGTAGGTGCCTTATGGAAAGGATGGGGAAATTGCCCCTTGCCTCGTAGTATCTGTGCTCACGATCTGGATCTTCCTGCTTGCACTCGGTGGTGTTCAGCTTTGCCTCGGTCAATAGGGCTCAGTTACTTTCTGTCTTTAATTGCAAATGGTTTCTCCTTTTAGAACAGTGAATTTCTTAGTGTGTGCTTCCACGTGAGAGGATTTGACAGCTTATTCTCACCTTTTATTTAAAATTCCCTCCAGCTACTGTCTGTAAAAAATTCTCTCCAGGGTTTTCTTTTAGATGAGCACTTTCTGTTAGTAAAATGGGAAATTACGTGCTTGTTCAGCAAAGTATTGGGTTGCATGATTTCCTGTATTGGTACCTAGATGAAACAGTGATAAGAGAATAAACTTGTCTCAATTCCTGTGGATTAAAGAAGCATGCAGGCAGGATTTGGAGCTAGACATCTGTCTTGGATCTGGACTTTCTGCTCCCATTGTACAAATCTGCTTCGGAAATGTATCAGGGTAGAGATGCTGACCATGCTTTTGTCTGGATTTGGCAGAGACGTTGGAAACGTGGTTGAAGCTCTGTACGGGGACCTTCCTCCCCCTATCATGCTGATCGGGCACAGCATGGGGGGGGCCATTGCAGTGCACACGGCGGTCGCAAATTTGGTGCCAAGTTTATTGGGTCTGTGCATGATCGATGTTGTGGAAGGTAAGTGCGTGTCCCCTTGGATAGGCTTCTGTCTTCCATGTTGATCTCTGTCTTTTATCCCAGATCCCGGAACACAGAAAGTTTTGCCTGGTTTTTAAGTCATTGCCAATTCCTTCCTCCTGACAGATGCTGCCTACACAAAAGTCATTCTGGGTGTGACTCCTCCTTTTGCTTTTCCCAGATGGGCTCTCTGTTTGCCACTTTCCTGATAATTTCTTTGCAATACTTTCTTGTTAGCAGGGAGGTGGGTGGCTTTTTATATAATTCATGGTGCTTCTTTTACTATCTGAATTTCCTACCTGTTCAAATAGTAATAATTGTTTAATGTGGGAGCAGGTGTGACTGTGGGCTTAGGAGTACCAAACTATATTTTCCTTAAGAGCGTTAAATCCCCAGTGAGCTCCAGCTCTCTCTGAGGGTGTTCCCTGGTAGCCAGTTCTGTATGGAGGGATGTGGCAATAATTTGATCGGATGCCATAAAGTTAAAATACTTGATTTTAGGTACAGCCATGGATGCGTTGAACAGCATGCAGAACTTCTTAAGGAGTCGTCCCAAAACGTTCAAGTCACTTGAGAATGCCATTGAGTGGAGGTAATGCATGGCCTTACAGGGTCACCAAAATCACCTGTCTTTGTAGCTTGGCTCCCCAAGGAGAGAAAGTTTATGTATTTTGTGTGGTTTCTCCATTCGCACTAGCTTCCCCAGCTATTGTCGCCAATTCCTTGGCTGATTGGACAGGGAGACATAGGTCTCAAAGGTAATTTAATTTCTTGGGGGAGCTGGCGAGGCAGCTGGAGAAGGATCCTCTGAGAGTTTCAACTAATGGAAAGCTTCGTGGTATGAATTGCAGCTTCCTTGTAAGTGTTCTAGTTATTACTGAAGAGGCTTGAGACATCCATCCCTCTTCTCCATAACCTGGAGACAAGAAGACTGAGAGGGGACCTCACCAATGCCTACAAATCTCTCAAGGGTGGGTGCCACGAGGACGGGGCCAGGCTCTTTTCAGCGGTGCCCAGCGACAGGACAAGGGGCAACGGGCACAAAGTGCAAGACGGGAACTTCCATCGGAATGTGAGGAAGAACATCGTTCCCCTGAGGGTGACGGGACACCGGGACAGGCTGCCCAGAGAGGCTGTGGGGTCTCCTGCTCTGGAGACATTCAAACCCGCCTGGACGCGGCTCTGTGCAACCTGCTCCGGGAGAGCTGCTTCAGCAGGGGGGTGGGCTGGGTGGGCTCCAGGGGTCCCTTCCCACCCTGGCCACGCTGTGACTCTGTGTAAGATTCACATGTAAGAAACAGGACCTACTTCTAGAACGACGTGCACATTTGACAGCTGCATTTGAAAGGGAGAGGCCTCGTGGTTAAGTCTGTAGACGGGACCCCAGAAAGCCCAGTTCTGTTGCCAAATACCCAGGTCATTTCTGACCTCTCCCAGTCCCCTGCAACAAAATGGCTATAACCCTATTTCACTGTTTCCCCACCAGCACTTCTCCCACGTGTCTTTTAAATTCACAGTTACAGCGACAACGGGGGGTTCAAGCAAGTCGGCGTGTGGTGCGAGCCGCTCGGAACGCCTCCTGAGAACAGGAGGGTTGGAGTGGTTGGGGGAAATTGTGAGCTGTAAAGAGTTTTTACTCCTCTTTCTGTGCCTGCTAGTTCCTGAATCTGTTCAGTAAATATTTCTGCTCTCCTTCTGATTCTTTCTTTTTTTTTTTTTTTTCCCCCTGCAGTGTAAAAAGTGGACAAATAAGAAATCTTGAATCTGCCAGAGTTTCTATGGTCGGTCAAGTCAAACAGTAGGTGGTTTTTGGTTGGTTTTTTTTTTTTAAAGCTCTTAAAATCATCTTGTCTGTTTTACAATGCTGTTACTACAGAGCATAAATGCACTTGAAAGCAAAATTCTTTTAGAAAACATGAATTTGTTATCATTTGATCACTGTTGATATCGGCAGCAGTACTGAATCGTACTTAGGGGACTTGGAGAGAGCCGGGGAAAAATTTCCCTGGGGCAAAATCTGCCAAGAGCCGTGTTTTAAAAAGCTTAACTGCTGCTGGTGGTATGTTCCTTGGTTTGTCTGCCTTTCTGCACGCATGATGAAATGAGTGTTAGTCTGATACCTCTTCCGAAATTTTGCCCTGGATTGGGTTGGTTGCCTGGGGACGGTATCTTTCGCTTCCTTTCAGAAATTAATTATCGGTTGCATTTCGGGAGTGATCTGAGGTGGGTTTGGTAGGATCAGAGTAACCCGCTTGTGCCGCTCTAAGCCGTGAAGTACCCGGAGCCTTCACAAATGTCTCGTGCTTGGTTAAGAAAAGCTGTTATTGATTGTTCGACTGCTTTTGCCTCCCTTAAGTAGCTGTTTGCATTTGTATTTGCGCTGGGATACAAGTACTGCGCTGGCACTCGGTCCCACGGTTAGTCACGACCGTGTCTTTTATCCACAGCTACTTTTAAACTGAAGGGTATTTTTTTCAGCCAGTATCTGAAAAATTGCTAAACGCTTTCATTTGAAACCTGTTTGTTGGGGGGGGGGGGTTTGTTTGTTTTGGCAGGGAATCAGTTGCTGTTTTTTTTTTTCACAGGTGTGAAGGGGCTGCTAGTCCTGAATGTCCTAAAGCCATAGTGGAGGGTATTATTGAAGAAGAGGAGGAGGAGGAAGAGGATGAGGAAGGGGGAGGCTCTGTTAACAAAAGAAAGAAAGAAGATGACACAGAGGTAGGGACTTGCTTACTTGTGCTTTCAGCTTGTATTTGCACAATGCTTCCCTGCAAGAGTAGCTGCCAGTAGTTATCCGAATCGCTCTAATATAAAAGGCAGCAACTCCAGGGACCAAAAACTTTATATTGTGACTGTTGTTGTGGTTCTTCATCTCATGCCACTGATTCTATCTTAGACTGTTACCTGAAAGCATGTGTTTGGTTTTCTTTCCTGAGATGCTCACAAATTTAATGCGTATGGGCTGAAATGGGGCTTCTGGCCTGAGGGAGGAATGCTCTTTTCTGAGTCTTTGTGGTATTTTTGTTTGTTTCCAAGGCACAGTAGCATTCAGGAGGTCTTACAGGCAATTGCAACCACCGAGGAATGTAAATTCCTCGAGGAACATCATTGTAGCCAGCTTATCCCTCGTATCTCTGTGTCACCTAAGTGAGAGCAGAGTTGGAACATTCAATTTGTGAGCTATTTGTGCCAGGAAAAAATAGCAAGTTGAGTGCCCTGAATGCTGCAGCCTTCTCTTGATCTATAGGTATAGCCCCACTGACTTTCTTGTTCCCTGCTCGTGTACTTTGGCTGTGATTTGGAGAGAAATTTCGAGCAAGGATTGTTGTCCCCTGGAAGTGTGTGATCCACCAGAGGGAGCCAGTATTTTTTTACATATATGTAGATATATTTCTTTTTTTAAAATGGAAGTACAGACTTCCAAGTGACACTCTGAGTTCAGCTTTTATTCCAGCTGTTTTACTGATCGCTAATGCAGAGCTCTCTCTCCTCCCTGCAGACAAAGAAGGAGCTCTTATACACGTGGCGAATTGAACTGGCAAAAACAGAAAAGTACTGGGATGGCTGGTTCAGGGGTTTGTCTAACCTCTTCCTAAGCTGTCCAACTCCAAAGCTTTTGCTTTTAGCCGGTATGTGTCTCTTTCAGTCCTGTCTCGGTTCAGTGGCTGTTGACTTCTGTGGTGTCCCACTTGTATTTTAGAGAATAGGGTCAGCGTTTGGCTAATGTCTTTGTCCGAGAACAGCAGACCTGTCTCTTCCACCCTGGCTCTTCTGTGTATCTTGAAATACCATTAAATGGTCCATTTGATCCGTGCCGATCTAGGATTAGTTCAGAGCCTCTTCATACCAAAACAGCACGTAATGATACTGTGTATTGCTGCTGTTGGACAGGTGTTTCTGTTCTGTGATGTGGAAGAAGGGCAAACAGGACAGATCCAAGCTGCCCTTCAGCCTCCGCTACTATGACATTTTCCTACAGATAGGGGCATGATTTGAACTTTTCAGCTGAAAGTCAGATTATTGATGTGCTACAGCCAGCTGTAGGCCCTCTTTGTCCTTTAATAGGGAGTACAATGTGTGGCAAAGATAAATATCCTTTCAAGTTGTGGGGAGGGATGTGTTCTTGCATTTTTGGATGGGATCCTTTCCTGTCACTTTACTCTTGTCCTTATGGTGGGTGTCAGATATCTCTTTTGTGTTTTTCAAGCCAAATGTCCCTTTCAGAATACCTTAGGCAGGTTCTCTCTGGCTTTTCTTCAATACATCTGTTTGTTTGATTGTAGGTGTTGACAGGCTGGATAAAGATCTAACAATTGGACAGATGCAAGGTAAATATTTAATATTGTTACTCTATCCTTACTGTAATGCTCTTTTTGGATGAGAGCTTGTTGCTATGGGTACGTAAACGAGGGACAGCTGGGATGGCCTCTTACCAGGTGCAGTCTATATTGAAACAAATGCATGAAAGAATGAGTCCATCCCAGAGTGTTCCGTACCTGTCTGTGGTTGTAGCAATGGTGGAAAAGAAGGGAAAGGTTGAATTAGAAGTCATTAAGGGCTGTTGCCATGGTTTTTCTTCAGTCTGGTGTTCAGTGTTTCCAGCCATGGAGCTGCCGTGCTTCTCTTGGATCAGAATGATTGTGAGGGCTTCTTTCTAATCTGTTTTTTCCCTTTCTAACGACGTTCCTGATGTTCCTAGCTAGAACACTTGGGACCATCCAAAACTCTCTGGTCTCCCCATGTTTCTGGCAGACATTGGACCAAGATTCAGCATCTGCATTAAAGTTTTGGCATTTGGTTTGTGGGCTTTTTTTGCCCCCATCCCAGCTTCATTGATCTCCAGAGCAACCAGTACTGGAAAGTAGTATTGGGTAGCAGGATAAACATTATGTTAAGGCAGATCTGATTACGCTTCTGACTCTGAAAGGTAGCCTCGCCTGTGTCAAGAAGCTCTTAAGAAGTTTAGCTTTGTTTTAACTCCTGGGAGCCTGCTCTAGTTACACCTGGGGCAGATGAATTAAGCAGCTGGTTCTTCCTTTCTTTGGAAACTGTCTGCTGCGTGTATTGTACGGTTTGCCCTAGAATTCTGTGCCTTCCCTGGTCCCTCGTCCATATAATGCATTTAGTGAGATTTGGTGAGGTTTGTTCGTAAAGAATGTTGAGGTCCTTTTTTAGAAGAGTTCATAAATCCACAGCGCTTTTTAGGGTGTAGTCATGTCTGATGTTTCCTGTGTACCCAAAAACTGTTTGCCTAAAACCGTTGCTGTTAGGAATCCGGATCACTTAAAAAGCAGCTCCAGCGATGATTCTCTTGATTGCAGGGAAGTTTCAGATGCAGGTCCTCCCACAGTGTGGCCATGCAGTCCATGAAGATGCTCCAGACAAGGTGAGCCCCCCTGTGGGGTTGAAGCTAGTTAAGTCACGGGTTTAACGGCTTAAATGCAAAAGAGGTCAGTTCCTTACTGTGAAGCAGAGATTAGACTTTAGGGGCATTTTTTGGCACGATATCTTAACTAGCTGGCTATTTGTAAAACAGTTTTTGGAGTTTTAAGCTGGTTGGAAAGCCTGGGCTAAGATGTTACATGACACAGGGCTTGGCTAGGTTACAGATTTACCTTTCAGGCTAGTGGTGATAAACCAAATTCTTACAATGTGGATTGTGGATTGATCCTCCCTGATTTTCCTCCTGAAGTTCTCCAGTCTCCCTTGTACTAAGCTGCAGCTTTTGGGGTTGGTCTGTGTTTTGCTGAGTCGGGTGGCTCACATTTTCCAAATACAAACCAAATGTTACTGAAATGGTGTACAGGCTGACAAAGCATTTGCTGCTGCTGGGTACTGCTGAACTTCGTGTCTAGATAGAAGCAGGAATGTGGTGCAGCCAGTGGAGCCTGTGGCTGGAAACGTGTCTGGTTTTAAAACTTGTCCTAGGCTGACCGCCGTCAGTGTAAAACTCAGCCTTTCTGTGCTTCACTTGACCAATCTGAAATAGGGATTTTTATTGACAGCTGATCAGTTCTTCCATCGTTATCCTTTTTAATATACATTCTAAGCTGTATTATTACTGTCTTGATTGATTCTTTATAGAGATACCTTGCATCATGATTTCGCCAGACCTTTCTTCCACTGCTAAACTTAGGCATTTTTTTAAGAATTATTGAAAGAGGTGGAGAAAAAGTTTGGTCAGTTCTTGAATGTGAGATCAGTGTTGGAGTAACGGTGGAGGCATGTAGTTCCTTTTTTTTTATTTTTATTTTTTGATATAAAAGCATGTCATAATGGAGCTCTTAGTTTTAAAGGAGCAAACTTGATTCAGCAAGAGCATCCTGAGGATGTGAACTGTTGTTGGCAGTGCTGCAGTCTTTGAAAACTGACTGGATCTCTTGTTATCTTTATGTCCCTGAGCAGATGATTTTTTTTCCTCCCCCCTTCCTTCAGGTTGCTGAAGCTGTTGCGACGTTCCTGATCCGTCACAGGTTTACAGAGCCCATCGGTGGATTCCAGTGGTAAGGCTCTGCGGGTGCTAAAGCTGGGCAGACCTTGAGCAGAGCTTTTGCTCTGAACTGCCTGCGTGTTTGGCTCTCGGTGTGGGAGGGTGGAGTTTTAGCATAATGCTAAAAACCACGTGTAAACAAACAGCTTTGAATCACAGCCAGTAATGTATTTGATGTTTTTCTTCTCTCTAAACTTCTCACATATTAATTTGTGTCAGTGAAACCTCCTTCTTTGGAGGGGAGGAGCAAAGCAGATCCTCCCCAGCTGATCCTTTATAGCTGGCCAGAAGGCAGAATTACAAGTTTTGCAGTGCTTAGTTGAAAGAATATTTTAAGTAATCAAGGCCCTGTGTTTTTGGAAACAACTTGCACCACACCAAGAAATACTGGTGAGATTAGACAGGGGAAGGTGCGTGCTTTGCTTCGCAGACTTTCCATGCTTGCCTCATGTGTTTTCACGTCGTAGTGAACTGTAGGAGCCTGGTCACTGCGATCAGCCACGCAGTGGTGGGGGGAGGTTGTGACTCATGAGGCTGACTGGAAAAACTCCCAAAGCCTTCGTTATAGTACCATGAAGCTAATAACTAAACTGATGCTTAGCCCTCATGAATTTAAATTCTGGTTGAGCGTCATCTTCCAGGCAAATGGTAAAATAAGCATGTTAGTCAAGCGGTCTGGAAAAGTCCTTCTGCTTTTACCTGAGAATTCTTCAACAAGAGCTAGAAGCCCCAGGATGTGTGATGCTGTAGGACTGGTAATGCTAAGGAGGTATTGCTGGATGATCTCTTTCTGTTTTCCCCCTTTATCCTATGCCCTTGGGGATGAAATGCAGGACTGTGGACTTGCATATTTTTCATCCAGTGAAAGGATATAGTGTAGGTTGGTGTGTAAACGGCGAGAGAGGGAGAAGCCCAAAGGACTGTACTGCACTGCAGTGTTGAATCTCCCCCAGGCATCTGGCAACCTGTGCTGCCTCTGTGAGTCCTGAAGGAGCTAGCCTGTTGCTCCTGCTATTACCGTTGTAGCAAAAACAGCTTTAAAACAAGAGGCTTGGAGAAAGCGAGGTGGCTTGCTGGCCTTGTTGTGTCCTTAAGCCATAGAGGTGACAACACGTTAAGCTTTTGTGCTTCTCGCTATTTGTAGAGCTCACAAGTGATTGTTGAATGTGGCAATGCTAATTGTAACCTGCATGATAGACTCCTTTTGGTCTTGTTTGATCTTGGGTAACCGATTAAATTTAGGGTGTTGCAGAGTCAAATACCTGCGGAGAATACCTCGATTTTAATGTGTGACCTTTCTTCCACTCTTCTTTTTCCCTCCTAGTGTGTTTCCTGCTTGTTAATACCCTGGTGTTCTCCAGCACTAAGTTCTGTTGTAAATAAACTGCACCAGAGGCCACTGTGATGTATCCATAACCTTTCATCTCTCCAGTTCAGCAGCAGTGAGAAGTTGGTGTGAGATTCATCCCCTAGAACTAGTTCTCCAGAATGTGTAAATGCTTAGGGACTTCCTTGCTGGGAAGCAGCTTGTACTGAAGACCATGAAAAGCTCTTCAGGGCCCTGGAAGTGGGCTCCTCTCTGCTGCCACAAGGAAAGACCTCCTGAAATCCCGAGTAGTCAGTCATACCAATCTGCATCAATTCTCAGGCTCTCTTGGACCCAACTGCAAAAGGGCCATTGGCGGCCCAGATCCACCGAGGGCATTGCAGCACAGCCAAAGGCTTCAGGATTTCTCCGTGGAATCGTCTAATCGTCTTTGAAGTGCCCCTTAGGTTTGTTTTTTATATGCACGTTTCTTTCCCCTAAAGCAGATGAGGAATTGGCTTCCTTGGGAGCTCAGGTTTCGTCTCACCGATGCCAGCCTTATGGGTTAAGCTGTGGGAAGAGCCTAGATGCTATTTTCCTGGGCAGAGTTGGATGGGACTGTAAAGCAAAAAGGCAAGGGGAGACCATGAGCTCTGTTTCTGCATCTTGCGGCTTTCTTAGAAACCAGCCTGAATAACTCCATCTACTGCAGACACATAACAGGCAGGGGACTTTGGGCCGACGTTTGTGGGGAAGACCTGATGTCGCAGCACTCTCAAAACTAGCCAGCTGCAACAAGGTCTTTTACCATCACCTACCAAGTTAACTTCACTAAGTAGTTAGCACGCCTTGCCCCGGCATGGCCACCAATCCCCCACACGGTCTCAAAGGTCCATCTACTTTTCAAGCTGTTCCTTCGTACTCTTCTGGCCAGTCCCTCTGCTTCTCACCTCTGCTGCCTTCTCCTTGTCTCTCCTCATCCAGGGCGCGCTCTCTCCTCCAGATCTCTCTTCACTGGCTACTCTTTTCTTTGGATGCCCTCCTTAGAGCTATTTAACCACTTAACAGAACCAGCCACAGCTACTTCAGCCGACCCCCGCCCCTGAAGCCAGCCCACAGCTGTATATTATCAATGCTAATTAACCTGCCTTCGTTCCCCTACAACCCGAGACGAGCAGTAACAACGCGCTCAGCAGGCGGTTTGCCTGTTTTGGCCATTCTCTGTCCCCGGAATATGTTTATGCTTCCCTTCTTGTAGCTGCCACGTGCAACTGAACAGAGATCGGCGCCTTCGGGATGAAAAAATGCAAAATGTGCAGTAGATAAAACCCTGGAGAGCTTGGAGTCAGTTCTGCTGATGTTGATGCAGAGATGTGGGCAGCTGCCGCTGTGTTATGCTCCCCCGGTACTGGAGGAAAGACCTTGTTTTCCCTGCTGTTTCCTAGATCGTTTCACTGCCTGCCTTCCAGATTTCCATGTAAATGCAGTAGTTACACAGTTTCTCTTCAGGGTTAAATTATCCACAGTTTGTCAGGTTGCTTTCACCTAAGAATTACTCTTGAGCCTAAGAGCAGACACGTTCTGGAGCAGTTCTCCTCAATATTTTGCTGGTGGATGTCTGAAATCCTCAGGGGGGTTTGCCTTGTGTCCGTAACCCCTCGATGCCGTGCGATGAAAGCGGTGGTCAGCGCTGTTTGGCTGAGGCAGAGTGCTGTCGTGTGCCTCTGCGCGTACGTCCTGTGACGAGCTGTCGTGAATTCTGGGCACGTGAGAGTTGCAGGTGAGGCCAAGGGAGATGGTGTGAAGAGCCGGCAAAGCCCGGTTTGACTTCGGCCTTTACCCCGACGCAGCCACTCGTCTCCCCTGACGCCTTTGCGTGCGAGCCCTGGACGCAGCAGTCCCGGCCTTGCTCTGCGGCCCTTCCCTGTCCCATCAGGGTGGGAAATGCCTGAATTAGAGACAAGAAAGCCGCGTTCCAGGGAGCTGTGCTCTCTCCTGGCACTTGGGCCATCGGCATTTGGGTGTTAAAAGAGCAATTGCTGGCTCCCGGCGTTTCCCTCTGTAAGTTGCCACGTTCATTCTTGAGTTACTTTACTGTGACCTCGATGTCATGTTCACCGCTGGTTTCGTTGCTGATGGGTTAAATGGATCTTCAGTAGTTGAGATGCAAAATAGCACTTTCCCCAGACTGTATCCTGAAGATTGGCAAGATTCTCAGTCCTTTCCAGGTGATTCCTGTGTTCAAATTGTTAGAGATTAAACAGTACAGTATGTATGTCCAGAGTCTAGCTTCACGGGTACGTTAAGCATGTGCCTGTTGTCGTACTCATGAATGATCTCGGTAAAGTCACCTTCCTCTGTGCTGAAGTAACTTGGAGGATCTGGCTCCGAGTGATTCGTTGCGGTAACTCCTCATGTGTGTCCCTCATGTTATCCCTTTCATTTGCTTTTACAGTTTGTGAAATCTTTAAAAACCAACCAAACAACAAAAAACAAACAAAACCCTCCGTGCAAAGCCAATCAGTTTTGTGTTCTGTAGAAGCACCAGTGGAAAATGAATGACTGCTTCTGAATCCTGTGGGCTCCCCCAGCATTGTATTTTGTTAACGTTTGAGAAGTGAGTGAAAAAATAAATATTTCAATAGCCATTTTAATGTGGCATTGCTGCGTGCCAAGCTCTCGGTCCTGATCTGCACCGCATAGGTGGCTGTTCAGGGCCTCGTGTGGTGCTGGCTTCAAAAAAGGCGGACGGAGCAGCCGCGGGTGGGTGGGTGGAGGGGGAATTCCTTCTGTCTCTGTCAAGCCGGGTACATTTTTGAGGCTGTGCTTTTGTAGGACAAATATTCATGCTCCTGTTGCAGTTTCTTCTCCCTTTTCAGGGAGCTGCTGGCAGATATAAATGGTATTTCGGTGAAGGGTAGCACAGACCATGGTAATAGTAACTGTGGAGAGAAGAAATGTTCTCTTTGACTCATGAAAAACGGGGACGTCTAGAAAATCCCCCCGTAACTCCCAACTTTTCACTGCGTTTTTCCACAGCCTGCAGCATTGTCCTGTCTCTGTAAAAGCAGATAAACAGGGGGAGGCTGTCTAAATTGAAAGGATGCTGGCTTTATGCTGGCGCTTTGGATTATTTAGAAATCTCTCTTGCTTTTGTTCCAGTTGTTGGATTGAGGATCGGTGGAAACTTTCACAACGGAAAATCCTAAGGCTTGGCAGGAAGCGGAAGATGCAGTTTGGGAGGCCGGTGTGTTGCAGGATTCGCTTAAGTTTTTCAAATCAGCCCCAGGGAGGGTTTTGCCAGCTGCCAGATTACACGCACCAGGCAAACCCATCGGTGACCTGTAGATGACAGGAGCACCGAGAGTGTTGGAACAAAGGTATTCCCTGTATTGCCGAAGCGAGTCAGCTTGGTTTGAACACAGCTCTTGCAAATGCAAAGCTCGGCTGCGCGTGTTTGAGCCCGCACAGTTCCTCTGTGCTGGTGTTTTGGAAACACTGTTGGTGGCCGGGGCGATTGCTGCCCGCAGACGCAGCCCGTCGATGTGGCTGGACTGAGCTCGCTTTTCGTTCGAGCCTTGTCTTTTTGTGTCTTCGGTCTGCCCTGGCCCAGATGTGAAGTGGGTGGGAGATGATACCAAAGCCAATTAAAAACACTGATGCTTATTGTGACTGGAGGTCGCTTTCTGTGCAGCTGAGACACCCTCTAAAAAAGAAAAAAATAGTAAAGAGTTAAAAATCCCCGCAGTGATACGGGGGAACCTGGGGTTGTCCAGCTGCGTTTCTTCCCTCAGGCCATGATAGTGGGTTTTCAGAGATGATGCAGCTATAGGGTTTGTTTTTTTCTTTTTTGTTTCCCCCCCTTTTGGCGAGGGAAGCAGCTGGTCAGCCGGAGAAAGCCCATTCCAGCCCTGCTTTCCACCCCTTCGTGATTTGAAAGGCAGAGCGCTGCATCGCTTGGCAGCGCAAATTCCCACCCCCACCCCCCAAATCTGCTCTGGTGGTGGTGAAATTGCTCCTGCCTGATGACAGAGTGACTTCTGAACCGAGCTCACGGTTGGGGAGCTCGCAGAGGGAGTGGTGGTGTGATGGATCCCATGGGTGACACCAGCAGCCCAGTAACGCCATGCTGGGGCGGTTCAGAGGGAGCCTCCTCGCTCAGGGCTGAGCCATGGCCGGAGGGCGAAGCTGCTCCCCGGCTTCTCGCTCGCTTCGGTGAGACCATCCCGGGACACTGAGAACTTTACCGGTGTGCTGCCGCGTTCAGCAGGCTCTTCGGTGAGCAGGGGGGCACTGGGTAGGAGAGAGCAAACAGCTTCGTGCTGATATCCTCTGCCTCCTCGACTCCAGCTCGGATGGTTCTCCCCGCCTCCGTCTTTTATCCTGGGTGGGGAAGGGACTGGGAAAAGAGATGTTGGGAGGTGTCTGGCCATCAGCCCTTCGCTGCTTCGAACTGGTGCTTGACACTCCCGAAAGGCTAGACCTAGATCTTCAGGTAAGGTCAAAAAAGTAGTTGATGGGTTGCCATTTCCAAGAAAACTCGGTCTGGGTGCTTCCTAACACCCGTCTCTGAGCCTGGCGTTCTGCTCCCAACCTGAAACCGCTGTTTGTGTTCCCCAAACCCGCTTCCCTGGGCTGTATGGGCTGCCCCGATCCATCCGGTACCGCCGTGCCCTCAGCACCTTGTCCGTAAGCATCGGAAACCTGCGGGATGCAGTGCCTGGGGGTTTGCTCCCAGCTCTGCTGTTGGGTGCTTTGCTGGTTTCCAGTCCCAGTCCGGTGCGGTGACCTCTTACCACGTGCTGCTGTTTCCAAAAGGAAAATGTGTGTCTGTTGGTTCTCCGGAGCACGCGCTCTGTGTCCCGTGTCAGCCTCCTCCTCCTCGTGTCTCATTCGGTGTCTGTTTCTCTCGCCCACCAATAAAGCATTTGTGCAAAGCCTGGTGCAGGAGCTGCTCCTTTCCCTTCCCCTGGGGTCCCCCTGGAGGAGGGGTGGGCGTCCTGAGCGTTCCTGGGGCCAGACCCAAGTCCTGGGTTTTGCTGGTGACTCACAGAAGCCTCTTGTCATCCGAAATATTCCCCCATCCCTGTGCTCGGCTGGGGGGAGGAGGGGTAGGGGGGTGCTTCAGCCACAGCTTTTGCTTTCCCCCCCCTCCCTGCTGTAACCAGCGGCGCCCACCTGTGCAGAAACACCTGAAAGTCATAAACCGGGGTGCTCCGGCTGCTGGGTAACCTGCGCTGGGCTGGACCCGTATATATTTTATATATATATATAGCTGAAGAGCAGGAATTTGAGGGCAATCTGCTCTGAAATTTTCCCTGTGGCATCTCCTCGCTCCTCCAGCTCCTGCTCCCCTGCCCACGTGCTGCTGGCAGCTCGTCCCCTGCCCTGCTGCCGGTCCGGGGCTGGATAAATGCCGCCGCGGGGTGATCGGGGTGTGGGTTTGAACCCCAGACGAGCAGGAGAGCCCTGGCAGAGCTCTGCCTGGGGTCTCCATCCCCTTCCCCAATTCCTGGCCTTCTCCTTCCAGCCAGCCAAGAGGTGTCAGGGGGGTGGCCTGGACACCCCCGGGGGTCGGGTCTCTGCTTCCAGCCAGGAGGATTTTAATCCCATCCAAGCATCGTGTGGGTGAGGCTGGATGGGTGCGGAGTTGGGGGGGGGGTCCATGACACCGGGCTGGAGAAAGGGACCTTGTCCACGGGGTCCCGGGAGAGCACGCTGGTGTGAGCGTGGTCCAAGCCCGGGCAGGCTGGGGGCCAGGGCAGGGGGGCAGTGGCCACCCTCTCCTTCCCCAGCATCCCTCCTGGAGCGGCTGCCCTGCCATAGCTGACACTCTCGGGGGTGCGGGGGGACCCCACGCTGCGGGCGGGATGTGCGCGGGGTGTGGGGCTGCACAGTCAGCTCCATGGTGCAGCCAGACGCTGCAGCGGGTTGGTTTGAGGAAGGTGAGTGTAACTGTCTTTGCTCTGGTCCTCTGCGGTCATGGTGTTCACTCTGAAGCCTACTGATGACTGCAGAAACGCCGCATGGCTAACTGCCGGGCCTTTTAACAGAGAGACTTTATCTAGGGCTGGAGGAGGGGGCTCGAGAGTACGTTTAGGGTCTGCGCTGGAATTGGGGTGGGGCGCAGACACATACACACACCCCCATCATCCCGTCGGGTACCGCGCCCAGTTTAGTGCCGCCAGACTCCAGTTTAGTGTCTTCCGACTTTATTTTGACCGGATTCGGCCGTGGTTGAGCAGGTGCCGCTGCCCCCGGTAGCCCCCCGCGCCCCTGCCACCCCCTTCCCTCTCTCCCCTTGCCGCAGCCTTGGGGACGCGCTGCGCCAGGGCGGCTCTGCCACCCATGGGTGCCACATCCTTGAGCCCACGGCAGCTCAGTCTTGTGGGTCAGCACCACACGGCCGCCGAAATTCCTGCCCGTGCTCGTGGATCCACTTGTTCGCCACTGGAAGGGACAAGGACAAGGGTCCCCATTCGCCTCCCTCCCCCTGCCCCCGTCACTAACCCTGCTCCCGTATCGGCGATGTCTTTTCCCGATTATCCAGGATTTTTCTGAGTTCCCAGCCCCGCCAGCAGAGCTGCCCCTCCAACCCTGTGTCACCCCAGCTGCCTCTCACCCCACTTGTCCCCAGCCAGGACGGGGCAGCCGGCGTGCAGGGTGTCCCCGTCCCCGTCCCCGTTCCTCCGCAGGTTCCACCAGAAGAGAGCTGCGTTCTGCAGAGCAGACAGGGGGGTTGGAACCCCAAAAAACAGAGCTGGGAGCCCCGGAATTGCCATTTGGCACCCCGAAAGAGAGCTGGGAGCCTGGGAGCCCTGGGGTGGGGTTTGACGTTCCAAAACAGCCAGGATCCCCCAAATTGGGATTGACACCCAAAACTAGAGCCAGGAGCCAAATGGACGGGGTGTGAAACCCCTAAAACAGAGCTGGGAGCCTTGGGGTTGAGGTCTTGGCACCCCAAAACAGAGTTGGGATTCCCGAGGTTGGATTTTGGCATTCCAAAACAGATGGGAGCCCCAGAGCTGGGGTCTGGCACCCCGAAACAGAGCTGGGAGCTGCGGGATCAGGGTTTGGCACCCCTCGAAGGGAGCCAGCATCCCCAGAGCTGGGGTCTGGCACCCCGAAACAGAGCTGGGAGCCCCAGGGTTGGGGTCTGGCGTCAGGGCTGGCTCAGCCACAACACCCTAGGAGAGACAAGAGACAAGAGAGCGGCGTCCCTCCCCTTCCCCACTGCCGGGGGGCCGTGCAGGCGCCCCTCACCTTAACCACGGGCACGCTGAAGTTGGCGTAGACGAAGGCGGTGGAGCCGCCAGCCTCCACCGCGCTCAGCTGGAAAAGGAGCAACAATATGAGCCGTGGCCCTCCCTGCCGTGGTACGGCCGCCGTGCGTGGGGAAACTGAGGCACAAACCCCCCCCTGGCTCCCCCGCCACGCTGCCATCGCTACGGCACGGCACAGGCTCTTCGGTCCGCTGCAGATGTTGCCACGTCAGAGCCCAGCACAGGCTGGTTTAGGGCTGCTCTCACCCATCTCAAGCTCTTGGTCACTCCGAACCCTACTGATGACCAAGCAAGCGCCGTCCCTCTCTAAGCTCGGAAATGAGGGAGGACTCACGTAGATCATGACCGTGGCGATCCTGTTGCCTGACTTCATTCTGTAAAGGGGGCTCTTCCTGGACTGCCCCAAGAGCAAGGGGGGGGGGGGATGGTCAGTCCCGTGGGGACGTTTCCTCCAGGGAAATCCCTCCCTCCCTCCCCATTCTTTTCTCTCCCTCCCTCCTTCCTTCCCTCTTCCCTCACCCCCTTTCACCCACCCTCCCTTCCCAGGAATATCTCAGACACCAACCCAGGGATCACCATCCCAGGCCTGCCCCAGGGACTATCCCAGGGTCCACCTCCAGGAATATCTCAGGGATCACCACGGGGATACCCCCAGGGACCATCCAGGGACCTCCCCTTGGCACCATCTCAGGAGAACCACGGCGAGCACCCCAGGACCCATCGCCAGGAACATCCCAGGGACCACTCCAGGGTCCACCTCCAGGAACATCTGAGGGACCACCCCAAAGACCACCCCCAGGAACATCTGAGGGACCATCCCAGGAACACCCCAAGGACCATCCCACAGGAACCACCCCATGGACCACCCAGGCAGCTTCCTGACCGTGGCATGGTCGAAGTGTGGCTCGTAGTGGCCCCCCAGCCCATAGTTGACCACCTGCAGGTACTCAGCGTAGGGTGGCCGCAGGTCCAGGCCGGTGACAGCAGCGATGCGCTGCTCCAACACCCGCACCACCGGGTCAGCGGTGTCCTTCAGCCAGGCACTGCAGGAGCACCCCACACCTTCAGCCCCCCAAATTCACGCGTGGCTGAGCTTAACCCTTGTTAAGCACTGCTGGGTGTGGAGAACCCAGGGACCCCAGCATGGCTTCACTGCCGCCTTGGTGGTGGCAATGGGGTCATGGTGGTCCCACTGGCTAGAGGGTAAGGGAGGGGTGGCTACTACCTCTTGCTTATCCGGTACTCAGCTTTCTGCTGCTTCTCCCCAGAGGCGACCACGGACCTCTGCAGCTGGAGGACACGGTGAGGGGGGAACGTTGCTGCAGATGCGGACCCCCACGCCAAGCAGGGACCCCGGTTGGGGTTGAAACTGGTGGGTTTATACCAACCGGTTGCCAAACATCCCCCACCCCAAGATGTCCCACCAGGCTGATGGAGGCAGTGACAGCAGTTGGATCCAATGCAGCTGGGTGGTACCAAGCCAAGCCTGGCTGGGAAGCAGTTTAAGTGCATGCATGGACCTGGCTTCTCCCCAAAATCTTGGGGGGGGGCTCAGATGGAGCTAAACTGGGCTCATCCCCCCAGGGTTTCGCTGCAGAAGGCTTTAGCTAAGCCCTGGCTTAAAACCCCGCCTATCTCTGCATGCTCAGGATAGTCCACCCTGGACCACCAGCTCTTGGGGCACTCTCCTCCGGGAGATGGACATCCCTGGGGATGGGGACAGCTCACCCGGGGCCCTGCCAACCCCTTGATGGTCTCAGCCTCGGCGTCACTGATGAAATCATGGTACAAAGCCACGTAGGGTTGGATCCAGACCACCTCCTTCTTGGCAGGCTGAAGAAAGAGGTAGGGGCTGCCATTGGTCTCGTAGGAGCAGCTGAGGCGCAGGAGATGCTCTGGGGCCAGCTGGGGAGAGAGAGGACCAAGGAGGGTGTGAGAGAGGGGGACAGTGGTGGGGTGGGGAACCACGGCATCACCCTGCCTGCCCCACCTGCCCCCCTGGGCGCTGGCACAGCTCCTCATAGGCGTCGCGGCTCTGCAGGCGAGTGCTGTTGGGGCGTTGCAGGGGTCTGGCACTTGCTGCTGTTCCCATCTCCAGCAGCTTCTCATACTTGGCCACGTTCCTCACCACCCTTTGGTTACTGGGGTCTGCCGGAGAGGTAGTGTCACCCGAAACGCCGTGTCCCCATCACCCCCCTGCCCTGGCATCGGTCCCTGGAGAATTACCCCACATGGGGGCAGGAAACAGGGTGAAGGAGGCTGGTGCCATGCAGAGGTGGTGATGGAGACACCCCAAAACCTCTCCTTTCCTCCTGCTGTATCCGAGGTTGCCCCACATACCATAGTGGAGAAACTCCCTGGAGAGGCTCAAGGCATGGGAGATGTTTCCAGCCTGGATGGAGCAGAGAGCCCATGAACATCCCCCTGCCCATGGTTCAGCCCTACCAGACACAGCAGGGGGTGGGGACAGGACTCGTGGCCGTACCATGAAATAGGAAAAGGCGAGATGGTCCAGAGCATCCTCCAAGCTGCTCCGGTCCTCTGGGTTCCAGCTGCCATAGGAGAGGCGGAAGAGGCCGACGGCCTCCTCCAGCCATGCAATGGAGTGGTAATAGTCACCCGTGTCGTAAGCGACCTGTGAGGCGGCACATTGTCCAGGCCCACTGACTGCAACAGCCTGGCCTGCATCCCACCCCCACCCTGTCTCATCCTATCCCATCCCATCCCATCCTCAACGTCGTCCTACCCTATTCCCACCACCATCTTCATCCCAGTCCCACCCCTATCCCCTCCATCCTGTCCCTACCCTGTCCCATCCCATCCCATTCCCACGCCATGTCAGCACAACCCATTGCAATTCCTACCCACCCTGTCCCACCACATCCCGTTGCTTTCCTAGTCCCATCCCCATCCCCATTACCCACTAAGCCATCCCCATCCTGTCCCATCGCTTCCTTTCCTGTCCCCATCCCCATCCCCACCCCCATCCCCGTCCATCCTGCTCCAGCTCCATCTCCATCCCCACCTCCAGCTCCATCTCATGCCATGCCATGTCATCCCATCCCACCCCACCCTGTCCCATGCTATCCCACACTCGGACACTCCGTCCCAGCTCTGCAGCGACACTCGGAGGACTCTGCCCTGAACAAAAACCGCTATCAAAGCGCCCAGATCCCACCCCAGGGATTTATGGATCCACCTTTACCCCCAGGTGGGGGTCAACCCCACAGCCAGGATGCGGGCACTGGAGATCTCCCCCAGGCCACCAGCTCAGCGCTTCCTTTCCCCAAGGCACAACGCGCCCAGGAGCCCCGTTACTTGGGGGAGAGCCGAGAGGCGATGGCAGGCGGGTTGAGTCAGGGGGCCCCTCCGTATCCAGGTGGGAAGGAAACCCAACATCTATCCCCACAGGAGCAACATCCCAGGCTGGAAAAACTTTGTGGAGGGCTTAGGGGGCTCGCCCTCACCTTGCCCACGTGGAAGCAGTCGTCAGCCGAGAGGGAGACGCGCCGGCCGGGGCTGTAGAGCGGTGGGCAGCTGGCGCCGGCTCGCTGGAAGACGCCGTTGGCCATGCCCTTGACACTGAGCGCGTAGACGTCCTGCAGCCGCATCAGCGCCCGGGCTGCCCCATCCAGGTCCTCGGCTCCAGGCAGCTCCCGCTCCACCTCCTTGAAGCCAGAATGGAGCGCTGCGGGCGGCAGGGATGGGGGGCCAGGAGGGGGATTAATGAGATTTTGGGGTGCAATCAACCTTATCAGCCCTTTTCCATCCCTGGGGAGCCCACATCCTGCTCCTCCACCTGTTCTCCTGCTCCTCCGTCCATTCCCTCGCTCTTTCACCCGTTTTCCTGCTCCTTGATCCATTCCCCAGCTCCTCCATCCACTCCCCGTCACCGCCCGGCTCTCCCTGGGTGACAGGGGGGACACGCAGCCAAACGCCCCCCCCCCGCCCCATACCCTGGGTGTTCTCAGCAGCCTCGTCGCTGTAGATGACATTGGGCCAGTCGGAGTGGAGACGCTTGATGAGGCTGAAGGCCAGCAAGGGATTGTCCACCGAGGCCTTGGGGTCCTGGTGCAGCGCCTGGACCTTCTCATAAAACCTACGAGGCACCCACTGGGTGACACTTTCGGTGATGCTCCCCGGCGGTGACACCCTCCGGGGCGGGGGCTGGGCTCTGAGCCCCCCCATAGCGGCGTCCACTTTCTGGCCAAGCCAGAGATGGGGAAACGCCACCGGGGCTGGCAGCCCCCATCGCTGGGGGGGGCGGGAGGCTCCCCTGGGGTGCTGAGCCATGGCCCTGCAGCCCGGCCTGGGGCTGGGGGACCCACGTCCCCTCCCGGGACACGGGCTGGGGGGGCTGGGCAGGGTCCGGGCTGCGCTACCCCCTCCACCCACGATGCCTCAAGCTCTTATTTAGGGGCACCCCCAAAAGCTGGGGGCCGGGCTAACCCCCCCTCCCCGCCAGCGCGGCACCCCGCGGGGGTACGGGTGCCAGGGGGGAGCGGCTGCTCCCTGCGCCCGTGGGAGCCCCCACGCGGGACCGCGACGCGCCGGGGGTGCGCCCCCCCCCGCCCCCCCCGCGGCGGTACCTGGCGAGGCGGCGCAGGCGGGCGCCCTCCCCCCGCAGGTAGCCCCGCAGCCCCCGCAGCAGGCGGCCCTCGCACCGCAGCGCCCCGCGCACGCTCAGCATGGCCGAGTAGGTCTCGGCCGGGGCAGGGGGCGGCAGCAGCGCCAGCAGCGCCCCCAGCCCCAGCGCCCCCAGCGCCCCCAGCCCCGGCGCCCCCAGCGCCCGCATCCGGCACCCAGCGCCCGGCGCCCGGCATCCAGCCCGGGGAGCGGCCGGGGGAGGGGGGGAGGGGGAGCGGGGGGCGAGAGGCTCCGCCTTGGGGGGGAGGGGAGGGGAGGGGAGGGGAGGGGAGGGGAGGGGGTGGGGGGTGCCCCGGAGCCGCCACGCTGGCTGGGGGGGGGCGTGGTGCTGCTGGGCTCAGTCCTGCCTGGCCCTGCCCCCATCCTGCCTGGCCCTCTCCCCATCCCATCCCGCCTGTCCCCATCCCATCCCGCCTGTCCCCATCCCGTCCTGCCCCCATTCTACCTGTCCCTGTCCCCATCCTGCCCAGCTCCGTCCCCATCCCATCCTCCCTGTCCCCCTCTTGTTGGTCCCCATTCTATCCTGCCTGTTCCCATCCTGCCCTGTCCCCATCCTTCCTGGCTCCATCTTCCCTGGCCCCATTCCATCCTGTCCCCTCCATGTCCCCATCCTGTGTGTCCCCTGCTGCCTGTCCCCACGCTGTCTTGCAGTAATTCCATGCTGTCCCCACCCCATCCTGAGCACCCCCATCCCCTCCTGGCCCCATCCTGCCTGGCCCCATGGGGTGAGGGTGGGGGAGTCAGGGATGTCCTGCTGGGTTCCCACCAACAACTAGAAAAAAACCCTTTTTTGGAGTAAATCATGTCAGAGCGGGTGCTCAGGTGCCCCTTCTGTGGGGACAACACTGCAATGGCACCCCAAAATAGGCCCCCCCCAGCCAAGTGCCCCCGGCCCCTGCACCCCCACCCCTGAGCTTCCCAGGACAATGGGCCAGAACTGGCCAAATTCCCAAAGGAGAAGCCAGGAGAAGTTGGGAACTGTGGGCTTGTCCCAGGGCACCTGTGCTGGGGACAGCCCTGTCCTGCACCATGGGGTGGTGGGTGTACGGGCACAACGGGGGAAGGGCGTGACGGCTGCAGAGCTCGGGGTGGGCACTGAGCTGAGATCCTCTGCTCCAGGGTCTGGGTCCCATCTTCCATCGCTCAACCATGTCCCATGCCCCTGTCACTCACCCATGTCTTTTTCCCGCATCGTTCCATGTCCCATTGCTCAGCCGTGTCCCATGTCCCCCTCACTGACTGTCATAGGTCCCCATCACTCAGCTGTGTCCTGTGTCCCCATCATACTCTACACTCCATGTCTCCATCACCCAGCCACGTCCCCATCACTCAGCCATGTCCCATGTCCCCATGAATCCATGTCCCCATCACTCTGTCCCAATGTCCCCATGACTCCATGTCCTATGTCCGCATCACTCAGCTGTGTCCCATGTCCCCTCCCCATCACACTCCATGTCCCATGTCCCCATCACTCAGCCGCGTCCCATGTCTCCATCACTCCACCACGTCCCATATCCCTGTAACCCAGCCATGTCCCACGACCCTGCATCACTCCCCTGCCACCTCCTTCCCCACCCCAAGAAGCCAGACAAACTCCAGCACTCGCCTTGTCCCCCCTGCCCACCCTCACACAGGTCCCCTCCCCATCCCGGCGGTCCCCTGGGTCCCCACTGTCGCCCGTCGCTAAACCCCATCCAGCAGCACCCTCCGCAGCCAGACTCCACCTCCCCAGCACCAAACCCCATAAATCCAAGCCCAGGTGCCACCAGCACCCCCGCACCATGCCTTTCCCACACCTGGCCCTGCTCCTGGCCCTGCTCCTGGCCACCGCCCCCCCGCACCTCACGGCCGACGTTCCCCCGGGACCCCCCGCCGATGCCATCCCCACCAGCGCCCGCGCTTGTGCCCAGCACACCGGCCGCTGCCGCCACTTCTGCTTCGCCCATGAGACCCACCGGGGACATTTTGGTTGTCCCCGGCGCTACCGGTAATACGGGGATGCTGGGACCGACCCCCTCCCCAATAAAAAAAACAGTAACCCCGTAACCCTGGGGGGTGTGTGTAATCTTCTCTTCCAGGTGCTGCGTGCCCAAAATGTAGCGGCGGGATGGAGGAGATGGTGATGCTTGGAGCCAGCCCGCATCCCTCCTCAGCAGGGTCTCCCCCCTCGGGATTTTCCCAGAATTGGCTGGATTTCACTTATTTTGGGAGGATTTTATTTGGCACCAGCACAGGGATGTGAGGTTGCCCTCACCGTCGGGATGCCACAACCTGTCCTCTACGGAGCAGAATCCCTTTCTCCTCCTACGCCCCGGAGATCTGAGTGCTTTTTTCCATGGGAATACAGGGCGAAACTCAGCTTGTACTAGGAAACTGAAGAAAACAGGATTAAAAGAAAAGGTAAAAAAGGGGAACTTGCTCCCTGCTACATGGGGGGGGGGGACACTGGAATTACCAGTATTTGTCACTAAACCACTGCTTGCTGGTCTGTTTGTCACCAGGGGACCAGCTGCTCTCAGTGGCACCTGCTGCTTTGTTGCTGCTACCAGGTGACAAACGCTGCTCTTGGGTGAAGCTGCGGCAGCTCAGGGGCTGTGCTGGCACCCGCCAGCACACCGCCCGTCACCACCGACACCCACCCGATCAGTAACCTAAAAGCCAAGCGTTAATTAAACAAAAGCTATGTGATGCTGAGCCTCCGGTGAATCGAGAATGTCCCAGTGAGGTCCCAGCATTGCCAGGCTCACCAGCTCTGGCTGCTGGTGGTTGGGAGTGACCCCCCCCCGCCGGTCCCCGCCCCAAAATGGGTCTGTTTTAGGGAGTCTTGAGGTTCTGCTCGTGGCAGTCAGAGGTTTCCAGGGCGAAGAGGCAGAAGGTGATTTCCTCACAGGCACTGGTAGTGCCGCACTCAAACAAGCAGCCGAACATGCCGCCGGGGCAGACGGCCAGGTCAGAGTAACCAGCCGGCCCTGGGTGCAGCACCCATGGGTGCCACCAACCTGCCCCATCCAGCGGCGCGGGGTTGAGGTAGATACCCAAATTGCGCCGGCGGTGCTGGTCAGTCGGGTGGGAGTAAAGCAACCAAGTGGGTGCATCCCCGGTGCCGGCCGGCGCGGCGAAGCTCACCACGCTGCCCTGGCACCCCCGCGGCGGCTCGCCCAGCGCCTTGCAGCGCACCGGGCGCTCGAACTGCAGCCCGCGGTCGGTGCTGAACGCAACGGCACGGCAACCCTGCAGCGCTCGGGCGTTGCAGTAGAGCAAGGGCTGGTGGGCATCGCTCCCACTGATTTCAGCCACCTGGCACTCGCCCGTCTGCGCACCGCCGACCAGGGCACCCTTGTGCCAGCTGCGCCCGCCGTCGTCGCTGTAGAAGATGAGGGCGTGCTGCCGGGTGTAGCAAGGCAGCGGCACAAGCCCGCACAAGCACCTGTGCACGTAGTAGGCGTACGCTGGCACGACCAAGCGCCCCGAACCCAGCTGTACCCCATGGCCCGGTCCCACGGCGAAGGTGGCCCAATGGGCCAGGTCGGCACCGATGGCTTCATCCGTCACGTCCCGCAGCGGGGTCCAGCCGCAGCCGCCATCGGTGCTGGCGGCGAAGCAGAGGCGAGCGGCGCTGCAGCCCCTCCAGATCTGGCATCGCTCCGTCTTTCCCCACTCGACACAGATGCAGAAGAGGAAGATGGTGCCACTCCTCGCATCGTAGAGGGGACAAGGATTCATGGTGCGGCGGCCGGGCAGCACCAGCGCTGACAGCTCCTCCACCGGACCCCACTGCCGGCGAGGAGAGAAACAGGGCTCAGCCATGGGATGCACCGGTGCCACCGCACCCCGAAACTGCCCGGCGCTGCTCCTGGGGATGGAGGTTGCGGCTGATGCCAACAGCCCCAGCTGGTTTTTACCGTGACCGAGGAGCCGTGCCGGTGGCCCCGCCGCAGCACCAGGTACTTGGTGTCCTCGTCTCTGGTGGAGGAGCGCTTCTCGGAGAAGGCCAGAAAGGTGGCGGCCGGGGGGATGTAGAGCAGAGCTGGGATGCGGTAGGTGACCCCGCTCGCCTGCCGAAACAGCGGCTCGGGCGGGAAGACCAGCAGGGATCCCGGTGATGGCGGTGGCGGCGGGGGGCTCTCCCCGCCACCCCCCTGCTGTGGCAGGGTGGGAAGGACAGATGGTAAGGGTTAAATGCTGGGGAGGGGGGGGGGGACTCATGCCCCTCGAGGTGGTGGGACAGGGATGAGGACTTACCTTGAGGCAGGTGACGGCCTGGGACATGGTGGCCTCCCCGAGGTCCCCACAGGGGCCTGAGCCGGGTGGAAGGGGGGGTGAGAGTGGAGCCCCTCGCTGGGGCTGGGGGCACACCCCGCTGTCCCGGCCCCACATCTCTGGGTCCCACAGGGACTCCCCTCCTCTCCCCAGGCTGTCCCCAAGGGCTTGGTACCCCCCAGGACCCCCAACCCCTTTAGCACACCCAGTGTCCCCAGCCCAGGGTCCCCGTAGCCACCCCCCCCCCCCATGCCCTGATCCCACCCCCCCACCCCTCTTCTCCCTGCAACCTTCCTGCGTTCCCATAGCCCAACCCCCCTCTCTACCCCCAGTGCCCGGACCCCCCCCATGTACCCCTCTGCACCCCTCATGTCCCATCCGTCCCCCCCAGCCTACATGTGCCATCCCCCCATCCACCCCCAATGCCCAGGCCCCCCCATGTACCCCCATACCGGCACCCCCATGCCCCCCCCAACCCCACAGCCCCACACTCCCTATGCTGACCTCGCACCCCCCCCACCCCAGCCCGGCTCCCCTAGGCCGCCCCCCTCCCCCACCCCAGCCCGGCTCCCCTATGCCGCCCCCCTCCCCCACCCCAGCCCGGCTCCCCTAGCCCCTGCATGCACCAGCCCCTCAAGCCCCCCCGGGCCATGACCCCCCCGTACATCCCCTGCATCCCTCCGGTCTCCCCCATAACCCGACTCCCCTATCCCCCCACCCCGCCTCCACTATCCCCCCCCAGCCCCACTCCCCTAGGCCCTGCATGCACCAACCCCCATAACATCCCCTGCAGCCCCTCGGGAACCCCCCCAGCCCCACCCCCAGCCCCCCCGCGTCCCCTGCAGCCCGGCACGGCCCCCCCCAGCCCCGATCCCCCCTCCCCGCCCCACCGGCCACCGCCTCCGCCGCGTCGGGGCCGCCCCGCCCCGCCCCCACCCGCCCCTTCCCGGCAGCGCCCGGCCCGCCCGGGCCCGGCTGGGGGGGGGGAGGGGGAGGGGGAGGGGCTGCCCCCCATCCTGCACCGCCCAGCGCCCCAGGGGGGCTCCGCAGCGCCGCCAGCGTCTGCGCGTCCCTTTCACTGCCCATCGGCGCCGTCACCGCCGCCGCGTCACCCAGAAACCGCCATTCCAGGGGAGGGGGCGCCTGGGACAGGAGGGGCCACCGGGCGGTGACAGGCGCGGTCGGTGGCAGCTCGGGAAGGCCCCTCGCCTTCCCCTCCCGCCGTGCTTTTCCACTTTTTTGCTTTCCTTCTCTTTCCCCCACCCCTTACCCCTCCTCCCTTCCCCTTCCTTCCCGCCCATCCTTGCCCCCTTTTCCCTGCCCCCTTTCCCCATCCTGGTCCCCCTTTCCTTCCCCTCTCCGCTTCCTTTTCCCCACCTTCCCGCTTCCCTTTCCTTCCCCCTGCACAGAGATCGAAGCAGGGTGTCCGATCCCCTACCCCAACACCCAAGAGGCTTTTATAGAACACGCTCCCTTACCCCCAACTGAAAAAAAAAAAATAATAAAACCCACTCGTCTGTTTTACGGAAGGATTTTGTCCAGAATTCCCAACACCGAAGGGAAAGGTGACGTTAGGAAAACGTGAATGGCAACCCCCCCCCGGACCCCCCCGGCGCTGCCGGGTCAGAGCGGAGGAAGCCGGGGCAGCGCTGGCGATGAGGGACCCCACGGCAAATCCTCCCATCGCGGTGCGCCCGAAGCGCAGGCACACGGACGAAGGCTTGGGCATGAGCTTCACAAAACCATCATGGATCCAAGATGAAAAATCCCACTCATCCAAAAAGGAACAGGATTTCAGGACAAAAAACAGAGGCAATGATTCACTTTCTTTGCTGTCTCACTTTATTGGTGTTAATTTAGCACGTTCCCAAACAGGCAGGCGGCGTCAGAAATCATTTTATTTTCCTCTCCAGGGCCAGGCTATCGTGCAGCTTGGACACCTCCGGCTCGTAGGCCTCCATGACTAACGTCCCGTTGTTATCAAAGAATTTCGCGATGGATTTGGTGAACTCGGCTTCCCTCTGCTGTTTGGTTTTCCCGCTGGTGAAAGTCAGCTTCAGGGTGTACTTGTCATCAAACCTGCGGGCAGGGCACGGAGCGCAGAGCAAAATTTAAGCCTGGCTTAGCTGAGACACCAACGAAAAGCTGAGAGGAATCCTCATCATGGTCAAGGGTCAAGCCCACAGGAGCAGAGCTCTCCCCACAGACACTAACAGCTACAACGCGCAGGCATTAATTACAACACGATTAAAGATTTTTGTACTTTTTGTGGTTAATTCCCCCACCCCCCCATTGAAAGAGAAGCAAAACGTGAACATTTGCGGCACAGAAGCGCTTGGCACCGCTCCCATTTCTAGGCTGGGACATCAATTTTGATGGAGTGAAACAGATTTGTAGGTATAAAAATAAAGAAAAATATTTAGGGAGATCCTACAGAGAGGTATGGATGGAAACAGCACACACGAGACCGGCGAATGCTCAGCCAGCCCGCTGCAGATCGCCGATTACTTCTGAGTAATAATATTCCGTGGTGAATATTAAATCATGACTTGCCTGGGAAGCTGCAAAGATCATGACCAGTAGCCAGCTCTTTGCAGAAAGCTCACACCCCCAGCACAGACACCAATATTTCCCCCCACTTTGATTAGGAGTTAACCAAAATGCAGCTTTTTTGCCCCGCCACGGAGCGTGTGGTAACTAGAGGCGCACGCGGCACAGGCAAACGGAAGCGGTGTCAGTACCGCGCCGCCGCCTGCGAAGCCAGGGCTGCCGGAGCATACGATAGGTACCGTTTGAGACTGGAGGAGAGCTGCCAAACATCGTCAGGGTCCATCCCCGCGGGGTCTTTTCTGTGAGCTACGAGGAAAATGCTCTTTTCTTTGTATGAGGTATAGATGGTCAGGATTCCCATCATCACAAAATATGTGCAAAGAAAGTTAAGGAAACTAAGAAGTTGCAATTAGGAGAAGAAATTAGGTAGAGAAGTCGCCTGGATTCCCTCCGACACCATCATTTAACTACCTCGCATGACATTATCATTCCAAACAGGATGCTTGGCTGATGCCTCATTAGCATGAGAAATTAAATAACAATTAAGATACTTAAATCTTTGCCGTTGCACTACTAGCATTAATCCACACCTGGAAGTGGTGAGGAAAGCAACAACTCCCTAACATGCCTTCCTGAAAGGGATTTCTCCAGCCACATAAAATGCTTTGTTCGTGAAACCATGAAGTAAAAGCGGAAATCATGATGAGGAAATACCATTTTTAATTAATCTGCTAAAGTTTTGGAGCAACATCTGTTGGGAGACAGTGGGAAACTGTGACACCAAACAAGCCACAGAATTAATTGCTGTGCATTCCTCCTAAGCACCTATCAAGCAATTAATCTTTCTCATTTTTGGAATTAAATAATTTTAAGTGTTGCAAGACTAATTACCCACCATTTGTGCTGAAAGCCAACCGGAACAACTGTCACCTGGAACAAGGAAGTGACCTGCCCACCACCAGGCAGCTGTTTGTGGTACAGCGACTTCTGGGCCAGCCATAAGCTTCCAGGCTACCAGTTCACACTGCCTCGCTGGTACCATCAAGCCCACCCTGGAAAGCGGACTTGTCAGCCGCTCCAGGAAAGCGCCGCTCATCTGTCACGCACACTTCTCTTTTAAAACCCCTACAGGTGTCTGCCTTGCTACAGGAGCTGCAGGGAAATCAGTGCCACGGCAACCTTCTGAGCCCAAACAGGAAAAAAACCCACCTCGGCTTTGCTGGAATACTGGAAACAGAGTGGTTGACTCTTACAACGGAGTCGACATCTAAATATTTAAACCTCAATTTGTGGCGCTACCCTCCTAAATGCAGCATCTGCTCCTCTTTGGCAGAGGCAGAGGCAAGAACCCCCTCTGTACTATGCACTCTCAGTACCTGAATCTATCGTATTAGGGCAGAAGTCTCTGTAACCAGGCAGAATAAAAACCCAAATCAAAACACCAAAGAATCCCTGGAAGCTTTCAAGAGCTGATCTTCAGTTTGACATTAACACACCTAAGTGGAGCCGCCTCTGTGCAGTCACTGTCTGAGATCCAAGAAATTGCCCAACGCGGTCGGGAGCCTGGAGTGGATCCGCTGCCCAGGCAGCTGCTGACTACTCTGACGTGACTGGAATTGCTGTCCAGGCTTCCCCGTGGCTGCAGGGCATCCCAGAGATCACCCAAATTTGGGTGCGTTACACCCAGACAGGCAGGAATTTTGCCATCACATGAAAATGATTTGATTATCGGCTGATCTCCCCACCACGGGAAGTAAAATTCCCACAGGCCTGAAAAAGGGCATACAAAGAAGGGTTTTCTTGTGCTTCACAGGGAAAATAAAACCCCTTTGGGTACAAACAAGACAACATCTGCAAAGGATATGATGCAACACAAAAGGCAAGAACAGGTTTGGATTCAGGAAAAGGGTGCAGGTAATCCCAAATCAAAGCTACAATCGCAAAGAGACAAGAGATTGTGCAGATGATGAGGCGGCCATCAATCAAACGGAAATTTTCAACATACTTGTACTTCTCCAGGAGAACCTGTGGGAGAAATGCACAGTCCAGTTTATTTTGTGCTTTTCATAAATTTGCCAAACTGTTTCTGGAAAAGATTTAGATAAAACAATCCCAATTATACAGGTAAACAGAGCAGAAACTTTATGCAGAATTAATGTCTGCATCAGATATCATAATAATTGCTGATACTCTTAAGCACAAACACTGCTTTATCCATGGAAATCTCAAGAGATGCTACAGTGCCAGCACAGATACGGGCACTTCACAACGAAACCACAAAAAGTTTACAGAGTTTTTAAACTAAATGTGGAAACCTAAGAAAAGACAGCATTTCCCAAGAGGGAGCAACCAGCAGTCACAGAACGCACCTTTTTGGCAGAATCATCCAAAGAATTTTTCACAGCTGAACCGTCCCATTTGTCAATTTTTACTGGCTTGTCGTCAATCTTCCACTGCAACGGAAACCGAACACTTATATGAGAACGTGGCATGGGTTAACCTTTCATTTTAATATGCTTGTTCCTGTCGTGAGCACAAAGATAGGAGGCAACCCACAAAACAGCTACCTAGGAAAACCTGACCAGAGGTGGAGGGAATCCGGTGCCTGTTACACAGCTGTACCGCTCCAACAGTCACCTCAGCGCAGACGTACCCGTTACCCTCGCAGAATGAAGCCTGTAAATCTTGTCACGGGTACTGAACGTATTTGGCGGAGTGACTTTTTACATCAGTTTTACTCTAATTTTGATTCTGCATTCGCTGCTCCTGCTGCCATCCACAGAAGGTGTTGGTTATGACTTAATTCTTGCCTTTGAACATGTTCACGCTTTTCAGCCATGCTATCACCAACAGACTTTTTTGGTTTTAGTGTCAGAAGAAAGATTTCCAGGCACTCTTAACAATCTGGGTACAAGGGGAGAATATAAAGGCACAAACAAATGAAGTTTCACTCAGACCATCCTCCAGAAGGAAAGCAAAAGACTCTTGTCACCCTTCTACATTCAGATCTTCCTCAGAAGCGGGTCTTCCATCAGTAATTAAGCTCAGCCACAACACTGCAGCTTTTCAAAGACATTAGTTTTCCTCTTTCCTGAACGACATTATTTTTTGGCGACACTACTCCTTTTAGCCGCAGTCAAGACACATGACTTTGAGCCCTGTGTATTTAAGTCATCAAATATTTCAAACAGTTGAGCGACTGGAGCTCAAATTTTAGCTGCCATTAGAAGCGATTCTCAACTTCACTCACGTTATTTCTTACTCCTGAAGCTCACAAGCTGGATTTATTAACTACCTGTCAGAAGAGCTCATTTCCCTTCTCTGGCAGGAATGAAACCGTTTTAAAGAAAGCTGTAAAACCTGATCTACTTCCCCTATACTTGCACAGGGAAAAGCCTGATCATCCTTCAGGCTCTGCAGGTATGAATTATTAGGTGCACAGTAAATGTCACTACGTGTGCACAGGCAGTAGCTGGTTTACGAGAGACAAAAGCAACAGCCAGAAGAATTTAAAATTCACGGACAACTGGTGAAGAGGTCTCACATCAGTGTAAGTTACACAGTATTTTAGGTGGCTACTTCTTTATAGCATTTTTTTCTAGGGTTAATTAGCACACATGACAATTGAAAGACAAACCCTTTGCTATGAAAGAATACAGAAAAATTCTTTTAACTATTCTTCCTTATAAAAGGATCTACACCAGTTTTATTTCTTGCCCTCTGGAATTGCCAAAGATTACAGTATCAAGAGCTAGACTAGGGAGAAAGGAAAACAAAACAAACCAAAAAACCCACCCTTTTCCTCATTAGTGAACCGCAAGTCTGAAGTCTCTAAGTAATAACACCAACAACCAATCCCTCTTTCATTATCCCACAGATAAATTAAAAAAAAAACAAACCACTTTCAAGAAGCCCATCCAGATGTGACCTCACAGTTGCCAGGTGCAGGCTCCATTTCTTGCAAGGGAGTGGAAGGTAAAACAAGCCTGTCGACACAGAAATGTTCTCTAGCAAACCCCTAAAACAGAGTACTTCCCTGAAACAGCACCAGCTACTTCTGCTACAGAATCATTCTTGTAGGGTGCAGAAAAGTCCTGTTATTTTAAGGACAAAAATATTGTCTAGCAGGACACATGCAAGACACAGCACATCTGGATTCGCTACTGGATACATCGATAACTGAACCCCACACTCAGACGTGACTGTGGGGAAATATTCTGTCCTTCATTGTACTCATACAGCTCAGGTGAAGGCAAGCCTTACCGAGGAGGGAAGGCATCACTCAGCCTGCAGATTTTATTTTTGTTATCGATAAAACTCTGTGAAAAGGCTCAGTCTTTATAGCTGGTCAACTCTACCCCCTGCTGCTTTTTACAAATAATAAAGAACAAAATGAATGAGAAGTTCTTAACACCGCAAGGAACCTTCACAGGCCGTTTGAAGGCTTTCTCCAGAGCAGATCTCCCCTTAAGTACAGTTTTACTAGCCTGTGTGGGGTTTTTTCCCCCCCACGCCCAAAGGGCACTAAAGGAATAATTTTGTAGAAATAAAAAATACATCTGAGCAAATATTTTGAATGTTTTCTGCATTTATGGGGCTAAAACAAGACAATCCTTAGTATAAAATATGACAGCATTCTCCAGCTTACTCCTAAGTCAGAGGAAGAATCCAGAGACATTTGAGAAGATATCACTCCAGTGTTATTTTTGTGATATGTGTTAGGATTAAATATTTAATATTGCAATCTCTGCTTTCAGCAACAGCAGTTTACCTGGTATTAAAGTACAGTATGTTTATCTCATCATCAATGCTCAAGTTTTCAGTCAATCTTACTATGTTTGGTTTTTCTTCCTAGAGTCTGTGTGGATGGAATCAAGACTTATGCAAAAATTTCTTCTCCTCCCAGATAAAGCCAACAGCTTATTTGAAGATAGAACAGTTGGAAAACACTAATGAGAAAAGCTCAAGAACCAAGAAATAAATGAAAGTGCCAGGATTTTAAAACAAACAAACACACACCCTCAAGATTTTACAACTATTTTACAGGCACACTGGAAAGCAGCCCTGCAGTCACAGGACTGCTAACACTTCACCTGCAAAAGGGATTTGCAGAGAGGGGAATATCCATATGTAAAATGAGTCAAGGAACTGTCAGAATAATGGGTATCCAGGAAGCCTGGGACAGAGGGAGAACTAGATTCTTGCTTCTCGCTCTCTGTCCCAAACCACCCAATGCAGGAATCGCCAGATAACATCAGCAGTATTTAACTGACAGTGATCTCCAACAGAGAACCACCACTTTCAAGGGTAGATATAAAGCCCAAATGATGTATTTTTTGAAATAAAGCTGTTACTGGGGGGGGGGGGCGGGGAATAATCTGATCTTAGACTGCCTAAAACAATGAGCTGTACCAGCAGTTCTTCAGTTCAGCCTCAGTCACAAGGAAGCCTGAACAAGTTCTGGTTCAAGACAGTAACAGCTTGATAATCTCAGGGCGGTTCATGTCAGGAGGACCTTGCAACGGGGACACATCTGCAGTTTGGGACTTCAGCCAGGGAGAAGCTTTAGCCCTCCCTTTACCTGCATTGCGATGTTCCCCTGAGGTTACTTCTCCTAACACAGTACAGCACTGCAGCGCTGCTGCTGCTTCCCTAATTCTTCCAGGCTGATCTGCAGCATCAGACCTAGGGAGAGGCTGGGACGCTGCGCTGGTCCCTGAAGCACCAGTGCTGTGGAAGAGGAGCAGAAGGAGGTGCTCAAACAAAGCCATCAACATCCATGTGTCCACATGTTGGACATGTGTCCATGTGTCACGGACAAGTTCATCCACATGGACAACACAACAGAAATGTGTGCACATCTGGATGTTGACATCTACACAACAGTGCAACTGTGAGCAAAACCTTTGACTGATGGCCATCCCCACTTTCAGCTTGGGAAAGCGCCAGAGATTTGGCTGCTACCACCAAGTGGTCACCCTCCACTGCAGGGGAAAAGCCTCCACCCCACTCTTGGGTCTGCAGAATAGCCCTGCCTTGCCTGCAGACACAGGGAAGGAAGGTGAAGCTGCACCGATGTCCTGTGGAGCCTGGCAGATGCAAACACATCTGCTCCTCTGGCTCGTGGATGGTATTTTTCAGCTATTTATTTATTTTGAGCACTTCAGGTGTGAGCTCCAAAGGTTTCAAAAGAAAAACTCAGATTTTAGTTCCAGCCTGACGGAGGGAAAAAAACTCACCCAACCACCAGTTCAAAGCAGTTTTTTAGTTTGGGTGGTTTTTGACTCCTTTGTTTTAACAACCAAGTGGCAGGTTATCACACTTGTCCTGAACACATCCTATACTGCAACTATGATGTTCTACAACCAGGCACAGCTAGGAAGTGGATTTGGTACCTGAAAGTGTACCCATGTAAGAAAAAGGCTTCAGAGCAAAGGCTGAACTATAGCCTGTGGTTACCTGACTAAAGAATGAAAGAATAAAATCAGAAATGCAATTTCAGAAAGCTGCAAAACCAATCTGACACTAGAAGCACACAAGGACCTCAGGTGTTCACAGTTGAGCAAAGACACTGCCTGCAGCTTCACTGCAACAGGAGAGCATTCCGCTGTGAGCTCCAAAAAAAAGTGCTTGCTTTCACAGCAGACACCACAGGACCTGAGCACTTGCAAGGCTCTTTGTCAAGCTAACACCTTCATTTAAATCCCTTCACAAAGCTCCCTCATTGGCAGGAGGCACACGAAAATCCTATGGGAGAAATTTCAAGATGTTCACATCTCAGAGGAAAGACATGGCACAAACTCAACTTTTTTCTTCCCCTGCCTTATTCCTTCTGCTGCTACTGTCAGCCTCATTCACATCACGTTCAATTTTAGCCTGAAACATCTTCTTGGTAGCTAGCTTGTCTCTTCAAATATTGCTCTGAAGTTTATGGCACACTTTGGGTATTACAAACATAAATGCCCACGTCATACAGTAAAAAAAGATTTGTTGCTACTGCAAGAGGAGCACCAGCGTAGACTATATAAACTCAAGGGGAATAACGTTTCTGCTCATAATCTGTGTTTTCTGTTTCAAGCATGAAAAGAAAGGGACCTCCCCTTCCTAAAACCTAGAATTCAAATTGGAACACGCAACAGTGCAGCCAAGGGAGGTTGGAAGGGCCTCAGCAGATGAAACACGTTGACTCCTTCAATGCACACAGCTGACACGGCAGCTGACCGCCTTTTCCTGTAGTTGGGGCTGCAGCCAACAGAGCAGCCAGTCCCAAACCGCACATCTCCACCCCTCCCCACATAAATTCTAAAATAACAGTGACATTGCACACCATGAGCTGGCAGGATTTGCAAGTGGCAGAGTCCAGGGACACCTCGCTAAACATCAGTTCCCTCCTCTTCAAGGAAGAGTTGGAGCAAACTCCAGCGAGTCAGCGTGGCCATTCTCAGCTCCGACTACCTCAGCCTCTGCCTTGGAGGAAGAAATTCTGGATCACACTCTCCCCAGAATACCAGTGCTGCCTGCCCATACCCACAGTTAACATCCCCTGGTACCAGAGAGCAACTTTTGGGGCACAGGAGCAGCAGACGGTCACAATAGTTGGTATTCACGACTGGCTTTAGTCTCGGAACTCGCAAAACTTTTGAAGGTTTTGCTCTAACAGTAGCAGATTGTGATCGGTTACTTAGCGTTGCACTAAATGCGTGACATCTCAAACGTGCTTGAGAGGACTGTAGCCACTGCTGCACACCACATCAAGTTCAGTTGGTGTGCAGCTCTTAAGGCGGGGCGGTCCTGATTAAGCGGGCAGAGATCAGGAGAAGCTCCTGATTATCACAAACAGTTAAAGAACACGAGAAGGACCAAAAATGGCATAGTTAAAACACAGAACTCCCTAAATTCGCCCTAACTTAGCTTACCAGTGACGTACAAAAAAAATACACTAAACAAGTAACCCATCCTGATACTGTCAAGCCTTGTCGATAACCTGTTATTTTGCTGTTTGAGAAAAGCCTGAGCAAATTAGTGACCTAAGGCCACAATTCCCCAGATAATACCTCAGCAATATATACACCGGTTCACAGAAATTACCAGATTTCATTTAAGTCATCCGGGGGGAGGAAATGAAGGCCCACAAATCAGCATGGAGACAAATGGAAAAGAAGACAGAACATTATCAAGTGTGTATATGTACTTCAGGTAGAAGCCCTGCTGAAACTATTCAATGGTTTCTCACTAAAGGATTCGGCTCCTGCACCAACATGTTTCCTTTGCCAACAACTCCTTTTCATTCTGAAAGCCCTCAGCATCCACAGAACACACAGGAGGCACACGACTGCCTGGAGAGCAGGATACTTTCCAAAGTTCTTTAAGTTTAATCACAAGACACTGCCATTTCAAAACCGAAAGCTAGGCACACTCACAGAAGATAGACAGAAATACTTCATTAGCATGTCTTCCCCTAAAATAACTCCCTCAACAGCTTAATCTACTGGTCTAAAGAAAACGCACCAAGTTCTTCAGGGATAGCAAGGGTAACGTCACCTCAAAAAGACGCAAGAAAACGATACTCTTTAGAAATCACGAGTGTACACATCTCTATGAACTTCAAAATGTGGATGGCTGCAACTGAAACCACTCTGAAGTTCAACGACCGACGCCAAATGCACTGCTCTGAAGATACACCCTCTCGCACTCAAGAGATACACAACTGTTCCGTCTCCTCGAGACCAGACGAACGCCGGCAGGTGCTGGGCTCCAGCCAGAAGCCCGCCGAGGGGCCCAGGGGCTGCGCCCCCACCCCCGAGCGCTGCAAACCCGGCCCAGGCCAAAGCGGCCCCACAACCCGGCGCCTTCACACTGCCGAGGCGAGACCGGGCTCAGCACGCTCCGCTCCGCCCGACTCCTGCCCGGCGTCACTCTCCCGGCCGAGCGCGGCACCGCCAGCCGGCTCTGTCAGGGCGGCTGGGCTAAAACCAGCTACGCCGGCACAGGGAAGGAAAAAAAAGAAAAAAAAAAAAAAAAAGAAAAAAGAGAAGTGGCGGTCTGGCAGGCGGCTGCTGCTGCCTCGGCAGGCGGGCGTACTCGACCTGCCCAGAGGACGCCCCCTCCCTCCCTCCCCGCGCCTCTCCCCCTGCCCGGTTCCTGCGAGGCGGCGGCAGCGGGCGGTGGTCCCCTAGGCGCCGCGCCTGAGGCGGGGGATGCCCCTCAGCACAGCAGGGGGCCCACTGAGCGCCGAGCTCGGGGCGGCCGCGGCCGTGTCGGCTCTAGGGACACGGCTGGGGCAGGGGGTGCCGTCGGCGGGAAGCGGCGCGGCGGGCGGGCCGGCCCCCGGGCGGCCGGCAGCGCGGTACCTTATCGAGCAGCCCGTTCCTGCCGCCTTTGGCCGCCATCTTCTCGCCGCCCTCCGCCCCCGCCCTCGCCGCGCGACCTGTTCGCTCCTGATTGGCCCCGCGCGGAGGCCGACGGGAGAGGGCGGGCAGGAAAGCCACACCCCCTCTCCGCCGCGTTGCACGCCGGGAAGCGTAGTTCGTAGCGCTGGCGTGCCCCATTGCTATGGCGACGGGGCGGCGCGGAGGGGCGGCGGCGGCGGCGGCCGTGCGGGGCCCTCCCGGGGAGCGGGGCCGGGAGAGAGGCTGGAGCAGCCCCCGGCCCGCGGGGTGAGGGGCGGGCGGTGCCGCCCGGCGGGGCTGCTGGGGCCTGGGGCGGGTGAAGGGGATGCGTGCGGGGCTCCTCTGGGCTGTGGATGACTGTGAACTCTATGGTCGGGCGTGGGGGGGGGGCGTGTGTGAGGAGGGGGGTGTCTGTGGTGCCGTGAGTGTGTGTGTGTGTGTGGGCACTGTGTGAGGAGGGGGGTTGTCTGTGGTGCCATGGGTGTGGGGTGGGGGTGGGGGGGGTGTGAGGAGGGGGTTGTCTGTGGTGCCGTGAGTGTGGGGGCGTGTGTGAGGGGGGGGTGGTGTGTGTCTGTGGTGCCGTGAGGGTGGGGGGGGGTGGGGGGGGAGGGGGTGTCTGTGGTGCCGGGGGGGGGGGGGGGGGCGCTGTGTGAGGAGGGGGGTGTCTGTGGTGCCATGGGGGTGGGGTGGGGGTGGGTAGGGGGTTGGCGGTGGTGCCTGTTATAAACGAATACAATTTATTTGGGTTCAATCAATTTAGGCTGAGAAACAATAAGCAAAACAGCGCTGGGTGTGCGGAGAGCTCCCTTAGCTCCACCACACGCACGCCGAGTTCTGAAAACAGCATCTTTTATATTCTTGCACCAGCATCGTGACCAATCTCTTCTCGCCGGATAATCCTCCTGCTCTCCCTCCACCGCGTCACCGGAGTTCCTGGGGTAGCCTTCTCGCCTATTGGGTCTCCCAAGAGTCTCAAGGTGCTTGCCTCTTTGGCGCTTTGAGAGTCTCAGGGTCTTTGTCTTCTTGGGGCGCTTTTCTAAGTAGCGATTGGATCAGCTCTAGGCGGAGTTTCTAAGAAGTGGTTACACTGCTTTAAAGGAGAAGCACATCGCCTATATTTTGTTTTTACATGTTCTCCATTTGATTCCGAACATTCATTACAATTGTGATACAGGTTATAGAGGTCACAAATTACCCTAGATCCACACAGGGCACAACAATTACACCCATCACACCACATTCTATTTTGACATGAATCATGCCTATGCTTTCCACAGTGCCGTGAGTGGGGGGGTGTGGGGGGTGTGGGGCCCTGTGAGGCGGGTAGGGGTGTGTGTAAGGAGGGGGGCTGTCTGTGGTGCCATGGGGCGGGGGTAGGGGGGTGTGAGGAGAATGTGGGGCTGGGTTGATGCGAGAAAATACAGTGAAAACCCTAAAACTGTACAGGCAGGAGTTGCACAGATGACAGGAACTATCAACAGTCAGGCAGGAGCCTCATTAGCTGCCAGAAGGTCTGGAGCTCGGCCCCTGCAGCGCTTCAGAAGGGACGGTCAGTACAGGCGCAGAGGAGCTCCACAAGCATGTCCGTCAGTAGCCTTCTGACAAGGACTTGCTAAGTGCTAAAAGAAAAACTGCTGAAGTTGTAAGACTCGAGGACACGAGGTTAAAATAGTTGTGGTAGGGGGAGATCCCGACCTCCTACTCAAGTGGCCCCCCCGAAGAGAGTGAACCCCTGCTCGGGGAGCATGCCCAGTAAAGTTAAAATGAACTGTACCTTCAAATTGAAGCCAGGAAGCAACTAACCAATATTTAGTTAGCTGTAGACTTTGGGCAGAACTAACCAGCTTCACTGTATAAATATGCATTGTGAGTACAACTAGGTGTGCCAGTCAGGAGGAGCGACCCCCCTTGCACCTGGCGCTGCAATAAACACACCCGCTTTATAACTTACCCCGAGTTATGGAGTTTAATTCCACATGTCAGCACCACTGTGAAGAGCCTGGGCATGGCTGAGGGGCAGGGGCAGGATCTGGGGGTCTCCCCTGACCTCCCCGCATCTCCAGCTCAGTGTGGGCTTCTCCACACAGAAGCTCACCAGGGCCGAAACGGGCCCTGGATGCCAGGGCCACTTGTGTTCCCCAGGCATAATAATTGCGTGCTCGCACCCCTCTTACCCACTCGGGTGCGGCCCGAGGGGTATGACCATCCCATTTCCCCCGGCTATCCCTGGGGCCAGCAGAGGCCAATGTTCTTAGAGGGGCACGTGGTTGGGGTACTGATGGCACCACGTAAACACGCTGTTCCGTGCACACGCAGGTGCGAGGACGTCTCCAGAAAGGACCCGAGGGGCTGGATATTGAATGGTGGAGGGTGCCGACGGGTCGTAGCTTTTTTCTTTTCCTTCCCACACAAAATTCCACTGTGCTTCGTGGGTAGGCAAAACTCTACTCTTCAATGCTGTTTCTCGATGGGTAGTTTTTCCATAACACGTGGGATCTCCAGGTTTAAACCCTGGTGCAGGAAAACCCCAACAAGTACGTATATGCCAAATAAAGGCTTGCAGCTCTGGGGCACACCAGGTTTCCGTCCCTTGGGTCCCACGACCATGTGTCACAGCTCATCATTTGTGAACAATTCCTTAGGGGAGTGTTCTCATGGGCTCGGGGATTTATTTCCCATGTATCAACTCTGTTACGTGCATTGGACAAAACAATATGGAAGGGACCAAGCCCATACCCCATTCGTTACGAATCTGAACAGGCCAACCCAGGGGTAACAGGACGTTACATTCGTGGTATATGGGCTCACCGTGGGGTCTCGATACATACCGGATCCCACCTTTCCAAGGGGTCCAGACCCCCTGCTCAATGGGCAGCTGGTTGAGGTGCCCACCAGGCCCCTCTCTGCCAAGCTGCTTTCCAGCCGAGTGTCCGCAGCCTGTGCTGGTGCCGGGGCTTGTTCCTCCCCAGGGGCAGGACTCGGCACTTGTTGCACCCGATGAGGTTCCTGGCATCCCCTTTCTCCAGCCCAGCCTGGTCCTCCGAAGGCAGCGCAACCACTGGGGTGCCAGACACGACCACCCCCCATTTTGTGGGTGCCAGCAGTGCCCAGTGCCAGCCCGTCCCCACTGGGGTTGGGCACCAAGGGTGTCACACTCCCACCTGCGGAGATAGATGGATGGATAAGTCACAGCACCGGGGCAGAGGAAATATTTAACATTCCAGATGGGGGGGCACTGCGGGAGGCTCCCAGCCCTGCCCCCCCAGCCACTCACTGGCAGGGGAACCCATTGCTCTTCTTCACTAACACTGCCACCACGGGGGCTTGTAGAAGCGGACGCGGCGGGGCCAGCAGTGGCGTCATCTCCACCAGACTGCGACCCGGACATCGTTGGGGAGCTGCACCAAAAGCATGAACTCTGTGTCCACGAGAACTGCATGGTGAGTCCCTGGGGCTCGACACCCCCAACGGCCCCCAGCTCCCAGCCCTGCATCGCCGGCAGCCCCTGGCACATGCCCTCTGTTCCCCTCTTGCAGCACCACGCCAGCAGGCTCAGACAGAGAGGGGCCGATCAACATGGCTTCTACGGCTTTCTCAAGTCTCCGCGGCGCAGGCGGGCGATGAAGCGGGCGGCACAGCAGGTGAGGCCAGGGGGCACATGCCCCCAGCGCTGTGCCCATGCCTCACGTCCCACACTGCACGGGCCAGCAACCTCTAGGGATGCTCTGGCAGCCGGCTGCAAGCAACCGCCAGGTCCTCCGTGATTCAAAACGACCCATTTCTGTGGGAGTTGGGCACTTGGAGAGGAGCGGTTGCTTTATCAGTGGCCCGGTGTCCTTGGCCTGGTGGCCCCCCAAAACGTGGCACGGGTCTTCATGGTGAGGGCAAACCGGGATCCCCAGGGACATGCGGTGCTGACGCCATCCACCTCCGTGCCGTTCCCAGAGGTGCTGCATCTGCCAGCTACTGGGAGCCTCCATCTCCTGCCGCGGCTGGCGCTGCCGCCGGACGTTCCACTTGCCCTGTGGCAGCGAGCGGGGCTGCGTCTCCCAGTTCTTTGAAGAGTAGAGGTGAGTGTGGCTGCCCCGCTGGGCCCGCTGTGTGGCAGTGGAGGAGGAAGAGGACGAGGATGAGGGCTGCGGATGAAGTGCCACCTCCATCCCGCAGGTCCTTCTGCTGGAGGCACCGGCCGGTGCAGCGAGTGAGGGCGATGCAGCGGGACCAGACCCTCTGCCTAATCTGCCGGGACGAGGTGGCGGGGCGGCCCTGTTATACCACCATGGTCTGCCCCGGCTGCACCAGTGCCTGGTTCCACCGCCGCTGCATCCAGGTAGGCGCCATCGCCCCGGTCCCTGACATGGTCAGCCCGGTGGTCACCCCATCACCCAGCTCTGTGGAGCGAACGGTTCCCTCCCGCCACTGCTGATGCCGATGCCACCTCTGCCCTAGGGCCAGGCGCTGCGCTCGCGCCTGCACCGCTTTCGGTGCCCTCTGTGCCGGGACATGACAGCCTTCCAGGCAGAGATGTTCCGCTTGGGCAACAAAATCCCCGACAGGTCGGTACCCTCCCGGCTGCCTCCCTTGCCCTCCGCAATCCTCCAGCTGATCCCCTCCGGCCCTCCTGGGTGCCGACGGGGTGTCCCCCATGTCCCCGGTGCTGAGTGCTCCCCTCTTCCCACAGGGATGCTGCCTGGGAGGAGGAGGGCTCTTTGCTTGACTTGGTGCTCTGGCAGAGCTCCTGCGACGCCGACCAGTGCCTGTGCCCTCTGGGCCGCGACCAGGAAGAGGAGGCAGGGTGAGTGCCGGTGGTCCCGGTTCCTGCAGCCCCAGTGAGGACACGGTGCCTTCGTCTCCTCTGACGGGCAGGGGGGGAGGTTCCCTGGGATGCTGAGCCAGGCATGGCGCAGGCTGCGTTCTGGCAGCTCAGCCCCGGCTGCCAGGACGGGAGCAGGGTAGAGCTGGGCTCGGCACAGTGCCGGGGCTGTCAGCCCACAGCTCGGGGACCTTTGGTGGCAGTGGGTACCGTTGCTCTCCGCAGGCCGTGGAGACTCCTGGTCTGCAGCTCCTGTGGCTCCCATGGGACCCGCCAGTGCTGCTCCGCCCTGGAAGATGCCACCGAGTCCTGGGAGTGCAGGGACTGCAGCGGCACGCACAGCGGTGAGTGGTGCAGCGGGGGGACAGGGTGCCCAGGGCGTGGTGGCTTCCACAGCCACTGGGGACTTGGGGACAGGCGCTGTGACACGTGGAGGGAGGGAGCGTGGCAGGGGCTTGTTGTGCTCAACATCTCCCTGCCCCTTGCAGTGCCCGACACTGCAGCCGGACCAGACTCTGGTCCCCCTGGCGCAGGGACCCTGGCACAGCGCTCCCAGTAAGGTCACTGGCACAGGCTGCCCAGAGGCTGTGGAGCCTCCTCCTCTGCAGACGTGCCAGCACCACCTGGACACAATTCTGTGCAGCCTGCTCCAGGAGGGCCTGCTTTTGCTGGGGGTTGGACTAGACGATCTCCAGAGGTCCCCTCCAGCCCTGACCATGGTGTGGTTCTGTGACCCCTGGCACTTGGGCTGAGGAAGAAGAGGCCAGGCTCCTCGAAGGACAACCTGACATGCAACTACCCTCCCAGTTGCTGTGCAGGGAACGTGCTGATCCTCACTTGCAGAAGCTGGAACTTTGCCCGTGGGCTTGCTGATGTGCATGAGCACTGCAGGGCAAGAGCCTTCGCTCTTCCCCGTCCTCTTTAGAGAACGGAGACAGTGCGGTGTTTGACATTGATAATGTGCAGCTGTGGCCTTGCTTTGACGATGTGCAGCTCTGATCCTGCAGCAAAGATGTAAATAACTTTGAGGGAGTATGAGAAGAACCTGGATGAGACAGAAACAAGGGGGAACGTGATCTCACCTCTAGAAGATAAGGGAACAGCGGGAACAGCAGAGTCGCCTGTAGTGAGCAGGGCCTGGGTGCATGGACAGTAGAGCTTCAGAAATAATAAAGCTTTTAGCAGCGCACGTACAGAGTATAAATTATAAAAGTTGTAACTAAGTAACAATAAATGTCTTTGCCTCACAACTCTTGCAAGGTCCGCGCCTCGTGTGCCACAGTCCTCCAGTGCCGGGCAAGGGCAGATGCTCTGAGGAGGGAGCACCAGCCCCCACAGGCCCCGCTGCCATCCCTGTCATGCAGCGGCTCCTCTTCCCTGGGCTCCCTCTGCTGTGTCCCGGTGCCCTGGCCTGGTGCGATGGCAGAGCCAGCCGCAGTAACGCGCATGGGACTTGCCCGGTCCCCCAGAGCCACCTGGGTGCTGGTGGGGAAGCCGGGGCTCACCCTTGGCCAGGCCATCCCACTGGAGCTGCCAGAGGGGCCAAAGCACAAGGAGTTCCCCACGGATGGCAGGGACGGGCCGCAGAGCCCCGTTGATGTGGAGCCACCCCCTGCAGCCCCTCGGCCACGGTCACGCATAACCTCGCTGAGGAGCTCATCCGCATCGTCCAGGACACCCTCGTGATGGCCATGGGGTACCAAACGTTTCTGCAAGTGCTGATGGCCAAGTGGCGAGGGGCGGCCTGTGCTGGGGCCCTCCCCAGGGTTCCTTCCCCCCTGCTCACCAGGGAAGAGGAGCAGCCCCAGCCAGGGGGTGCCAGGGCTGCTGGGGACCAGAGTGTGGCCCCAGGGCCTTAGAGCCGAGCTGCCGGGGGAAGGTGCGGACACGGACAAGGCTGCGGATGGGGACTAAGACCAAGATGAGGACACGGACACGGGCCCGGGCACAAGTAGCTCTGTGCAGCTTCCGTACCAGCATCTGGCAGAATGGCGGCATGGTGTCGGCTTCACGGATTCGTTGTGAAGCCGCTGTATGAGCTACTGAAAGCTTCCTGCAGTGGCTGTATTGCCTGGACAGAAGGGGGTAACGCTGCTTTCACGCGCCTGGAGCGAGCTCTGACGGAGGCCCCCGTGCTGGCATTACCCGTGCTTTTAATAAAGACCTTTGATCTTTTCACCCAGGAGAGAGAAAGGACTGCCTTAGGAGTACTTGGTACAAGTTTTTAGGGCCTCAGCGGCACGCTGTAACTGACTTCTCCCAACAGCTGGATGAGCTGAGCTCAGGATGGCCTGGATGCCTTCAAGCAGCAGCAGCAACTGGGCTGCTGATTCACGAGGGGCAGGTTACCGTCTGTGCACCACACTTGGTCATGACGGTACTGAAACAAAAAGGAGCACAGCGGCTGGCCCCAGACCATTGAGGAAGTCTGCTCCAGTCCCCAGATCTCAAGAAGCAGGCTGGCAGCTGTATGCTGGCGGCAGCAGCTGCCCCCGAGAGGGATAACGATTGCCTGGGTGCGCTGGAACTGCCATCGACGAGGTTAACAGAACCACAAGCTTTGCCCGCAAAGGTCTCTGCTCGGGAAGCCGAGCTGATTGCCCTCGGTTGCACTATTTAAAGCAACTGAAAAGGGATTCAAACTGATGGGTGAACAAGTAGAAGCAAATAGAAAAAGTGTTTTACAGAATCGGCTGGCGTTAGCTTTATTACCAGCTGAAGCACATGGAGTATGCGGGTACGTAAAACTAGATGCCGGGCACCGTTGCTTACATGTCCCAAATGCTACCGAGGATCTCCAGAAACAGCTGGATGAGATGCAAAGGGCTGCCTCAAGAGTTAGGCGGGCGGTCAATAACCGGACGGCTAGCGAATCCCTTACAAACTATCCTTGTTATAGGTATCGCTGTCGTAGTTTTGTTGACAACATGTAGCTGTATCAGATGGAACCTCCCCGGAAATCCATGTTGCAACGCGAGCAAATATTGTAGTTATCTGATCTAAATGAGGCTTTTGATTTTGAAGAGATTCAAAGCCTCCAGAGAAAAAAAAAATAAAAGGGCGTGGGGGTGGTGTTGAATGACGCCAGCACATAGATAGGGCTCTATACACATTTGTGGCACACTGTTCTGTCAAGGGGGGGTTGCTGGCTGAGCAAAGGGACAAGACGACCACGCTCTGCTGCAGTGAGTGGCTGTAAGTTACAGAAACCGGGGCACAAAGCTGAGGCCGCGCAGGCTCAGGCCTTCAGCCGGCAAAGCGCCCACGCGGCTCGCAGCCGTGCCCGCTGCGGGGCTGGCACACGGCAGCGGCCACAGGGGCCCCGCCACGGAGCTCCACCACAGTGGGTCTCGGCAAGGGGAGATGGCTGCCAGACCCTGGCTGCTGAGAGCTCCCGCCCAGCCAGGCTCTCCCTGCTCTGGGGGATGCTCAGGGAGCCCCCAGCCCACCCCGGTCACAGCCACGAGGCCTCTGCAGGGTCCCTGGGCAGCTCAGGCTGAGACTGTGGGGGCAAACTAAGCTGGGCAGAGAAATGGGACTTTTCCAGCATTGTTTCCCCAAGTGCTAACCCATGCTCTGTCTGAGATCAATGCTGCTGTAAAGCGACCCACCTCTGGCCACATCTGGACCACCCTGTCTGGGAACACAGATTCTTCTGTGGTTCTGGAAAAAGATGCAGGAGCAAGCACTTGCGGAAGGGGATATCGATGCTGCAACCGCGATGGGGGGCAGGGTGTTAGCCTGCCCAGTGCTTCGAAAGGATGGTAAAGCTCCCCCCGAGTGGGAACCTTTCAACTGGGGAGTGATAGAGTTAAGATCAACTCATATACAGCATGGAATAGGCCCACCTTATGTTCAATCATTGTTACATAGTATTTTCACAGCAGAGCTTACTGCTCATGATTGCTGTTCAATTGTGCAAATTATATTGACCCCTATGCACATGTTAATGTTTGAGTCAAATTGGAGGCGCTTGGCAAATGAGCAATCACTGATGAATTTAGAATACCCCCAGGACAATCCACGTTTTGAGGCGGGGATTCCACAGTTGATGGGGGAGGCTCCAGTTAAGTCTCCTCAGTTACAAGCTCACTTACATCCCCTGCAGCAGGGAAAAGAATTAGCTCTCCAAGCTTCATTGCAAGTTCCGGATCATGGCACTCCACAACCGTCATGGACCACGATAAAACAAGGCCCAAATGAGGGATACGTGTCATTCCTGGATAGGTTGAGAGACACCCTGGACGAGCAAATACAGAATGGGTCAGCCAAGGAAGCATTGTTACTTCAATTAGCTAAGGACAATGTGAATGAGGATTGTAGAAAGGTGATTGCAGGCATGGTGCATTGTAATCCCACTTTAATAGAATGAATGGATATACTGTTTGGTAAACAGTCGATGTAAGAAACCAGCATTTTACAAAATACTGTAGATCTAAATTTAACGCTCAAGGACAGTTACTTGTAGGTGGCAACAGAAAGCAGGGAAACGGGAGGAGGAACGTGGGGAGGAACCGTGTGATGATACAAATGAATCCTCCACAACAATTCCAGGCTTATGCAGCCAAGTCACAGCCCGAACTTCAGGGAGCGCCGGATTGATGTTACCACAGCAGCTGCTCACAATAGAGGATGATAAAGTACCGAATGCTGTGGGACCCATCGGCAATAAAATGAGTGTGCTGTTGCTTGGATGTTCTAGTGCAACATTACAAGGGTTGTTTGCCTTACCAGGAGTCATTGATGCCGATTACATGGGTCAGATTCAAGCAATGGTGTGGACCCCCATCCCCCCATGTCAATTCCTGAAGGTAACTGGACTGCACAATTAATTCCTTTCCAGGCACAACTTAATTATGCCCATGACAAAGTCTGGGGCAAAGAAGGGTTCAGTTTGACAGGAACACCACAAATTGTCTGGACTCAGAGTGTACAAAACGCTCAACCAATTCTAACCCATAAAATCACCTTTGCCAAAGGGACTCCTTCTGCAACATGGGTGACCAGAATGATTGACATGGGAGCAGATGCGACTGTTACATCTGTGCACATCTGGCCTCACACTTGGCCTGTCTGCTCAGCAGGTTCCATATTGGTGGGAGTGGGTGGTGTGACAGTGTCCAAAGTCAGTATATGGTACAAGTTCAAAACCCTGAAGGCCAGACAGCAACAATCCATCCCTATGCGCTTGATGTCCCTATGAATTTGTGGGGACGGGACGTTTGGGGACAGTGGGGAGTTGTTATTGGTACCCAGAAGGATTTTTAATAGGGCCACTGCGATGGAGGGCATACAGAGACCTACCCTGCCTTTGACTTGGCTGGCAGATACCCCTGTTTGGGTGGAGCAGTGGCCCCTTCCCGAGGAAAAATGTGTAGCCCTTCAACAATTAAAGAACAATCAGCACAAGGACACCTAGAACCTTCCTACAGTCCTTGGAATACCCCTGTGTTTGTGATTAAAAAAAGAAATCGGGCAAATGGCATTTGTTAAAAGATTTAAGACAAATAAATGATGTAATGGAGGGAATGGGAGCCCTGCAGTCAGACATGCCTTCCGCAACGATGATCCCGTGAAACTGGGACATTTTGGTAATTGATTTAAAAAAATCGTTTTTTTCAGTATTCCTTTACATGAAGCTGATAAATACTCATGGATAATCATGCTTTCCTTCAAAATTAAACCCCAAAAGCTAAGATGGGCTCTTGCATTAAATTTGCTTTTTCAATACCTAGCAGAAACAACATGACTCCTTGTATGCTGCGATGGAGACGGGACGCAGCTTGATGCAAGCAAATGTCAATTTATTGTACAGAAGCACGATTTTTTATACACTTTCAGAAGCTGCGCGTTTTAAACAGATTGGTTCTTGAAGCCAAGCCTTGCATACTAGGCAATCCCTGATTGGTGGTTAACTACCAGCAATTAACAGCAAGGTGGTACCTCTCCTTGGCCCCCCACTCCCCTGTGCTCTCTCAGCGTGACTCATCATGTTAATTGTTGTGTCTATTCACACTCCTTGTCCTCCCAGGGTTAGCGACCTACAAGCTCGAGCACATTCCCCTCAGCTAACTGATTGCCCCCCACCAGCCTACTTTCCAGCCCCCCACCAGCGTCTCCCCCTTCCTGTTGCACAAAAAGAACCTTTGAAACCCAACAAGTCATTAGTTTTCATAAGCACTGTAAAAAACAAGGTATAAGTAATAGAATTAACAGCAATTCCCCGATTAAGGTTTTCAATCAAGGCCCAAACCCCCTCACTTAAGTGTTTCCCACTTGCATTCCTGCCACCAATCCCTCAGACTCCCTTTCACCCTCCCCAGAAATACAATCAATGCATCGGGAGAGACGAGGGGGTGGGGGAAAGGTCTAGCTCCTTTTCCAGATCTATAGGACCTGGATCAAAAGGTTTATCAGTGTCAATGGAATCATTGTCCGAGTTGTCCTGTTCCCGTGCTTGCTCCTGTGTTGTGAGGGTCGCTGCAATCAGTGACAGAAGCTTTGGGGGCAGAGGAGGTGTGGACGGAATCGCCATCGTTGACAGTATGTTGAGAAGAGTCTCGCTGTCCTTACGCTTGGGTAGCGCAAGCCTCCTCCCTGCAAAGACTAACATGGAGCAGCTGTGTTTGCCTGCCTCAAGTGTGGTACCTGCAGTACTGGGAGTTTGCTCCGTGAAGGTACAGCTGAACAGCCCCCCGGGGCAGGAAACCTCCAGTGTCCTGCTCCCGGAGCTGGAGGGGAGGGACATGCTCCTCCACTGGAAGATTGTAGGTGGGAGTCTTGTGCCTGGAGCTGGTCTAACTGACCCATACTCTTTCAGGTGGAGGAGCTGAATAAAAAGCTGACCCAGCACGAGAAGGCTGTCCAAACCCAGGAGCAGAGAGTTAAGGTAAACGGGGACCAAAATCCTGCAGGGCTGAGCTCTTGGCCAGCCCTGGAGCTGTTGGTGGCTCTCCAGGGGCTTCAGCTGGGTGAGGCAGGGGTGTGGGTGCCTCTAAGGCAATTTCTTCCCTGCCCACAGGTGCTAGAAGGGGAACTGCAGGCAGAGGCCACCCGCCAGCAGGAGAAGGTGGCAGAGCTTCAGGCACAGCTCACCCAGAAGGAACAGGCAGCCAAGCACTACAAAGAGCGGGTATGGCAGGGGCTGGCATGGCCCTGCTGCCCCCATGCCCCCTGAGGAAGCTTGATGGGTTTTCTCTCCTTGACATCCTAGATGGAGAAAGCAAAAATGTGCTATGATGCAGTGAAGCAGCAGAACCAGGATCTGGCAGAGAAGCTGAAGGCCATGGAGCAACTGCAGAAAGAGAATGTGGAGCTGCGGATGGAGTCAGAGAGGTTGGCCAAGGAGCTGGAGCAGAGCATCCTGCAGGTCAAGGAGTCAGAACTGAGCTGCCAGAACCTCACCAGCCAGGTCTGCAGTCTGGAGGCTCAGGTGGGCACAGCACAGCAGGACTCCACACCCTTCCTCCTCCTCCCCTTTGTTGCTGGCTCTCTGAGGATCCATCCCTTCCTCCTTCCCATCCAGGTGGAGCTTGCCAATCAGCAGCTACAGGAGCTTGGCAAGTTCCAGGGGGCAACAGACACGCTGAAGGGCCAGGAGACTTTCTGCCAGAACCCTGCTGATCTCAGCACTGACAGCCTTGACCTCAGCGGTGGTGGAGAACAGGCACTTAATGCCACCAGGTACCAGCACACTGCAGCTCAGCAGAGGTCGTCCTGCTGCCAGCATTGCTAAACCCCAGTGTCCCCAGTTCTTGCTGTTCCCTGAGGGCTTGGTAAGCCTGTCCATGCTGCTGTCATGCCCCATCTGCAGGAAGGCTGGCTGCCCACAGCTGGAGGCCTCGGTGCCACCAGGCAATGAAGAGTCACTGGCATCCAAGCAGCTGCCCCGCAAGGCAGAATCCCTGGAGAGCCTCCACTTGGCTCCTCGCCACAGCCACAGGCAACTCCAGCTGGGGACCAGTGCCCACTCCCTGGGTGACCTCTCGCTTCACTCCGGGGACAAGACCCCACCGACCTTGAAAGTGAGCGGTGGGTCCCCTGGGTGTGGGGCAGGACGGGGATCCCCTGCAGAAAGAGATATGGTTTGCTGTGCCCTGCAGCCCAGGGCTCACTGGGGACTGGAGGGAAAGACAGGGGGTGGCTTGGGGGAGCTTACTTCCAATGCTCTTGCAGTTGGCTGGGGCTGCAGCCATCACTGGGCCACCCCGAGGAAGCCTGAGCTGCTGTGGGGCTCTTTGTGCCCCCTATGTGCCCTTGTGCCGAGGACCGCTCAGCCCTTCAGAACCCGTGGCGTGGCAGCTGAGTGGGCAGTGCGAGAGGACAGGGGGTCCCAGGAGGTGCAGCCTTTTATCCGCTTCCTCCCCTCTGCCTCTCACCCCGTGGGGCAGCAGCCAAGCAGCTGCAGGGCACAGCACCCCAGGGGTGCTCCAGCCCCGGGCAAGGGCGGCTCTGGGATGGGCTACGGGCTTTGGTGCCTGGGTGTTGGGGTGGGGGGGCAAGCCCTCATGTCAGTGCAGGCTGGGGGATGAAAGGATGGAGAGCAGCCCTGCCAAGGACTTGGGGGTGCTGGGGGATGAGAGACTCAGCATGTCCCTGCAGTGTGTGCTCGCAGCCCAGAAAGCCACCTGTGCCCTGGGCTGTGTGGCCAGCAGGGCGAGGGAGGGGGCTCTGCCCCTCTGCTGAGACCCCCCACAGCGCTGCGTCCAGCTCGGGGGTCCTCAGCATCAGAAGGACACGGACCTGTTGGAGCGGGCCCATCGGAGGCCACGGAGCTGGTCAGAGGGCTGGAGCCCCTCTGCTGTGGGGACAGGCTGGGAGAGCTGGGGCTGTGCAGCCTGGGGAGGAGAAGGCTCCGGGGAGACCTTAGAGCAGCTCCCAGTGCCTGGAGGGGCCGACAGGAAAGCTGGGGAGGGGCTTTGGGCAAGGGCAGGGAGCGGTGGGACAGGGGGGAATGGCTTGAAGCTGAGAGAGGGGAGATTTAGGTTGGACGTGAGGAAGAAACCCTTCCGTGAGGGCGGCGAGGCGCTGGCCCAGGCTGCCCAGAGCAGCTGTGGGTGCCCCATCCCTGGCAGGGCTCAAGGCCAGGCTGGACGGGGCTGGGAGCAGCCTGGGCTGGGGGGAGGGGGCCCTGCCCCTGGCGGGGGGTGGGACTGGCTGGTCTTGAAGGTCCCTTCCAGCCCAAACCCTTCTGTGATTCTGCAGCTGCCAAAGCCATCTCCTCTCCAGGGTGCAGCTGCAGAGGAGGCAGAGAACAAGAGGAAGGTTTGCCCTCACCCATTTACTGCACTGCTGGGGAAAGAGACAAACACAGACCCTGGGGACATGGGAGTGACAAGGACCTGCCTAGCAGGAGGGAGCAGACATCCTGGATTACCTCTCATTCCTCTCCCTCAGCTCCTCCATTTCCTTTGGCTCCAGCTGGTCTGCAGTTTGCCTCTTGTTGAGCAGAACTAAGTGATCAATCCGCTGCTGCATCACGGTGATCTGAGCCTCTGCGGAAGGTGGCAAGAAAGGACCAGTTACCATCTTTTTATGTCACCTGAACCCCGCCAACAGCACAGCGGGGGATGCGTTTCCTTCTTCCAAGCTGGTGAGGAGCCGCTGCTTAGAAAACCTTTGCAGCAGGAGAGGGAAGAGCCAGGTTGCCAGCACTGGTGCTCAGCATGGGTGTTGCTTCAGTCATGGCTCTTGCTGCCCAGGATATATAAGGGAATAGGAGAGGGAAGAAGGATCCTGGAGGCTCCATGTTCATCTGGGGAAAACCCCCGGGGTGGAGACAGCTTTAGATGCTGATGGCAAGACTCCTACACCTGCCAGCCTGCTCCAAATCATTTGGCAGGGGGACCAACAGCCATCTCAGAGTTGCAACAACAGCATCAGAGCTGTCTTGGCTCCCATCAGCAAGGCTTTCAGCATCATGGTTGGCTCCAGATTAACGGGGAAGGGTCCCCTTGGTCCACCACGGGGCCAGGCACAGCAAACCAACCTGCCCTGTCTGCTTTGGAAAGCAGAAAAGCCCCAAAGCCACAAACTGTGCTCACTTGGGGTCTGGCAGGATGGACCATGCACAAGCACAGCTGTGGTGGGGTCAAAGCCATAATACAGTCAGAGAAACCAGGCAAGTGCTCCTCGGAGCTGCTGCTGGATGCAGACAACGGTGCTGCAAAGCACAAGCAAAAAGCAGGCTGTGACCTTCACATTAATACCAGAAGGGAGGGTTTAGCAGCTGAAATCCCAGGTGCGCAGGAACAACAAATTCCAGGCCAGGGAGCCATAAACCTGCCTTACAACCCTGACCCGGCACTCCACTCCCACCACAAAGCTGCACACATCCCACCTGCCTCACTCCTCCAGCAAAAGCAGCATGTGCCACAAAGGCTGGGATGCTGCCAAGTGGGAAGAGCCTGGCAGGCATAAGGCAGCCCTGCTCTTACAGAAGAGCTTACAGGGGACAGCACTCAGTCCTGGGCTGAGGGGATCTGGATGGTGTTGCTGCTTTTATGACTTGGCAGCTACAGCAGCACAAACAGGGGAAAAACCACAATGTTTTTATGCTCTAGAAAAGTGTCATCCATGCCGGTTTGGTGCTTTTTTTTGGCACAGGAGCCATACAGGAAGATACAAGCAGCGCTCAGCACTCAGTGTGCCACAGCACTGCCCTCGGCAAGGTTATGGACTGTCTGTCCCACTCAGAGGTGGCACTTGGACATCACCACAGCAAAAAGGAGGGAACCCAGGCTGCTGGGGGCCTGGAGCTGGCCCTGCCCACCCAGGAAGGGGCTGAGCTCCCACCGCGGTACTGCCCAAAGCTGCTCTGCTGTCCTCCCAGCTGCGTGGCCACTGGCCCCCAAAATGCCATTAGGGTGGGAACCAGGGCTCCCTCGTCCCCCACCACCCGGCTGCTGGGACCCCTCAGGGGGCAGGCTGGCTGCCCACTCTGCCCCCGGCCAGGACACAGCCACAGGGGCTGGAAGGAGCCTGCAAAGGTCACCAGGCCCAAAACAAGCCCGGTGAGGCAGCAGCCAAGCCATCTGAGCACTGCCAGCTCCCCTTCCCACTGACACCAGTGCTAAGGAGAGCCACCTGCCAGGGGTGGGGGGAGCCCCCAGGCACTGCTGCACTGAATGGGGGTGGGGATGAGCCCTCCCACTGTTCCCAGGATGGGGGATCGCTGCCAGGCACTCTCTGGCCACCTCCACCTCCATGCTGGCCATCCCCAGTGTCACCGAGGTAGTCCTCCCGGCAAGGGAGCTGGTGGGAACAGACCTGAACAGCGGCAGAGGCCAAGCGGGGCCCCCACCAAAAATCACCCAGATGGGGAGGGTGCTCCTCAGCTCCTTGCCCCGTGCTGCACCCTGACGGGCCAGGAGCCTGCCTGGGATCCACAGTTTTTCCCGGGAACACCCAGCACATTACAGCCACAACGGCTCTGGGGGACACGGAGCTCCCACTGCCTCTGTCAGCTCGGCTGGGGAGCGCAGGATCCTCGGCAGGACAGGTCCTCCCTGCAATCTGGCTGAAAACCAGTTCCTCTCCCCCGCAGCCGTGGCACACGGCCCCTCGGCACGCAGCGCCCCTTCGGCCCCACAGCCAGGGGGGCAGCACGCCCGGGCCGGGGCCTCTCCCCCAAAGCCCTCCCGAACCTCCCTGGCGAAACGCGCGCCCTGAACGCCAGCTCCCGCCAGGGACGGCCGCATCCTGCCGAGCGCTCCGGGCAGCGCCGCGCTGGGCGCTACCCGCGCCAGTCTGCGGGAGCGCCGGCGCCCAGCGAGAGGCCCGCTCCTGCCCTCGCCACAGCCCGGCCCGTCGCTGCCGACACCAGCCGCCCCGAGCGCTCGGCCAGCGCCACCACCGCGGCCCGTGCCGCCGGCGCTGCCCGGATCCAGGCCGCAGCAGAGGGGCAGCGGCGGGGAGCCCGCTGCACCCGCACCGAGCGCGGCAGCTGCTGCGGGCGCTTCCCAGCCCCGGCCCTGCGGAAGGGGCCGCGGGGGGCGGGAGCCGGGAAGGAGCCGCGGCGGCCCTGGCGGCATCGTCCTTCGCCGCCCCCCGCCAGCGCCCGCTCGGTCCCGAACACGGCGCTGCGCAGCCCCGCGGCTCCCGCCGGAGGGACGCGCCCGCGTCCCGATGCGAGTCGGGGAGTCACAGCGCAGGGGTCACGGCGCACCGGGGCGGGAGCCGCACGCTGCGGCTCCGCACCGGGAGACGGTGAGCCTCTGCCCCGCCGCAAGCAAACGAGGGAGCGGGATAAAGTCTTCGTCGGCGCCTTACCAGGGGCGTGCCGGGTTGAATCCATGAGCGCTGGCAGCCGGCGGCCACGCACAGAAGTTGTTGTGCTTCTCCTCGGCGGGGCTGGCAGGCGGCGGCTGCCCTCCCTGGCCCTGTGTCACCCACGTCACCGCGCCACGGCCGCGCTCCTTAAAGGCGCACAGCGCGGAACGCCGCCCGGCAGCCGCGGGGAAAGGGCCGCGGCGCTTCAGCCGCGCTCGCTGCCCGCGCCCCGGCTGACGGAAGGCTGGCGGGGCTGGCACAGCCCTGCCCTTGGCCCCAGCGCAGCGGCAGCACCGGCCGCTCGGCAGGGAAGGGTGCTGGGGGCCCCGCTGCCAACGTTCCCCCCCGGCTCCTGCTAACCTGGCTGCAGCCACAGCACGGCTGATTCCCAAGAAACTCCCCCCCGCCTCCAAGCGGCTGCGGATTCACCCCCGGAGCAGCGCCGCAACCCGCCGCCGGCGCATGCCACAGTCAGCAGCCGGCCCGGGGCGCTGCGGGACCCCTGCCTTCGGTCCAGAGCGGCAGCTGCCACAGCCCTGCCTGCACCCAGCGACCCAGCTGCCGCTCAGCGCTGGCAGGGAGCGGCCGAGGGAGGGACACCTGGCCCTCGCCGGGGGCCCTCGGGAGCCACCCCTGGGGCGTCTGGGAAGCCCGAGGCTGGTTGAGGCCACAGGATGGCGCTGCCCCAAGCACGCCGGCGAGGGGCCCGTACCCTGCAGGTAGCGGAGAAAGTTCTTCTAAACCGGCTCCAGGGGCAGCAGGAGCAGCCCCGGGGGGCCACGGCCATCACACACCGCTGGATAAAGCAGAGGGTGTGTGTGTGCAAACAGCTGGGAACTGAAGGAAGACCCCCAGGAGCCACCGTACCCCAGCTGGGTCCCCCGCCTCCCGGGAAAAGGGACCCCGCTGAGCTCGGCCGGAGACGGAGGATCGGCCGCGGGCGGGCGAGACGTGAGAACGCAGCGCGGCAGGACCCGGCTCGGAGCCGCCGCAGGGCTCTGGCCACGCGGACCGAGCGGGACTCGCCCCGAAGCTTTTCTTACCGGCTGGGGAGGTGAAGCCGCGGTCAGCCGGGGACGGCGCGGGGAAGGGGCCGCAGCAGCCGGGCACACGGCTGCGGGCAGGCTGTAGGCTCAGGTCTTCTTCCGGCAAAGCGCCCACATGGCTCGCAGCCGTGCTTGGTGCGGGGCTGGCACACGGCAGCGACAGCCAGGGGGCCCTCCACGGAGCCCCAGCGGCAGAGCGGCCAAGACCCCGCCGACGCCGGAACAAGACGGGAACAGCCGCCCGGCGAGCCGCGGACTGAGCCCCAGCTGCCGCCGCTGCGGTTGAAATACCAGGGCCCGCCCCCGCCGCCTCACCATTGGCTGCTGCCGGGGCGGAGCGCGCGGCGGGTGCGAGAGTGACGGGGGGGACTACAAATCCCAGCGGCCGCTGTGCGCGGCCCGAGTCTCGCCTTAGCCGCTTGGAACGCCGGGAGAACGTTGCATGGCAACGGCGCGGGGCGGGGGGGGCGCTCCCGCGGCGGGTTCGGGGACACCCGCGGGGCCCCCTGCAGCAGGACCGGGGCCGGCGTGAAGCCGCGGGAAGGGGAGCCCCAGTGAGGGTACGGGGACACGAGGGGGGGGCTCCAGGCCGATACGGGACCGGGCGTGAGGCGGAGGGGCTAAACTTCAAATCCAGTCTTAGCTTTTCTCCGTGACCGACTTTACCGTTTCGCATAAAGTGGGCAGCTGCTGCCAGGGCTCGGGCACGCGCGCAGGGAGCAGCGTTTCCTGATGGTCAGAGGGACCCTCCGGTGTTCCAGGGTCTGCCCATGGCCTCTGGGCCGGGCACGGGGCGGGCACTGATGCGAGGTCCCTGTCAGGTGTCCCTGCGAGGGCTTACCGTGAGGGGTCCCTGTGAGGGTCCCTGTGAGGAGATCCTGTGAGGGGATCCTGTGAGGGCATCCTGCAAGGTGTCCCTGTGAGGTGTCCCTGTCAGGGGTCCTTGTGAGGGGATCCTGCGAGGTGTTGCTGTGAGAGGATCCTGCAAGGTGTCCCTGTGAGGGGATCCTCTGAGGTGTCCCTGTGAGGGGTCCCTGCGAGGGGATCCTGTGAGGGGTCCTTGCGAGGGCATCCTGTGAGGGGTCCTTGCGAGGGGATCCTGTGAGGGGACCCTGCAAGGGGATCCTGTGAGGTGTCCCTGTGAGGGTTCCCTGCGAGGGGATCCTGTGAGGTGTCCCTGTGAGGGGTCCCTGCGAGGGGATCCTGTGAGGTGTCCCTGTGAGGGGTCCCTGTGAGGGGATCCTGTGAGGGGTCCCTGCGAGGCGGAGGGGACGGGGCTCCCGCCGGGGTCAGGGACACCCTAGGAACAGGCGCCTGGAGGGGGCCCAGGGCTGGCAGGCCACCAGGAGGGGGTTTCTTGAGGGCAGGGGCTCCTGGGGGGCCGTCGGCTCCCAACGCGGATGGGACCCAGGGGAGCTCTGGCCTGGGAGCCACGCTCAGGGGGCTGGGACGCACAAGGGACCGGGGCAGGGCACACGCCGGCTCTCAACTCCAGATGCCCACGCTCTGCTGCAGTGTGTAGCTGTGCTTACAGAGACCGGGCACAAAGCTGAGGCCGAGCTGACTCTCTAAAGCTGCTGGAAGCGGCAAAGGAAGGGGCTTCTAATCGCGGGGGGCAGCCTTGGGAAGGGGGGAGCCAGGAAGGGACGGGGAAAAGATCTCGGTTGTCCAGATTTGTAGGGAACAAAAACAGTGCGGTGTTTGACATTGATAACATGAAGCTGTGGTCTTGCTTTGACGATGTGCAGCTCTGATCCTGCAGCAAAGATGTAAATAACTTTGAGGGAGTATGAGAAGAACCTGGATGAGACAGAAACAAGGGGGAACGTGATCTCACCTCTAGAAGATAAGGGAACAGCGGGAACAGCAGAGTCGCCTGTAGTGAGCAGGGCCTGGGTGCATGGACAGTAGAGCTTCAGAAATAATAAAGCTTTTAGCAGCGCACGTACAGAGTATAAATTATAAAAGCTGTAACTAAGTAACAATAAATGTCTTTGCCTCACAACCCTTGCAAGGTCCGCGCCTCGTATGCCACAGAAGTGATGCAGGAAGAAGCCTCCGAGTGAGGAAGTTCTGGCCCCGAGGGGGGATCCTGCGGGGGGATCTTGCAAGGGGTACCTGCAAGGGGATCCTGCGAGCGATCCTACGAGTGGTCCCTGTGAGGGCTTCCCTTGAGGTGCCCCTGTGAAGGGATCCTGCAAGGGGATCCTGCGAGGGGATTCTGTGAGGGCTTCCTGCGAGGGCTTCCTGTGAAGTGTCCCTGCGAGGGGATCTTGCAAAGGGATCCTGCGAGGGGATCCTTCGAGGACTTCCTGTAAGGGGATCTTGCGAAGGGATCCTGTGAGGGGATCCTACGAGGGGATCCTGTGAGGGCTTCCTGCGAGGGGTCCCTGTGAGTAGATCCTGCAAGAGGATCCCGCAAGGGCTTCCTGTAAAGGGTTCCTGGAAGGGGATCCTGCAAGGCGTACCTGTGAGCTATCCCTGTAAGGGGATCCTGTGAGAGGATCCTGCTAGGGGATCCTGCGAGGCGATCCTGCAAGGTGTACCTGTGAGCTATCCCTGTGAGGGGACCCTGCGAGGGCTTCCTGTGAGGTGTCCCTGCGAGGGGATCCTGCGTGGTCTCCCTGTGAGGGGTCCCTGTGAGGTCCTGATGCCAAAATGGCACAGAGTAACTGCTCAGAGATGAATTTTGTCTTTAAGCAGCAGAAGTATTTATTTCATGCAATGCTGGGGAGCTAGCCGGTTTGCACCGGACAAACTAGTTCCAAAGTTTTCAGTGAAAAATTAGGTATCTTATGCAGTTTTCGTGAGAGGTTACACAACATCTTTACATACATACTCATTTGATTTTGACACCTAATCATTCCATTCACAATAGGTGGGATCTAGGTGGAGTAGACCTGTAGAGGGATTTTTAAAGGACCGAGGACATGTAACCATTGTCTGGGTTGGACAACCCATGCCTGTTGGTTGAAGCTGCAGAGCAGCTTTAAATTGTCCTGGGAACAAGCAGTGGGAGAAGGAAAACAAGCTATGCACGAACAAGAAGCCAGGTGCAGAGCAAGTCCTGGGAACCGCGGAATCAGCACCCTCGCATCGGCACACTCTGATCCGGCGCCTGCAGCACGCTCACCGATCAGCGACACGGACGCCCGCGTGGCCAGAGACTCTTATCCAATCACCTGTGTAAAGTCGGGTGAGTGGTCGGTTTAAGTTATAAATATGACCTGTTTGTTTAATGAGGTGAGCACGGCATGTAGCCGTATTGGTGTGGTTGTTGTGACTTGGCCGACTCTCCACGGGGGACCCTCCGTAGACCTTTCAGTTTCCTTTGTTCAATGATTTCCTGACTTGATGGTCTCCTTATGGTGCCCACCTTATCTTTTCTAATTATTCAGAGTACATTCAGTGGAACCTTTTCTAATTATTCAGAGTACATTCCTTTCTCTACACAAACAGAGCATCACCCAGAGCATTGTACCAAACTCATCCTGACTAATCTTTTTTTTTTAAGACCTTTTTCTGTTTCAGTCCCTGTGAGAGGATCCTATGAGGGGATTCTGCGAGGGCTTCCTGTGAGGTGTCCCTGCGAGGGGATCCTGTGAGGTGTGCCTGCGAGGTGTCCCTGCGAGGGGATCCTGTGAGGTGAGTCCTTGTGATGGGATCCTGTGAGGGGATCTTGCGAGGGGATCCTGTGAGGCGAGTCCCGCCCAGCAGCCGCCCGCCACAGGGCCTGGCCCAGCCCCTCAGCCGGGGAACCCTGAGGAAAACTTGCTTCAGGTCGGGTGAGACAGCGTGGAGACAAGGAGCTGTGAGGGAAAGAAATGTGGGGAAGGGCCCTGCGAGCACGGAGGGCCGGGAAGGAGGGAGCTGCATGTGGGGGATTGCCCTGCAGCCCCTGGAGAGGAGGCCCGTTCCCCCTGAGGGGCCAGGGCGAAGCGTGGGCGAAGGAGTGGCAGAGAGGAGCCTCCATGAGCTGAGCAGAGCCCCCGTCCCCGGCGCCACTCAGAGGGGGCAGAGGAGGTGGGTGATGCAAGAAAATACAGTGAAAACCCTAAAACTGTACAGGCAGGAGTTGCACAGATGACAGGAACTATCAACAGTCAGGCAGGAGCCTCATTAGCTGCCAGAAGGTCTGGAGCTCGGCCCCTGCAGCGCTTCAGAAGGGACGGTCAGTACAGGCGCAGAGGAGCTCCACAAGCATGTCCGTCAGTAGCCTTCTGACAAGGACTTGCTAAGTGCTAAAAGAAAAACTGCTGAAGTTGTAAGACTCGAGGACACGAGGTTAAAATAGTTGTGGTAGGGGGAGATCCCGACCTCCTACTCAAGTGGCCCCCCCGAAGAGAGTGAACCCCTGCTCGGGGAGCATGCCCAGTAAAGTTAAAATGAACTGTACCTTCAAATTGAAGCCAGGAAGCAACTAACCAATATTTAGTTAGCTGTAGACTCTGGGCAGAACTAACCAGCTTCACTGTATAAATATGCATTGTGAGTACAACTAGGTGTGCAAGTTAGGAGGAGCGACCCCCCTTGCACCTGGCGCTGCAATAAACACACCCGCTTTATAACTTACCCCGAGTTATGGAGTTTAATTCCACACGCCAGTGTGAGGAATGAGGGTGCCTGTGGTGCTATGGGGGTGGGGGGGTGGGGGTGGGGGGGTGTGAGGAATGTGGGGGGGAGCTGTGTGAGGAGGGGGGTGCCTGTGGTGCCACGGGTGGAGGGGGATGAGGAGTGGTTGTAGTGCCATGGGTGAGGGGTGGTAAGGGGGTGGGGGTGTCTGTGGTGCCATTGGGGGTGGGGGTGCCCGTGGTGCCATGGGGTGGGGGGTGAGGAGTGGGGGTGTCTTTGGTGCCATGGGTGGGCGTGTTGGGGGTTGTGTTTGAGGAGTGGGCGGTGCCTGTGGTGCCATGGGGGGGTGAGGGGTGGGAGTGTCTGTGGTGCCAAGGGTGGGGGGGGTGAGGAGTAGGGCTGTCTGTGGTGCTATAGGTTGGGGTAGGGGGGTGAGGAATTGGGGGTGCCCGTGGTGCCATGGGGTGGGGGGGTGAGGAGTTGGGGGTGCCTGTGGTGCGGTGGGTGTGGGGGTGTCTGGGTGTGCGAGCAGGGCGTGGGAGGGTGCCCACGGGTGTCTGCGTGGGGTGTTATGTGAGTGGTGGGCGTGGGAGGGTGTTTGTGTGGGGTGTGGGTGTCTGCTGGGGGGGCGGTATGTGGGGACTGAGAGGGTGAGCTTGGGTGTTTGCGTGGGGTGTGCACGCTGTGGGTGTTTTGGGGTGTGAAGGACGTGGGCTGTGTGCCATGCTGGGGTGTGTTTAGGAGGTGTTGTGAGGCGACTGTATTTATGTGTTGGGTGTGCGCAGGGTATGTGTGTGTGTGTGAATGGAGGTGCATGAGGGCGTTTTGTGGGTGGTTGTGTGCATGTGAGGAAGGTGTATGTGTGTAGTGGGGTGTGTGAGGGTGTTCACGGGTGGTTTTGTGGGGTCTATAGGTGGGTGTTGGGAGCTGTAGTTACAGGGGTATGTGTTAGAGGTGTGGGTGTATGGACTTACGTGTTGGGGTGTGCTACCAGCATGTGTGGAGCTGCATGAGGGGTGTGTGTGTGAGTGTTCATACATCTGTGCATGTCTGTGCAGTAGTTGTATGTGTCAGTGTAGGGGAACAGGTGTGAGGGGGTGTCAGGAGTGAGGGGGGTGCATGTGAGTGGCTGTGCATGGGGAGCATGGGTGAGGGGTTGCACAGACAGAGGTAGATGTGTACTCCTGCGTGTACCGGCAGGTTCGGGTGTCCCCTGGCTGGTGTCCTGCTGTACCCTGTGCTGTCTTGCCGGCCGAGTGGCCGTGGTGCGCCCTGGCAGTGTAGCACACAGCTGCCCTCCTGCTTACAGTGCTGCATGAACACACACCATGCACCTGTTGCAGGAGTCGTTTACCCCAAATACCAGCACTGGGTGCAAACACTGTAGTCAACCTATGCCATAGTGTGTCAGAGCAGCGTCCGAGTGGGGAGACACCATCAGATGGCACTGGGAGACTGTCTCCTGCTACAGGGACACAGTTGAGAGTGATGCAGCGCCTTCAAAGTTTATTTCTGAGGTCCAGAGTGTCCACAAGTGACAGGGGAAGAAGGAATTAGGGGTGAAGCAAAAATCCCATTAGTCATTGTCCACACAGTCCAACTCACACACACACACACACACCAGTGTCTGCGTTTTGCCATCTTGAGCTGGAAAAGAATGTTCATACTCCAGGCACCTCATGTACTTCTCCGTTTTAGGAGGTGATGCTCCTCGTATGTCCCTGAAAGTGTTCCTTTGCCTAAAGCCTGACACCTCATCTGTGGCCACACTTGGAAAGAGCTGTTTAAAGCAAAGTAATGTTAGAGACAGTGAAAATTTTAACCCATTTTTTTTCTTTCTGGCTCTCTCCAGGAATGTTGCAGTCAAGATGGCTACGACAGGACTGTATAAAATGGGTGATGGAAGCAGCCATGCCACTAACTGCTTCCCTGCCAGGAACATTTTGTCGCAAGTAAAGGAGGTGACACTTCTTTGAGTGCTGCTGGTGAAGTGTCCCTCCAGAATAACGTCGTGTCCATAGGGGCAGGTCCACCATCCGCTTTGTTGTTGGGCCACGTAGAGGGTACATTCAGCTGTGGTTTCTTGTATCAACATCACAGCTGGTAACGCAGGTAACAGTTGATAACAGAACTTACCACAGTGCCCAGAAAGCCTTACATTTGTTTAAAGCTGCACTGAAATGAAGAGGGCGGGGTGGCCAAGGCACATGTTAAATGAGGGGTCAAGGAGCCATCTCCACATGCCGGCAGGAGGGAAGCTTCAGGCTGGCATGTGGACAGCACAGTGTGGTTCTCCAGCAGCTATTCTGAGCTACAGCTTCTCCTTTTTCTCTGGGCCTTCAGAGTCACATCTGGGAAATGCTTAGAGAGGTCTACTACGCTGGTTAGGGGTCTGGAGCACAGAACCTTCCAGGGGAGGCTGAGGGTTCCTGAGCTTGTTTTTTGTCTGGCCAAGAGGAGTCCAGGGGGAGATTGTGGCTTACAGCTACCTGAAAGGCAGCTACAAACTTTTAAACAGTGGCAGATGGCATAACTAAAGCAAAAACTTCACCTGGGGAGGTCTAGGCTGGATATCAGGAGGAATTTCGCTGGGAGGAGGTGCAGCTCTGGGCCAGGTTACCCTGGGAGATGGTGGGATTGCTAGACAAATCCATGACTGACTGATCGAACGTTGCTGATGGTCCTGTTTAGGGTGGGAGGTTGGACTGGTGATCTCCAGAAGGCTCTTCCAGCCCATGTTTCCATGTCTGCAACCTGTGGCTCCATTAACATCTATAAAGTAGCATGTTTCTCCTCTTCTATGACTCTGGCTGTAGCTTTAATGTTCCACATCTTCAATTCATGGTCACTGAACATGTCATACTTCAGTATTTCCCCTTACAGGGGATTTTAAAATGACGGATTTCACTTGCCAGGCTGAAGCACCAGGCAGCCTGCAGCTACTTTGAGAAGGGCACTTTTGGAGGGTTGTGTGCTCACCTTGCCATCTCCTCTGCCTTAGTCCATCATCGTGCTAGGGTCTGGGCGCTGGATGCTGGCAGGCAGAGCTACCCCAAGGGCTTGGACAGAGAAGGGGACCACCAGGAAGACACCACAGCAGAGGAGAAAGCCCCCAGAGTCTACCTCCATGGAAGAAAATAATGAAGGCAATGTCCTGGGTGAATAATTTCTGGTGAGTGCAGATTTCCTCTGTTATTGCCTAAACGTTCTGAAGGCGCTTTGTGGAGCTGGGGAGATCCTGCTGGTGGACAGACTCTGTAGCTGCCTCTCCCTCCCCATCTCCATGCCACCTTCTCCCCCTTTCCCATGATCCAAGGCACTGGGGCCTCCCATCACCTGGGAGGGCAGCTGAGGTCTGGTTTTGGGGCTCAGGTCCCGGGGTACAACATGCAGGATTGCTGTAGGACTAACCATTTGTGTTTCTTTGGTTTGGTTTATTTTTGTTTGTTTTTTTTTTTTTTTCCTAGACTAAGCACCACTGTTTGAAGAACCTCTCTGACCTGTGCTCTGTGAACATAAGCAGCCAAAATCTGGTCTCTGTGAGTACCAGAGACTCAAAAAGTATTATGGAATTGCCTTAAAAATTGAAAACTTTACCATATTATCACATGAGCGCCTGGAGATCAGAGAAGACACATGGTAGAAGTAGGTGTGTTTTCCTGCCCAGTCAGCTGTGAACAGGTTTGGAGGATTTGTCCTATAAACTTTTGGACTGTGTCTTCACAATCAAATTAATTCGGTCTTCATTAATTGTAGACCCTTTCCTACTTACCTGCCCTTGCAAAATGCTGTTCCTTAGATTTTGGGATGTTTATCACAACTATGGTAGGAATTCAGCTTGAGAAGTGGCTTCTATTTGGGTTCACGACTAACTTGCGACAGGTTGCTGATAGGTTTTTAGTGTCTTTTTAGGGGTCCTTCCTGGTGCTGTGAAGGTCAGATGTGCTAAATCACAGGGTGGCTGCGTTTGCTGGGTCACATGTAGAATGAGATGGTCTAGGAGCCCTGCAACACACATAGGGGAGCGAGGTCAGCAGCGAGGGCTTTGTTTTGGGGGTCCACTAGTCCAGGTCTTGTGGATGTGATCACTGAGGCATCTGTGTGTTAAACAAGTATTTTCAGAGGGTTGCTCTCTGTAGTCAGAAAAACAAATGAAGAACTAATTATGGGAAATGCTATGATTTAGGCATTCTGAAAAAGCAGACATCCCGTTGTTTTAAATCAATTTAGGGCTGGAGCAGCATGATGGAGCAGAATTTTCTTCTGTATTTTTCAGGCTAAAGATGATCTTGAGAAATTTGATTGTGTTGCTTTTATAAATGCTGCTGAGAATCTGCTGACACTAGGTAAGGGATTGCATTACCAAAAAATATAGATGCTGCTTTTTAACTTGGGGAAGCTTATGCTTGTCTGAACAAAGATCTAGAGCTTTACAAAGGTTCAAGGTACACATGCAGCACTTCTTTGCAGAATTGCTTCCTTCCTGTTACTGTGTTGAAATCTTGGTGCTAATTGTCTTTATTGTAATGATAATTGTGTGCCACTGTGGTATCCTTTTCATTATTAGAAAACAAAGCTCTTTACAAAGAAAATCCCCATTTAATATATAGAAGTGTGGAATAAATGAAATGACTTGTCCCAGAAGCTCAGAAGGTTAATGGTAGAGCTGGGAGGTGATTCCAAATCCAGTGTCATGGGCTCAGTTAATTGGAGGAAGAAAAAAGGAAATCCCTTTATAACTAGTAAAACATACAAGCTAAATGTGCCATCACTGGCTTCAAGGATTAATCTGATTTAGGGTGGGAGCAAATGCATGAAAGCAAACCAGAGTAGGCTGGTGGGGCATCGTGTATTGTACAGACAGTCATCTAACTGAGCTGGCATTTTCTTTCAAACATGCCCACTGATAATACTAGTGCTCTTGTTCTTGCTGGTTTTAGCCCGTTCCAGACCTGGATAAGATGTGATTTGTTCTGTTACTGCTGTTCCTCACTCGCTGGAGCGCTTTCTTTTCCACCCTTGCAGAGTCATTTTGGAAGTTTCCAGCATTGCGGGAACTGGAACTTTCCTTGAATGGACTAAGAAATCTCAAAAGCACTGCTGGAGACTTCCTGCATTTGGAAGTAAGATGAGGGGGATCTAAGACGTTATTCATCTCCTCCCAACCGTCATGCTGAAGCCTACATGTAGCATTGATGTATGTCCCTGCAGTGTGAGTTCTCTGAAACTTGCAGGGTCTTTCTCTCTTCCTGCTTCCTTGTGACTCCAGGAAGTCCTTTCTGCTGTGCCCCTCAAGGACCTTCACATCTTGCTTGCTCCTCGCAGATCCCTAGTGCTCAGCCCCTTGCCACAGGACTTCTTGTCTCCCCTTTGCTTTAGGATCCTATCCCTGCAGTGTGTCAGTCACTCACGGCAACCCTCACCACCCTGATGCTGTGTGGCCCCTGATGAATCCCCATCCTCCTCCACACTGTGCTCTGCCTCTCTGCATCCCACCCTCCTCCTCCCCAGATAGGTGTCTGCAGTCTCCCCAGCTTATAGGCTGCCTTTCTAACACAGCAAAGGGGGCAGTTTGGTTTTTTCTTTAAAAAAGAGGCAAAGTAGATCCTAAGAACAGGCACAGCTGCTTGGTACAATGGCTGTAGTTGTCCTCTCCCTCCAGCTTGGAGTGTGTCTCTGCTATAGGGAGTTCAGGCTCTAGCTCAGCTGTACTGACTTTATCTAGGTTTGCTCTCTTTGAGGAGGTGTCCTTGTCTGGATTTCTCTGGTTTCTGATTGCTGCTGGATATGAAGTTTTGCCTTAACAGGTTTCTTTCTTCTTGTTTTATTCAAAGAATTGTTCATGGCTCAGCTCTCAGCTCTGTATGCTCGAGTCCTGGCTTCCCGCCTGCCTGCAGGCTTTGGAAGGTCCCCAAATCCATGAAATGTAGGAGAGCATCTCCCACATTTGTCCCATGCACTGCTGGTTACTCACTCAAGGATTTGACCCAGTCAGTGGGCAGTGCCCAGGTGATGGGGAACCAAATTTCCAAGGCTCACGAGGCCAGGGTTAACCCTGTCCTTCCCTGTGTGCCTCTCTGTGAACGGCTCTGTCGCTGCTATCAGATACAAAAGGTGAGGATGGGACCTTCCTAAACTACCCTTGCTGCCATGCCCCTGTGGACCTCAGCTTCATCCGTGACCAGTGTCTGGGATCCCATTTGCTGACAACCCAGAGAAATCAGCCCTGGGAAGGCTGATTGCAAATTCATATTAAATTGATTTGAAAAGGGCTTTGAGCGCCTCCCGGGAAAACGCAGCCTATTGTAATGCCCCAGCAATGCTATTCCTGTTCATGTATCTTAGAAACCCTTGTCCTCACTCCCAGCAGGGCCTGCTCCTTGGCTTTCTCCTGGCTGTTGTCCTGTGAGTCACATGTGTGAGTGGGGGACCAGCTCTGGGCGCTTCTGCCAATGTGCGCAGTCCCACCGCTGTAAGCGAAATCCCTGCAAGTCAGAGACGCTTACCCTAGGGCAGGTAGTAGCATGACTGAAAGTCTCCTGTAAATATTTACCACCTGGGGAAAGCCAACAGAGGCTGGTTTTTGCTGCAGGTCATTGTTTCTTCTGTTTTCTTCAGAATCTGGATCTCTCCTACAATAACTTGTCCTCCCAGGACATTTGGACATTGGGAGATTTGTCCCAGCTCAGAGTCCTTTGCTTGATGGCCAACAGGCTTCGGTCCCTTCCTCCGGACCTGGCAGGCTCGAGGGAGTAAGTGCGCATGGCAAGCGACACGTCCGTTTGGTGGGGAGCCGCTGGCGTGCTGCGCTGCGCAGGCAGGCGGGGTGATGGAGCAGCAGGGCTGGCGAGGTGGGGGTGAGCAGCGGGGGTGGGTGGCCTGGGGTTTGTCAGTCTGGGCAGCGGAGCTCTTCCCTTGCAAACTGGAAGATAAAATAACCTAATGGCTGGTGCTGGGTGGCAGGGAATGTTGTCCCAGCTCAGCCTCAGATCTCCTGGGTAGCTGCTGTCATTAGCAGCTAGAGAGGAACCTCTGGTCAGTGATGCAGCAGCCCTGTCAGATGGCTGAGCCATGCGAGCAGGAAGCTATTTATTTATTGTTAATTAGATCCTTCACATACAACTTAGCCACAGTTGCCATGCCAAGGTATCCACTATTTGCCATTGTTGGAAATGAGATGCTGAGCTAGGCGGTCATTTGGACCGATTCAATGTAACTGCTTTGAGGTAGAACACTGGTTTTCTATTAAAAGGATGAAAACAGCCCCAGTCCAGTCTCCCAGCAGATACATCTTCCCACAGTGAGAGCAAATGATGTGTTTGTCACCTGCCTTTGCATGAGCGTATTATTAATGAGCCTCTTTCTATCTGCAGCTCTCCTCATTTAAGGTTTCCACCTCTGGAGATCTTGTCACTGGATGACAATCGTCTGTCAGACCTGAGTGTCTTTGTGAGCCTGTCTCCTCTTTGCCGATACGGAAGGACCTGGCAGCAGATGGCTCTGGCTCCTGGGGGCTGGCAGTTGCCTCCATCAGCTGTTGCACAGTAGCAGGCTTAAAATCAAAACCAAAATCTTTCTGATTCACTCGGATACTTCCCTGTTTAGTCTCTCTGGTGTTGCAGATGGGACCGAACAGAAGCAAACAGCCTGCTGCAAAGCACGAGCTGGCCAAACCTGGCAGGTGGCTGGTGATTCAGCTCCTGCCCTGGGTGTTTGCTGATCTCCAGGTCTGATTTGAGAAATGGCAGTTGCTTTCCTCATTTTCCCTTCTTCAACCCAGCTCCACCCTTTATTCCAGTGCAGCAGCACTAGGAAAGGCTGCGGATCTGCTCCTTCTGTTTGATGTGGGCTTTTGTGATTCAGCCAGAGACAAGTGACTAGGAAGGGGAGCTGTTCACATGCCACTCAGCTGGGCTGTGCTGGGTTTGGGGACAGATGCAGAGGCCTACTGATGTTCTCCTTGTGCTGCCAGTGCTGTGAACTGGAGGTGGGAGTTGGTCTGGCTTGTTGCCCTGGCTCTGCCAAGGCATTCCCAGAGGAAATGGCACATTTTCTGCAGTGTTTGTGGGAGAGGAGGGCGAGTGGGTGAGGTTTAGGCATAAGACTGCAGGGCTGGAGTGCGGAGGTTTGGGTTTCTGCTCTTCCCTAAGCTGACCTTGGGCAAGTGCGTCGGTGATGTTTTACTTCCATGGGCTGGTGGAACATTGTTAGGGAATCCCAGTAGGACTGCAGCTCATCAGAGCCCTGGGTTATTTAATGAACTGCCAGGATGTCTCCTTGTCTGTTAAATTCTCAAGACGTGAGCTTAGAGCTAGGTGACCCTCAGGCTGGTGTGTGGGCCGAAGCTGTGCCAAGGACTGAGCCTGTGGTTGGGATTCGGAGAGGAGGAGGAGGAACGGGGCAGCGAGATGCAGGTGTTGCGGCTGCCTCCGCACTGCTGCTGGGAAGCCCAGGGAGGAGGCAGGTCGAGGGCCAGCTCCCTGCCCTGCAGGCACTGGGGTGAACAGATGCCGGGTGCACGCACAGATAGCAATCCTGGAGTTTCTTACACATTTCCTCTTCCCATAGCCTGAGGGAGCTGAATCTGGACAGGAACGGGATTTCAGCTGGCCCCTGCCCGCCTCAAGCAGAGAGCAGGCAGTTCTTCCTCCACTTGGAGCTGGACGGCTTCAGGGCAGAGTGGTACAAGTCCTTGAGCAGCTTCTGGCAGCCGGCCGGCCACCGCAGCAGGAGGGCACGGAGGTGCCAGCAGAGCTGGAAGTGGCGAAAGGACAGTTGTGCTGCGGAATGCCAGGGATCCAGGCAGGACGGGTGAGCAGCGCCTGCCTCTCCCTGCCCGCACTGAAACCGTGGGGTGTTTTGATGGCAGAGGGCTCCGTTATGTCCGGGTGAGGATCTGCTCACCAGTAAGTGAAGCTGCCTGACAAAATTAAAACAGTAAGAGGGGGATATATGGGACCGTTTTAGACAGCTCAGCAAACCTGTACAGTCCCTCTGTATTTACTGGGAGCAATGGGTGCTTACTGGACTTGAATCACTCGAAAGCAGACACCTGCCATGGTCCGGATAGAAGCGTGCCTTTCTCTCTCCGGGCCTTCTCCAGGCTAGCTTGCTCCAAAGGAGGTGTTTCATGCTGAATGGGAGGAAAACTGGCAAAACTGGAGAAATAATTCAGGTTATTAAGTGGATTAATGTGCATCCTGGACAGGCAGAGAGCAGGAAGGTTGTGTGAACAGGTGGCCCGTGCTCAGGTCTGCATTCCTGGGGTAGGTCAGCTCACCACTCGGGATGTCCTTACCAATGTGTGATGCACACCTCATGCTGGGCCACACGATAGGGTGGATCAGAAGCTTCCTGATGCCTCTTGTGTGGACTGGGCTGTGACGGAGGCTGCTGGTGGGGCTCCTCCAAGCACTTCTGGCCTCTGGCTCGCTGCAGCAGTCCCTGCTGTTAAGTGTTTGTGGAGCAGGCAACAGTGCAACTTCTAGTGCTGGATTGGCAAGAGCAGCATGATGTGGGAAAGACCTCGTGCTCACAGGTGAGACTGCAAACCAAAATCTACCTGCCAAGAGTTTCTGGCTGCCCGGAGGCCAGTAGTAAAGTTTCTACTGTGTTTGGGGATGTGAGCCTCACCTAGAGTGACGGGGCTTGCGGTGGTGTGACTGGTCCTCCCTCACCTTGGACATGTTCTTCTTGCCTGATGCTAGCTTGCTTTTCCAGGGTAATTCCAGCCTTGCCATGGCTGGGGCTGGCCCAGTGACCAGTCAGCTTCAGTTGCTACATGTAGAAACCCTCACTTTGCTTGTGTTTCATTTTAGAGGTTGCTTTTAATTCTGGCTCTCAGGAACGCCCGGTGCCGCGAAGAACTCTTGGCTGATCTGTAGTTTGAGCTGGAGCTGTGTGCTCTAAAATTCCCCTTCCCCAAGCCTCTCAGCTGAGTTTCAATAAGCCTGTGGGTACCACTGGGATGCCGGGGGCCTGCGAGGCTCGCAGTGAGTATCGTCTCTCACCAGGGAGATCAGAAGCAAATCTTCCCATAACCAAGGGACACTGGAGCTTAAACTTATATTGCTTCCAAATGAAAGCTGGGTCACACTTCGCTCGTGACTGTGTGCCCCCCTGCATGGGGGAGCGTGTTCTGCAGCTCAGGCGGGGACTGAAGCTCAGGAGCTGGGAGTTCACTCGTTCTTAGCACTGTAATCTTTTCCACCTCATCTGTTTACGTGATGCTTTTCAGAATCTGGTGTTTGAAGCCAACCCCCCTGATTTTTATTAGAACTTGAGTAAGAGGCTGAGCTTCAGAGATGCTGAGCACTCACAGCGTGTTCTAGCATAACAAACAGTGCATGCACATGCACACTCCCCGAGAGCACAGCTGCTTCCCCCCGGGCCTGTGCACTTTTTCAGTGCTGGGTGGTGGAGTTTGGTGCATTTGACATGACTCCCTGAGGGCTCCCACAGTAACATAAAGGGCAAAGCAAGCTGCCAAGGGGGGTCTGAGCCAAAAGCTCTTCAAATTATAGCTGTGTTTGGGCTCGGGAAGGTGGTATCCTGCCACTGGAGGTGTCTTCTGCCACTGAAGCCTTGGAAGCAGTGTCTCTGCTCACACTCTTCCTCCTCTCTTTAAGGTTGATCCCAGGGGTGGAAGTCAATCTGTCTTGAAGACTGCTGGCTCCTTCCATGCACAGGGACACTTGTGTTCCCTTTCCTGAACTGAAGTATCTCAGCCTGGCCTTCAACAAGGTGATTTAGGTCCTGTGGCTCCAGATAGATATAAAGGTTCGTCTGCCTGCGCTTGGTGTTAGTGCCCTGGGAGACACCCTGGCCTTTAGCTGCCACTGCAGAAGGGCGCGAGGCTCTCCCAGGCTCTTGTGTCCCTCTGCCAGCCCATGGGGACGTGTCAGATATCCAGGATCTCTCAGGTGGGAGAGGACACCTATTTAGGCAGCTGAATTGCACCCAGCTTGTCTAAACCCCTGAAGATTTGGGGATTTCATCAGAGAATGTATGAAAGATTGTCCTCCCCTTGGACTGATCCTTTTCTAGAGCTGCCTGGTGGATGCTGATGTCTCCTCGAGGACTTTGCTGTTATACCCATCTGCTGAGCCACATCAGGTTCTCAGTGTGCCCCAGCAGACAAGTAACACGCAACAACATTTAAGCTCCTCTTCCTGGTGCTTTTGGCTCCTGCCCAGGGCTTAAGTCATGCTGCTTCCCAGCTGGGTGAGCTGGCAGTGCAGTTACCTTACCGCTGCTCAGCAAGGGGCATCCCCTGGGGCGGGTCTGCTTGCCTGCGAAGGGAGCTTTGCTGCCTTCCCATGTGTCGACACCCTAGTTTAGATCACTGGTGAGCTGGTTTCTGGCTGCAATGCCCTGGCTAGGCTGTGGTTTGGACCACAGGGTGGAGAGGCAGGAAAAAAGTCCTGCCTCCCTACCTTGCAGCTCTTCCAAGCGATGGAGGCACCAGTCCTGTGGCTGCAGTATGCAGCAGGGAGAGGGGGTTTCTGTCCTTTGTAATCACAGGCAGCGGAGCTGCCGGGTGTCTCTGGTTAAGGGATGCCATGTCCCTCCTCCTCCTCCTCACTGCGCATACCTGCCCAGTGCCAGGGTCCCGTAGCATTGGCGGGATGTGCTTTGGTGGGAGGGTTGTGATGAAACTCTACAGCCTCTGGCATGACTCAGTGCTTAGAGCGAACAGTAAACCATTTTATCTTGCAGATGGTGGATGAGACAGATCTCCTACCCTGGCTTTCTTCCTGTGCCCGAAGGAGCTGACACTCCACAGCAACCCTCTTACCACCACCCCAGCAGTACAGTCTGAGCCCAGCTCTGCGGGGCACTCCTGCTCTCTCCCTCCTTTGCTGTTAGTTCTCTGGGACAGGGATCACGTTGCTTTTTTGTGTTCGGACACTGCTGCCACACTGGCCCCCAAGGAGGTGCTTTAATCATTTCTGCTCTCTAATGAGCAACGCAGATGAACGCTGCTCTTGCAAACAGTGCCCTACTGCTGCTCCTGGCCCCATAGAAGTCTGTTAACAGCCCATCTGTGACTACGGCAGCGCAGTCTCAAGCTAAATTTTGCTCCCCAACTGGTGTTTATCCCACAAAGGACTTGTCTGAAGTGGGTCCATCTTCCTCAGCGCAGAGGATAAATCCCCAAATGTACCTGTGTCCTTGATAGGCGACATTTGAAGGTAGCCAGAAGGATGCAGATGGAACATTGCAACGGTGGTGCTCCCTGCACAAGCTGTGTGTAGGCTAGTAAAGAAAACAGGTCAGGACTGCTCCTCTGGCCTTGGTGCCAACTAGCCCAGTCTGGTGTGTGTCCTTAGGGCTAAAGCATCTCCCTACAAAACAGGGTGGCTTCTAGTCTGGTCCCTGGGCTGGGCCTGGGGTTAGTTGGTGCAGTGTACTGCCAGCAAAGGAGCGGGGAACGGGCTCTCCACCAGCTGCCTGCAGCGCTGGTGAACCTCTGCTCCTCCAGAACAGCCACCTCTGCTGACCTGGCTCCTCCAGCACAATCTGGGGATTAAACTTGTCCGACAGAAGAACCTAGCGGCAGAGAGGTGGCACTTCTCCATCCCTCTCAAAGCCAGCCACAAGGTAAGGAGGGATGTGCCTTGGGAGTGCAGGGGTTTTCCTGCCTAAGGGAGGGATGAAACCCTTGCTGCAATGCTCAGGGCAGGATTGCCCAGGAACTGGCTTGCTGGAGAGCATGGGAAGAGCTGGTGGGACACATGGATCTCAGTGGGGTTGGAAGAAATGGAGAAAATGGTGGGAAGGATTTGAAGTATTTTGCTCAGGATGAGGCTGGGGAGTCCAATCACCCCCTTATAGCTGCCCCAGGCAGGGTTTCTCACTGGGTTTTTGGATTCAGTTCTGCCCGTTGGTCTTGGCTGAGGGGTCCTATGGGACTGAAGATGCTGCCAGGGTATCCCTAGAGCCAGGGCTGCCCTGATGCTCTCTGCCCCATAAGGACCAGCCTCCAGCCGTTGGACCTGACCCAAGGCCAAGAATCATGGCAGCATGCATGGACGTCTGTTGTGTGTCCCCAGGTCATGTCGCATCTTCCCAAAGTCACAAAGCAGCTGCTGATGCTGAAAGCTCCTGCCAAGACCTTTCTGCTCCCAGCTGTGGTGGAGGCTGCGAGAGATGCTGCACCTCCGAGTCTGGCCCTGCCACTGACCCCCATCAGCTCTGTGACCCCAGCCAGCAGCCAGCAGCTAGTGCTGGGGGAAGGGGAAAGCGACTCCAGGCCTCCTCCTGGCTCAGCCGAGGAAGATGTTGCATCCCTCTTCATGATGCAGGTGAGGCTGGGCTTTAAGTGTCCAGGACTGCAGGGCTTGTCTAGAAATAGTCCACTCATTTCCTAAGTGAATGAACTGTGTGCATGTGCTGCGGGTACCAGTGGTTATAACCCTCCTCTGATTGCAAGGAATTTAAGGAAGGAAGCACTAGCAAGAAGCATACATATGGCATTGTCACCAAGAGCAAAAAACGGTGGCCTATTTTACAGGGTGGCAGGGGGTTGTACTGGCTTGGTGGGTAGCCCAGCTGCAGGGACTCATCAGTCCAGCGTTGTCCCTGCAGTGTCTGCTGGAAGGCTCCCTCCTAGAGCTCACCATGGCAGCATTTTGACTTGATTTCCCTGAAAATCTTGGGATTATCAGGGGAAAAAAAAGTCTGCACCAGGATGGAGGTGGCCTCTCTCTCCTGTGCCCAGTCCTGCCGAGCAGAGATGGGATGAGGCTGTGTGGCTTGGTGCCACCGGGAGAGACCTTGGCCGCAGCGGGACAGGCTCTGGCTGACTCCATCAGCTTGACTGGTAAGAAAGGACTGCTGTGAATTCCTTTATTTTGCTGCTCTGAGGTGGAGGATGTGTCCAGACCCCTGCTGAGACCTGTGGCAGAGGACAGACTGGAGAAGAGTGAGCAGAGGGGGGAGGGAAGCTCCCAGGTGGTTCCAGAGCAATACAAAGCCTACAAGGAGCTGCTCAGTGGAGGCACAGATGCAGATTTTGTAGAGCCAGTTGGTGAGTGAAGATAGCTGAGGGCTCCTGCTTAGAAAAGCCTTGGAAGGTTGATGAGCAGTATGGTCTGCTGACCAAGAAAGAAGCAGCGAAGAATTTTGTTGTCCTGTTCTCCCTCTGGTTCATAGGGATACAGAAGAACACTGTACATCTTGAAACACCCCCTGCTTTACTGGGATGCCAAGCCACAACTGGATGGTGTGCAAGCGCCCTACATGCCTCAGGAAGAGATAACGAGCCGAAGCTCTGAAGTGAGACTGGTTGCGTCTGTATCTGGATCAACCCACGTGTTTGGATGGATGCTGAGAGCCTGAGCGTGGGCTTGGCCCGCTCCTGGTCCCAGTGCCTTGCTGTTCTCTCTCCCTCATGGCATGGTGCATGCAGCCCCCACGGGAACTGACCTGCAGGGATGGGACAGCTCGGCACACTGGGGCTGGTAAATGGCAAAGAGCTGCGCTAGCCCCCGGGCAGCATGGGCTTGTCACCAGCGCCCTGGAGAAAGCCAGCCCTAGCCCAAGGGAGATGGAGGAAACGGCCTCTGAGCTGGGTCTGCGGGGCGGGCTGCAGTAGTTACTCTGTGAATCACTGCACTGTGCTGGAGTTGTAGAAAGCTGATCCAATGGTGCTCAATAATCTTTAGTTGATGTCTAAACTGGACCAGCTTGGTAAAAAAAAAAAAAAAAAAAAAAAAAAAAAAAAAGACCATCTCACCTATCTCCTGCAGAAGCGTGGGCCTGCGTTTGGGAGAGGGGGCAGGAAAAGGAGGTGGAGGATTATGAGCCTGGAGGGTGGAGGGGAGGCACACTGCAGCCTCCTGGTCTTCCTTGCAGCGTGGGAGGATGCCCAGCCTTCCTGCCTGAAAGGCAAAAGCAGAAGTCCGGGAAGAAATCCTTGTGGCCACGAGAAACACCTTGACCATTACTGAAGTCCCCTTGGGTATGTTCCCACAATCCCAGTCTCTCCGGTTGGTGGTACCACAGGGGCAGGATCTGAACGTAAAGGTGTCCTTGAGCTGCTGGGGCCCCAGGGTGTGGCTGAGGTGGGAACGGAGGGTCCCCCCCCATTGCAGCAGCCTCCCGCCATGTCCCTGCAGAGAGGACGAGGGCTTCGTCTGCTGAACGCCCTCAGCCCACCCCACGAGGCTGGACCCCGAGCTCTGGCTGCTGGTTAACAGTTAACAGCAGGGTAGATGCAACACAGGCATCGCGGGGGTCCCCTGGATCCACAGCTGGATTAATCCCACCCCAAACGCAGCTGCTGGGAGAACGCCTTGGAGTGAAAGTGGGTTTGCCCCCCAAGATGAAGCAGGACTCGGGTCTCCGAGCACCGGCCACGCTTGATCTCCATCCCAGCCCTGACAGTGGTACGATCCTGAACTGCTAGTGCAAGCAGGGCCCGGTGACCCCCCGGTGCTGTCCCTTTTCCCTGCACCGGCGACGCAAGACAGGAGGAAAGAGAGGCAAGAAATTCAGGCACTTTTTGCAGGCTACAGTAAGAGCCACTGGCCAGGCTTAAACCCAGCACATCTGTCTTTGCTCTTGGGTTGCTCAAGACTGCCAGTGCATTTGCTTTTGGGGCTCCCGTGTTTTGTACGCGTGTCAGGCTAGAGCTGGATCCCAGCAGCTGCCTTTGTGTCCCTGCGGTGCAGGGATCGAGAGCGCTGGGGCCGCTGGTGAGCGGAGGGATGGGGGGGAAGGTCAAGTATCGCAGCCAAGGAGCTTTCTCATCGCTCTGCTCACAGCCCTGGCCTTTCCCAGCCTCTGTTTTGCAAAAGAGGAAATCCAGCCCCAGGGCATACCCTAACGGAGGCCGATGGAGGAATTCCAGGAGGTGTCTGAGATCCTCCCGGAAGCAGGGGAAGAGATGGCCAAGCAGCAGATGAGGTGCAGGTGGTAAAAGCCCTTCCTGTAGAGGCAACATCCAAGCAGGTGTGCCCCCGACAGCTGCAGCTGCCAGGGAAGAGAATGGCCAAGAAGGTGCCCAAAGGTTAGTTGGCAGTATAGCCAGGGGTTGAATAAAGCATCCCACACCTTGGTCCTCTTGGACAAAATGTTTTTAACTTGTTTGGAGCCGCTTTCCCCCTTTTGAGGTTGGAAAATCCAGTGCAGTGAGAAGATTCATCTCAGGCTTTCAGGCAGTGAATTCCAGCTTGAAAGCACCGATCCAGGCACAACGCTGCAATGACAGCACATGAAAACCGTATCTGCTCGTTGTGCTCTGCAGTTCCTAGAAAATAAGGTGTGTCCTCATCCATCCCTGTGCAAAAACTAACTTGTAAGAAAAACTACTGCACCCTCTAGGCAGTGCAGGCAGGTTTTGACCAGCAATGAACAGGGCAGAGCTCCGTCACCGCCTGTCCCACGATGAGCACAGCTCACCACGGGGCTCTGCCTGTGCTGACCCACCGGTTGTACAAGGAGGGCTTGTGGGTGAGCAGCAACACCGTGACCCTTAACTGGTCCAGCGCCGGTCTGTCCCACAGCCAAGTGCTGGGGACAATCCATCTCACGCCGGAGCAGCGCTGCTGTGGCAGCTCTGAGCATGGAGCTTCATCCCACTGCAGGACACGAGTGTGCGCAGGAGCCAAGCTGGGCACAAAATTGTGATTAAAAACCCCAAATTCATCCCCCAGCCTGGCACCTCTAAAAAGAGCTGCATCAATGCAACCAGAAGGGTTGGGATGAGTGGTGGGGAGTGATGGAGGATGCTCACTTCCCACTGGCTGCTCACCTACATGGAAAACACAGCATTATACTCACCTTACCTTTTTTTTTTCTTTTTTTTATCTCCCCCCCCCCCAAAAAAAAAAAAAACAACCAAACCCAACCCCAAAACCCAAACCAAGCATTACTCAACAACCTCATTCAGCCAGGGGAAACTGTAACCCAATGGGGACAGGCAGAAGTAAGATCCTGCTTGTTTCCAAGCGCAGCAACTTGAGCAGAAACAGGTAGTTTACTGTCAGAACCTGGTTTTATTCTGTTTTAACCTCGGCCTTTGTCCTGCAGTTAAAAGTCCTCGTTGCTGTTAAAATGTACATGTTATTTGTACACAGTTGGCATATTTCTGGTTTGTGACAATTTTTTCGCAAGCAGGATTTACTCTGTTCCAAATAACAGAAGCCACAACATGACAGACGCCTGCATGTCATTTTACCCACACATTTTTACACATGCAAGTCCTTCAGTAACTTCCATTGGTTTTAAAAACATTTGGATGAAGCCACGGTGGTTCAGCTGAGACCCAAAACGACCGTTAAGTCTTCTACTACCCCAGTGCTCTGCTGGCAAGCTGAAAAGAACACGAAAGCACAACGATTTAAAGCATTATTGGAAAAAAAGTGTAGCAACATCTAGATTTGTTTTGAACAGTTTGACAGTAAATACCAAGGAAACCAGGCATACACAACCCCCCTTTGTCACCACCTGAAGGTTTTCCTGTTTGCATAGTGAAGAGCTAATCCTAGAGCTGATGCTTCGTGGTGTTTTACAGACACGGGGAAGAGAAAGGTTTGTGTCAGATGCATGTGACACGTGGGGATCATCCCAGCTTCTGTGCTGTAGTTCAAACCGGCATCATGTCCCAGTTCCACCCAGCTGCCATCCGTGGGGACAGCCCACAGGTCTCCATCACGGTGCCATGCGAGACCGTTGGGGTCTCACAATTAACAGTTGTTAATTTTTGTCCCCCAGCGGGTGAGAGGGGCTGGGTTTTCATGAAGCACTTCCCCCTGTGCAGGGGATAAGCTCCTTGACGACCTTTTGCCTGGGAGACGGGACAAGGCTGTTGGAGTGTCCAGACGGGGCCCTGGGGTCTGTCCTCGGAGCACTGCTAAAGGCTTGGTTTTAACATCAGTGATAGTCTTTAAGGCTTCAACCTTCCCCTTTCTTTCATTGAGAAAATACAAAGAAGCACTTGTTCAAGCGACACTTCATGATTACTGTGCACTGCATGTACAATAGCATTTGAAGAAAAATACTGACAATATAGAACAACATTATACAATCATCTGGCATGATCCCTTCTTTTGGCACTTTTCCTTCATTTATCTGATCTGACTCCATACACGGACCTTTCCATACGGCTCTTCCTGGGTAGAGAGCTCCGGAGGGTCAGAAAGCAACTTTCCAGAGTCAGTGGCATCTTTGGCAGACACTTCTGTTGTCAAACCGACCCCAGCCCCTCCAGTGTTACTGGCAGTGCAATCTCTTGACCTGCTTTTTTTCTCGCAAGAGAAGACAGCTGCACATTTTGGGAGGCTGCTCACACACCCGCGCTGTCCCACAGCCGGCAAGGATTGCCTTCATCCTGGAGAGAAGGTGGCTGCAGAAAGGAGGAGGGTTAGAAATACGACTTTCATGTAAGTGTAAATAAATACTTCGTTTCAACTTAGGGCCTCTGCAGATCTTGTGCTGCATCCACCGTTCAGCAAGAGGTATTTTACTTCTCAGCTGGCGTTATTTGTGGCAAAGGTAGCATCACACCTGACCTTTAAAGGATAGAGGCTGGGAATTCCTGCTCTTTTAAGTGTAATTATATATTTTTTTTTTTTGTGCAAGCTTACATACACTTAAGAGTGTTAAATTAATAAAACATTCATCCTAGCTTCACATTGCCTCAAGTCTCAAACCTGACACCACCTCGGGCGGACTTCAGCCGAGGGCAGTCGCGCTCTCGCTGGCTCTGGAAGGCGGCGAGAGGGTCTGGGTGAGCTGGCTGGAAAACGGCCCGTGTTTTCCCCAGTCCTTAAGCAACTAGATGGAGAAGCGAGTGTAGAAATGCAGCCAGCAGCTTCATCAGACTAAAAACCTGTGGGCACACCACCTCACAAGAAAAGATCGATCCCACTTCAATGCTTCCCTGAAAGCTGCTGCGACTGCAACCCCTCCGCGCCACGGCTGCGGCGCCACATCTAAAGGTCTCCTTCAATGCGGATGCAACGGGCCATGCGGGATGCTCGGGGAGCCGAGCGGCGCTGCTGGGCCACGGGCTCTCCGTTGTGGGGGGAGCCAGCTGCCCAGCGAAGGCGAGGTCTGGGAAGCTGGGAGCACGAGGGGTCCCACTAAGTATTTTTGGCTGGGGACAAGCTCCAGCTCAGGCGTTGCCTCCCGCGCTTCTGCCCAGCTCGGATTTAGAAAGAGGAAATTAACACACAAAAATCTAAATATTTATGTAATCTTTTAAAAGGAAGATATTTAAGACACTGGCCTGGTGCACTGGACTGCAAAATCTATTTTAAGAGGGGGAAGAAAGGATACATTCAGTGTGTAAATCTAGTTGTTTGTGGAGTGGGCTTGCTCAGAGAGCACCCAGCAGCCCAAGCCTGGATGGAACCCACACAAGTGCCGCAAGAAAGAAGGAAACTCTTCAGGGAAGGCTGATTTGGGCACAAGGGGTTAACTGCGGGGAAGGGGCAGGGAGAAGGGGGCCTGTAAAAATAATTATTAATCTAAGTGCACCTGGGAAGTGCACGCTTTAGCTCAAAATGTTGGGAAAAAATGGCGTGAATTCTGAGTAAAAGCTGTGGGTTTCCCTCCTGAGCTTACTTCACTGTTAAAGGGCAGATCCAGGCCATCGCTACTTCTCTCTGCACTGCTCTTCCAGGTCCGGTCAAGGCTCCAATTACTTAATTTCCTTCCAGTTCACAGCTGGGTACTGGAGCTGGCTTCAGTTTGGGTCAAAGCGCCTGCTTCAGTCAGCACCTAACGAGGCTGCGGTGCATGAGAGGGCATGGAAAGCCATCGCCCATGAGCCACAGAGGGCAGGCAGAGCAGGGCAGCTCTAGCCGGCCCTAGGTACGACTTTAAACATCCAGTAGTTTGTGTGTTAAGGAGATACAAAGATAGATAGATAGATATATATTACGGAATCATTGCTATAAGATTTCTCAAAATGAAAGTGTCAATCTGTTGAAATATAGTATTTAAAATATATAAATTTTATCCATTAAAATATAAGATTTCTTTTTTTTTTTTTTTTTTTAAAAATCCAGTTCAATTAGGAAAAAAGCACCAGGGTCCTTGCAGTTATGCAGGTATGCTGGGAGAGAAAAAGAAAACCAGTTCCCGTTTTCTTTTTAAGCATTTAACATGGAGGGAGAAATTCAACCATTTTTCAGACAGAAGAAATTGGGCAACGACCATTCTCTTAGGTCAAATCCATCTGTTTAAACGCATCAGCTGTCCTCCCTTCCCTTCATGCCACAGGTCACGGTAAGCTTGCCCCAGCATTGTGCTTCAGTTACAGCCTGAAAATACCGCTTGTCACCTGGCACACGGGTCAGCAAGGTTATTCATGCCACAGCCTCTGCCCTGGACGAAGGTCCCCGTGGGCACCGAGGGTCCCCAGTGAATACTCTGCAAGGCAGCTTCCAATAGCACGTTTAGAGCTGATGTTTGAGTCTGATGTCGAGAAATAATCAACGAAATTATTGTGCTGTTAATGGGTGATGGGGAAGATTGTTAGAAACACGAAGAGCCCAGAGGGTGGGCTGCCACTGAAGGCCACATCTGGGCAGACAACACACGCTCCACCCAAGCACAGGCTCTGAGATAGCTCTGGTCCAGGCTGCTGTACCCAACTTCATGCCTTTAAGTGGAAATTTTTAAGTGCATCGCTCACCTGAGCTTTCTTAGTGGTTTGAGCCTGAAGACAGCTAGCTCAGAGCAGGGGCAGGGCAGGCGTGCATGGCCCTGAGCGCCCACATCCGCGTGCCTGCAGGCTGGGAGGGCTGGGTTCCTGTCCCCGCTCTACTGCCAACCCATCAGGCGCCTGGGAGATGACTGGGAGATGACCGCGATGCGTCAGATACCTCGGGATGCCTCCTCAGGCTGCGCTTGGACGTGTAAGGACAGGTCTTAGGTGTGCTGAGAGATCTCTTAACTGAGCAAGATCCTGCACGGTGTCAGCAGGGAGAACGTCCTTGCCTAACTCACCCAGACAGCATTTCCCTTTCTAGATTCTGATGTTCGTGGGAAGAACATGAAACCCCCTTCCCTTGGAAGAGGCAGGGACTGGGAGAAAAGCTGCATTTGCTCCCCACATCACAGCACCCAGCTGCTCTACCTGAGCTCTCTGCTGTGTCACTAACATGAATGTACAAGTTCCTATAAGGCTCTTCAGTAAAATCCCTATTTTATGTTTTTCTTCACTGCATTTGGCTTTCTGCTTAAGAGAAAATAATCTACAACCTGTACTGCTGGTGCAGACAGTGAGATACATTCATTTCTAAGTACTACGGGTGGATCTATTGGTACTTCCTAGCAGAAACGTGGCTCAGCCTCCCTCCCCAGCAGCCCTCGAGTCACGTCATTTGAACACGCTGACATCGGTGACAGTCTGACCACCACAGCCAGCTGCAGCGTAAGGAAGGAAAGAAGGTAGGTAGAGGGGAGAAGACTGTTTCTAGGACAGAAAAAGCCTACTTCCCATGAGTACCGCTCTGCTTTCTCTTGGCATATTGAAGTGGCAAGGCAAGGAACAGATCAAGTCCTTATCCCGTACCCCACGTGTTGCTCACACAGCCCTCCTAGCTGGGGAACCCAAATGCCACTGACTGCACGTACAGGCATTGCAGTGTATTCACAGGGATGATGGACACTTCTCTCAGACCAATGGACCAGAAAGGCTGGAGGATTTTTTTTCTCATTCTCTCTTTCTCTTTTGCTAATCTGAAAGGACTCTGGCTTCTCTCTGAACTGGACCTACAAATGTCTTACCACCAAAATGAAAAAACAATTGTGTGGGTGGAACTATGACAAAAAATAGTTTTCCTCTAAGATAATCTGATAAACCTCATTGTCCTCTAGAAAGGCCACATTGTCCACCAGTGCTACTTAGCACCCAGAGTGCTCTTCGACCGCAGCAGATACCGATCGACTCTGACTTTCCGCCTATCCACTGTCCTGTTCTCGCTGTCAAAAATCCGCTGCAGATGCAGGGCCAACCTCCTGTCCTCCTCCTCTTGCTGGAGCTTCTGCTCCATCTCCCGCACCAAGCAATCCTCCGGAGGCAAGCCCACCTCCCCCGCCGTGTGCCTCAGTCTTTTGACAGAGCCATTGTGCTCCAAGTGCTTCGTTTTGCAGCGTCTCTTCCGGCCCCGTCTCAGCGACGGGGGCTGTTCCCCGATGATGTTCTCAACGGAATTGCAGGTGCTGTTCTGTACGTTGATCAATTCGCTGTTGTTCAGGCATTTCAGCTGCTTTTTCCCTGATGTCTTAACGGGAATTCCTAGTGTGCTGTTGTCAGGCAGGGATGCGCTGACGCCCATAAGTCTTCTGCTTAGCATTTTCGGGCCAAGACTAAGACAGGATTTGTCCATGAACGCATTCACTTTTAGGTCAGGGACTTCGGCCACCCGTGCGTTTAGGGAGGTTACATTTGATCGTGCATCTGGTTCAGCAGCGGTGTCGTCTGTTGTTAAGGGCTGTGAATCTCTGTTCTTCTCATTTGCTTTTCCCAGCTTCGTTTCACTGATGGAAGGGAAGAAATCCAGCTCGGGGTGAGGCTCTCCTGTCGTGTCAGGTGGAAGGTGATCATCCTGCACTTGCGGCTGCTCTTTAGTGCAAGTGCTGGAGTTGGTCGTGTCAGAAACTACGACGTCTTCCCCAGGCTCTGAAGCCAAGGACGTAAGGGTAGCTTTAGAAAGAGTCTTTTTGATCTGGCGCTCCTGAAATATCTGCTCCCATTTTTTCAGTATTCTAGGACTGGCCTCGTAGGTGGTCGGCTTCTGCAGGCTCCGGTTCAGGTTTCTCGGAGTCGACTTGATAATGAGAGGGCTCAGGACTCTGCCGTCAGGAAGCCTCTTCGGAGGAGTACACGGGGAGCAGACGATAGGCTTGAAGTGGTTGAGCTCTTCTGAAATGCTGTCGTTGCTCTCGGGGCTGATGGATCGCTCTGGCTTGTGCAGGGCAGAGAGGGACGAAACGGGGTTGAGAACCAGGCGCTTCTCTGCCGTCAGGTCTGGGGCAGAGAGGCAGCGGTTGTTTTGGGTGGATGACAAAACTCCAACCAGTGGTGTCGACGTGCTGGTGATGGGTGGCACCTGCAAGGCAAGGCACAACAGCTCAGCAAGAGAAGAAGACGAACAAGCGCGTGAGAGGAGAACAGGAGAACGTGAGGCTACCGCGCTCAGCTCCTGCAGCAGGACAGCTGGAGAGCTCTCTGGAACAGCCCCGGCAGCCCCTGCTGGTCACGGCACCTTTCACGGCCGATAATCAACATCAGCAGGGGACACCAGGGTCCAGCACGACCTAAATTCATTTCAGTGTGAGAGCTGTTCTTGCCACAAGTGGCAACCACTCCAACAGCAAAATGCTGAAGCAAGGCAAGACAAGGAGAAGCTAAGAAGCACTGCGCCACCCTGGCTGAAGGAAGCCATGCTCTTCAAGGGAAATAATCTCCAAAGGATTTTTGGCCCCCTACTAAGCTGTAGGATAGAAAGAATAAAAGACTCGGCCCAGGTTTAACACACTGCGCTGCAAAACGTCACGAGAAAAAGGTGTTTAAATGCCTGAGGCAGATCGGTGGAATAACCTTGATGAGTGGTCCCAGACCACACCTTGGCCACCACAGGTCTCTGCCTGAGGCAGCCTCTAGCAGAGCTTCAGAGCAACACTTCTTGGCATCTCCAACACCATCCCCTAATGCCGCTACATCTGGAATGTGGCAGAATGCAGCCTCAAATAAATTAGAAATAAACACTGCACATACACACCTGCAGATGGTATTATTCTTAACTCTAAGATGAAATGATTTTGTCCAGCAGCTAGCTGGGCTGGAACAACTATAGCCTTTCCCTGCTTAGCCCAAAAGACAGTTGTTTCTGCTAGCTTATTCTGAAGTCAAAATAAGTTTGTGGAACACTCTTGTAGTGCAACTCTGAATTGGTCAAGTCCATGTTAAAGGTCAGTTAAAGATTCTTGCTTTGAGCTCAGTCCAGCTCCTGTCGGCCTACATGGGAACTGGACCAGGTTTTTAAATACAGATTCTCTCACTATGGCGCACGCCCATAACCTCAGGGATGTCAAGCTAGGTGATCACCGGGGTCAGCTTAGTGTGCCCAATGGAGATTTCACCCTTTTCCAAGCAATATGCACTAACCAAACTGACCTTCCAAAGGATTGCAGAGGCTTTTGTTCCTTATGGGAACTCTGGAATTGAACCTTCTCCATCTCCATCTGGGAAGAAACTGAGCGCAGGAAGGAGGGGTGGCAGCACGGGGAGGTGGAACATCCTAGCAAGCGGCTCTGGCGGAGCAGCGCTGGAGGTGTTCCTGTCTGAGAACTCACAGTTTTCATCATTTAAGCTGCTGTTGCAGCTACCAGGATCCCAGGGGCCACAGAGGCACATTGGAAAGAAGGCAGAGTATGGCCCCAGAGACAGAGATTAGTACAAGAACAAGTGTGCAAAATTTCCTTCTGCTGGCAAAACAGAGGGGTCAGCGGTGCTGCCAGGCACTGTGCAAGGAAAGGTGTTTGCAAAGGTCATCTCCAATGAGTGAAGGGAACCCGCTGACTGCGGCTGGAAGAGCCTGGAAAACCTCCGGCTCAGATTTTCATTGGTGCTTCACGATCACTGCTCATTTTGAAGCACCGCAGTGCGCTGAAAAGCCAGCCCTATTGCACAGGGTAACAGATACCGTTAATTTATTTGGGCTGCTGGAAGCAAGGGGAAGCAAGACCAGGCCAGCTCTAGGCCAGCTCTTCCCGTTGCCTGGAAATGCAAAAGAAAGTATCCTCACATCAGCAGAGCAATGAGTTTTGCTCTGTTTAAACAGCTTTGGGAAGAACAGGAGAGAAAGGAGGAGCAAGAGAGGACTTTTCTCTAAACTTCTAAAAGATTTTTCTTTAATTGGCTGGGAATTCAGCCTTGAAAAGAAAATTAATTACAAATCAAAAGCATGATGAGTACTCTTCCAAATTCCAATTATCCTGCAATACTAACAAACTACTCTGCAAGCTGTCTACTTTTTTGATAACTAATTTCTAACCTAACAGGTTTTCACTGTGAGCTGCGAGGAAGTGATTTGCCCCATGGTGATAACACAGCGCTGGCAGCACCACAAACACAGGATTTTTTATCTCCAGACTACTGATGCTGCGTAACCTCAGGTAAAAACATTTTACACACAGAAAACCTATGCTTCCAGACGCAGCCCGTACCTTTGTTTTGTTGGCTGGGGCTGATCTCTGCCTGCTCTTTGATCTCTCCTGAAAGGTGTCGTTGCAGCTCCGACTCCTTTCCACCTTGGCGGTTAGGTTCCTGAAAAGCAGATGGGTGAAAACAGGAGATTGTTCGTGACCTTAAGAACAACCAGCCCAACAGCCCTGGCAGCAGCTACCTGTGGAGGAGGCATCAGCTTTGCCCTCAGGGTAAAGGGATCCAGGAATCTGGGATCTGCCGCAGAGTCCTGGTCTGTGCTAAAGGGCTCCACACTAAATGCACTGACACCTCCACCTGAGCCCTCCACCGAGGGCTTGTAACTCATTGAGGTCTGAGCTAATGATGATGCTACGGAAACCCCTGTGCCTCTCATGTGAAAACAGTTTCTCAGCCGCTTCCACTGCATCATGCAACAGCTTTCACTGATAAGCTATCTGGGGGTGATGCTACCTCTTAATATCTGTGCTGGAGAAGGATCCAGCACCCTTGAGTTCATCACACAGAATTTTGTACTTCAAAGATTTCTGTCATTTAAACCTACAGGCAATGATTTTTCTGCTTTATGGGATGAACCCTAACTTTGTTAACCCCCAGGATTTTATGACAGGCAGAGGGTAATCAGACAGGCGCTATATTCTACCAATTAGTTTGTTCTAAAATTCCAGAAAAAAAATTCCTTCTTTTGGATTGGAACAATCATTTTAATTGAATCTAAAGCATCTCAGGTATGTTTAGAACAACGGTCAAAAGAACATCTGTAACGGACATCAATTGGCTTGAATAAAGTCTCAGCATCTTACCCTGAAAGGAAAGCAAAGGAGTAGGCACTGGTCTTGGAAACAAAAGCTGACCGATGTGTTTGCTTGCCCTGGAATGGTTCTTCGTTCTCCGAATCCGAGAGCCGTTCAGGAAACTGAAGTCAATCAAGGAAAAGTTAGCTGACATGTACAACAAAAAGAATCACTTGGAAAATAAAGCTCGCTCTTGCAAGGACAGTAAAGATCCCCCCCCCCCCCCCCCCCCATTCTGATTACACCTGGGGAATGCAACCTGCCAGCAGATACACGTGCTTGCGCAGCTCTCTTCACTGGAGCTGTAACAGCTCCAAGGCTGGCCACCAAAAGCATAAATAATGCAAAATAAGCACACAGCAACTAAGTATAGCTGTCAATCATTGAAGAAAGTTAATTTAATCATCGAGAAAAAGTGAGGTAAACCTGCAAGAAAGGTACTAACAGGACGTTATTCAGTACCCACATATCAGCCTATCAGTCTTTAAATCTTAAGAGCATTTCCTGTGGAATCTCACAACTGAAATGAGAAATGGGCAGAACTCAGCATGAAGAATCTGTTGGACTACAGTATCGTACGCCTACACTGTAGACGATGCACGGAGAAATGTTCGTGGAAATGCATATATGCTTGAAGACCAAGGATACGCAAAGCAGAGCATTTACCTCTACAGATTTATCTGCTCTGTTTGGAAGAGCTGCACCTTCAGTCATGAGTACAGTGGGTAAAAGTGGGGATTGAAACCACTAGAAGAACATCTGTAGTCATAAGAAACCTTAGAAGACAGTTCTCACAAACACGGATGTTTAGAATCTGTTAGCTCATAGCCTTCAAGGGCTACAAAGAAGTCAATCAAATAATCCTGGAAAGCTCCCCGTGTCAAAGGATGAAAGCTCCCTGTTTCAACAGGGAGCGACAGGAGACACTCAGCTAGTCAAGGTCTTAAATAAAATGGTTCTTGTTCTAGGACTGAATTTTAGCAGCATTTCACCTACCCGTCAGTGTCCGTGATGTGGATAGGAAAGAGAAGCACAAGCTTACTTACACACTCTTCGTTCACTTTAAGCACTAAAGATTCATCTTTTTTCTGCTGTTCTTCCATTTTTTTTTTCCCTACATCCATGTCATCCAGAATGAACTTGTGAATCAGATCCTCAGAAGCTTTATCTTCTTGTAGCTTTTCTTCTCTCAGCTGGAAACAAAGCCAAAAGAGACGGTGTATTTAAAATGTTTTGAAGTCCCACATCTCATTGCCAACAAACGATTTTCCAAGAGTCTGGGCACATCATTTAATTTTGTGTCTCATTCCCCTGCTCTGGAGTACAGCCACTGCCTCTCCCTTGCAATAACGTGAAGACTGGTTTGTTTCTACAATGCTTTCACGTTCATGCACTCTACGGAAATATCACAGCTATTATCTTTGCAAAACGGCAAAGGCACTGTTAGGTCCAGGGTCTGACAGAGACTTCTCTGCCACACTATTTTCTAAAATAAGAGAGACAAAAGCTTTTGTCTACTTGTAGTTAAGCATACTGCAAATAAAAATGTGCAAACCAGTAGCTTCATGGCAGCTATGACATTTCTTTTTTAGTCTTCAAATGGCCTGCAACACAGTACAGACAATTTAGCAGATGTATAGACAGCATCACCTAAATTAAAACTGGTTAGGCACAGCAATTCCCATGTTGAAACCTACATGCTAGATGAAATCCTATTGTTTCACTGACGTGCTGGGATGGGGAAGATCCAGAAAGATTACCTAACCTTCCGATGGCCAGCTGGAGGCCCGAAGATTATTTAGGTTATCAGCTGAAGTGCAAATGGAGATAAGTTCAAGTGAACACCAGAATCTAGTCCACAAGGTACATGGATCCACAGGATCCCGCCTGCTGCATGTTGGAACAGCCGCTGCCTGCGCACCACGCCGGACAGACTGGCTTTTACCTCCTGGCTTCCTACTCCGCCCTGCGTAGTTAACCGCTTATCGAAAGCTCCTTGCTATTTTAATACATTCCTGAAGCTTAAGAAGCCTGATCCAAAGAAGGCACCAAGCACTTTCAGCCTTTTTGGTATCACCTCCTCTGAGGAGTACTTCCTCTGTATTTCCTTGCAGTTTTCTCTAATTCTAATGCATTCTCAGATGTTGCTACTTTTTACCACCCTGGCAATTCAAAAGGGCTACGACACAACATTATTTTATCCACGTGTGCTGTGCGACTACACTTCACAAACCTGAAGGCTGCCGAAGGAATCTGACCGAACTGCCAGGGCAGCTCTACACTGCACCTTACTGCACTTCCCATCCTTTTTCTGCACTGAAGGCTTCTTTGCTGTGCCTTCTAACGCCTGCCTCTTCCATTAACTTCCATTAACTGCCAGTCCCATCTACTCCCAGATCCCCTACCCGTTCTTCAGCTTGTGGAAGTTCAGTGTCCTGGTTTCAGTGGGATGGAGTTAATTTTCTTCTTAGTAGTTAGTACAGTGCTGTGTTTTGGCTCTGATGGGCGAACAATGTTGATAGCGCACTGATATGTTTGGTTGCTGCTGGGTGATGTTTATACTAAGTCAAGGACTTTTCAGTTCCTTGGGCCCTGCCAGCCAGAGGGCTGGAGGGGCACAAGGGACTGGGAGGGGACACGGCCAGGACCCAAGCTAGCCAAAGGGATGTTCCATACCGTATGGCATCATCCTGAGTATATAAACTGGGGGAAGGAGGAGGAAGGGGGGCACATTTGGCATCATGGCGCTTGTCTTCCCGAGTACTCGTTAGGTGTGATGGAGCCCCGCTGCCCTGGGGATGGCTGAGCGCCTGCCTGCCCATGGGAAGCGGTGAATGAATCCCTTGCTTTGCTTTGCTTGTGTGTGCGGCTTTTGCTTTACCTATTAAATTGTTCTTATCTCAACCCTTGAGTTTTACATTCCTTTCTGATCCTCCTCCCCATCCCTCTGGGTGAGGGGGAGAGAGCAAGCGGCTGCATGGGGCTGGGTTGCCGGCTGGGGTTAAACCATGACATTCAGTTATAAGAAAAGTGGATTGCAGAGAAGTACACACACACACTTTCCTTCATTCCCTCTGGCGAGCACAATCCATCGCTTAGAGATCCCTTTTAACCAACCAAGGCTGACTTCAGTGTCCACAAGCTCCTCCCGGCCAGGCTGTTCCTGCAGAGATTTCTTTCTTCCTGAACCAAAGGATTATCCCCAGCACAACTCCACCTGTCCTGCCGCATTATTTTGCTCTTCCTTTACCTAAGGAATCAAACTCCCCATTTCTGCCAGGACCTCTTTTCTGCACACTTGCTACTCAAAACCAACAGACCCCCTTTTCCCCTCCTTTCCACCACCTTTTCCTGATGAAAAAAGCTCTGCAGTGCACACTTTGGATAACACCATCCCATTGTCCCTGCCCAGCACAACGTGACCCATCTCCCTTCTCACTCATTAATTACCCAGCCATTCACCCAGCTTGTGTCTCACCTCTTCCTCAGCTTCAGACATACACATAGGCCATGAACAGTCTACATGTATATGTATATATACCAGGTCCTCCCTCCTTCCTCCACCAAGCTCTGTGCATGTTACCCTCGCTTGGGACAAGAAGCCCGATCTTTGGTTGACAGGCCTCCATCATCCCAATGAGTCACAGCTATGGCTAAAGGCTAGGAATTCAAACACTCGATTACTCCTCACATGAGTGTAGGCATCTCAGATCTTAAGAAGCTGCCCCATTATGTTTCCTCTGATCTTCTCACACCGCCACAATTTCCCCCTGGCTTCCCAGGAGAGCCGTGCTGCAGGACCTTATGCCCTCCAGTAAAGCTCGAGGCACCCACAGGCAGCGCCAGCACTGCACATAAAGGCAGTGGGCGACACTGCAACAACTCCTCATTCTTCCAAAAATACTTAGTATTTTTCTTCCCTGCTGAAGGGGAGCGGAAAAAAAAGCATGGACGTGTGGATGACAAAGAAAATACAGTTCACGATGCATTACTCAAAAGGCTCGTTATGATTTTCAGATTGGGAAGGACCCAAACCCTACTGACCACGAACCCCCAGAGACAAGGAAGAGAGGCAGGAGGAGAGAAGGCAGAAACCAGGACATCCCCTCCCCCCCCCCGCCCCAGCCCCCCAAGTCTGGCTGATTGTGGGTGTTTAGCAAATGTTTTCAAAGATTGGTTTGACTTCTCATTTAGTTTTTTAAGATGTATCTTTAAATTCCTGGTCTATTAATAATCTCAAGCAATAACTACAACACAATGTCTGACTAATACAGATTACGGCCGCATGATGCAGACGTGATGAATAGTCTGCCGTATGTTTCATGAACAATATTTCTGCACTTTCAGGAGCCTTTTTTAAGTATCTGAAAAACAAGTTCAGATCAAGATTTATCATGAAGATGACATTTTTGGCCAGCTGAAATACTACCCAACAGTTGTGTCCCTTCCGTCATGGAAGAAAGCTGTATGGAAATGTTCACTTTTTTTTGTCTCACTTATACAATTATACTCAATTCCAAAATCTAAAGCCACAAGCATGCATGTAACAACATACAGGAATATTTAAGGATTCTGGGCAAACTCATGGCACAATTAATGTGAGGTGCAAGCACAAGCTCTGCTGACAGTGAGAACAGCAACAACAGGATCCTAATGCTGATTAATGGGATAAAGAAATGAATTTGGGTCCAGAATTCAGGTTGCAAACAAAAGAAAACTCTAATGATAAAATTGGTACTAATTAAAAAACGTAATTTTAAGTAACCTAATGTAAATTGTCTCCCAGAGAATTTACTGACAAACATGGCAATGCTGTGCCAGGACATGAGGCGTAGAAACTGAAACAAGCTGGCGTGAAACACCTATACTGGGAGGAATATCTTATCTGAGTAGCATCTTTGAAGTACTGGATGCAGGACCATCAGCTGCTATTAGCAGTACGGTTATCAAAAAACACATTTTAACCTGTCTGTAGCCCTTCTGGATACTGGAACTGCAGGAAAAAAACATGCTGTATAAGCAATCGATAATTTTTTTCTCAAAAATTGCCCAAGAAATGATAATTTCAGGACCATCATTCTCAATGCTAACATTCATTTCCAAAAGTTTTGCAAACTCACGTTTGACATCTTCTCTTCACTCCATAAACTGTCCGGGTTTGCTTGCTCACTCCTTGAGCCTGCTCCATCTACCCCTGCTGCTGGAAAGCTGCATGTCAGCACATGCCTCAGGTAGGAGTTTCCCTCCTGATGGCGTGTGATTACAAGCAATAGACTGCTTGTGATAGACAGTTTAACAGGATGAGTTAGGTTTTTAGTACACAGAAACAATATCCTCCTTTGGAAAAATATAAAATACAAGAGCACCAAGTGCGCTGTGTAAAAGAGAAAAAAAAATAATCTCACTATACTGCACAGACGGCAAACATTTAATCTCATTTTGAAAGTCAGTTGAGAAAATTACCCTATGAGATTATCCACTTCTAATAAAAATTCTTCAGTACATAATTATGCTAACTACTTTGTTTTCAACTGCAAAAGACTGGGAAGCAGGTCAAGAGCTAGAATTTATAAAACAACTCACATCTGGGAGATGTAAAAGCTTTTGAACACTCCTCTCCCTTCCTCAGGAGGAAAGCCAGCACGGGTTATCCCGGTTTCATGGGCAGGAAAGCCGGGATGAAACCCCTTGCTCTGACACACAGAGGGAAGGCCAGTTATACACAGGCTTCAATTCCCAAACTGGGACAAAATTCTCATCTCCTACTGCCTAACTTACAAGTTCAGAGACACCAAGAAACTCTCGCTAAGTGGCAACAGTCACAATTTTGCCTGGAATAAGGAAAAAGCGTGAGTGCATCATCAGTTGCCATTTTGTCAGCAAAATTACATTGCCCTTTCCTCTTTGATGATGATTCAGAAAATCTCCCCCTCCACACCAGCTCTTTCAGACAAGGTTCATAAAAAGCGAGTTTAAGTCAGCAGAGGAAAGGAACCTATCCCCCTTCTGCTAGCGACCAAAAGGGGAAGGCAACAGGCTGAACAGGAACAAGACAAAAACATGCCCCAAACGCCAGAAAACATGTTAAAGTATTTCCTTTTGACTGGTGGCAAAGTGAGAAGTGCTGGCACTGGACTGCACGTGGTAGCTTTTTGCTGAAGTTAAGCAGTAGATGCAAAAACCTCTTCAGCTGCAGTCTGCCTAGGGTTCAGATGGGATTACTTGGACTTTATAGATAACATTTAAAGTCGGTAACGGAGTCGACTGGGATTAACAAGCGGTAACAAAGTACCTGCTTTGTCCTGCACTGGTACAATGCTCCTATGGGGGTTTTATGGACCATGGGAGAGAGAATGGTTTAATCCTTCCAGAAGATCCAGATATGCATTAGTCTGGAGGCACTGGGAAGAACTGCAGAGCTAAGATCTGCCTCAGTGACCTCAGGTGGCTCCTGCTTCTCTGGACAACTGGGAAATTCTGGCCTTGCAGCTGGACAGAAGACATCAACCAACAAGTCTGGCAGGATCAGTGATGAGTTAGCTCCAATACCATCACAGAAAGTCTCACACTCACTATTAGGGAGAGATTTATAAAATCCTAGCGAGGTTTACAATTAATACCTATACAAAAAGCTTTATTTCTCCTTTAAGCCAAAGATACCCTGAGTATACTCAACCTAAAGGTTACAGTGAAAAAAAAATTAAATTGCCAAATACAGTGATACGTGTTTAAGTTAGTTAATAAACTAGATTTTAATGTAAGATTTCTGTGCACTTAAGCTGCTGACTAAATCAACTGTTTCTCAGCACAGTGTCTTACCTTTGCTACAAGTGCTGCAAGTCACAAGACTTTCCTTTCAAAGCATGCTTACCTACCTAGCGAAAGTTATCTGGATGAAAGAAGAGTCTGCATTCCTTAGGATGAGTTAACGAAAGGTCAGCCAAAGTTATCCTAGTAACCTGTAGTGACACTGCCCATCAGTGTCACTGCTAATGCCACACATGGAGAAGCAGGAAGGAGAGAAGACCCTTCCACATTTTTTAATTGTCTCCTCACACATATGCATTTCCCAGGCTTGTTATTTACCTTAAATATCTAAACAGTATTTTCCTACTTAGCATCACTCAGTGGACCAGGCTGTTATTCTGACTACACATCAGCTTCCCAACCCTTGTTGAGATCTTCAAGCGAAAACCCAAAGAAAATTCTTCCATGAGGAAAAACGCCATTCCTTTTCCCCAGCAGGTAAACTAACCAGCCAGAGGCTGGACCCATCTCAAGGCAAAACACCGTCACAGAGATCAAGGCCCCGAAACAGCGATTAAATCTATTGACAGAGATGAGACAGCAGCAGCAGGGCAGAGTCCACATTGTTTTGGCAGGACGGCAGGCAGGTCCCGGCAGCGGAAGGGATGACAGAAGCAGAAGCTACGAGCGGCAACGCAAATGTTTTAGCAAGTTACAGGCGACTCTCAGGAGAGGGGTTGCAATGGAAATCATTATCCGCTCACTGCTTTCACAGTAATGTTTCTCACTTAAAAAGCAGCCAATTTCCATAAATGACTAGCCACTGGAGATGTTTCAATGATTTAATTTAAAAAACTAAAATCCCTTTTCAAATGTAGAAAATATTTTACCAGAGTTTAACACAGCTGAAAAGTTTTTCTTCCCTTCTCAGTCTTTTTGTCTTTAAATGACATTTTATGCTTGCCTAAAAACAGAGAGAAAGCTCCAGTTTGGAACAGGTTGTTTCTGAGAAGGATGTTACTGCAGGAGATGCCTTACCCTGCAAAAACCTTTACGGAATTACATCCACAAATACTGATGCTCTAATAAACCCTGTACAACCCAACAGTCACTCCAGGTCCACCAAGGAAGGTACATTTCCATGTTCTGGAAGGCAGCCTAACAGCAAAATCTGGCTTCTCCATGCTCAACTACTGCCAACATTCTCCTGAACTAGCTGAACAGCATAAAGGGAATAAATGACCTTTGTTACAGAGCACGAATAAAAAGCCCTTCAAGTTTCCTTATAGGCAGGATGGCATTCCTGCAGGAATTCCACGTTATTCCAACAGAAAAACTGCAATTACACAGAATACTGTACCTTCCTTAGCTGGCTTTCATATTCTTCTCGGAGTTCCCCTGGTTTGCTTAACTTAATGGGTGCTCTGAATATAAAGTCTGGAAAAAGAAGGAAAAAAAAGGAAACACTTTTTAGTGCACGATGTCCATTATTTCCCAAAAAGGGTAAGCTCTGCACAGACTGCACAAGAGGTTCTGCAGCATTTTTTCAACCACGTATGTTTATATTATGACCCTGCTATCAAAGCTCTGTTTAACATACCATTTTGCACTTCCATAGTTGCTTTTGAGATTCTCAAGAGTTCTTGACAAGTGGTTAAGCGATCAGGGGAGTATTAGGAGGATGTAAACACAGAGGTTAAGTAACAACCCTGACATGTCACAGGGGAATCTGAGTCCTAGGTATAAAAGCAGGCTTTAAACATCTGCTCCAGCCAGACACCCAGGAAACACAGGTTGACAGCAGCAGCACAACACCCCCAATTCACACTCATGCCCTTCTGCCATTTACACGGACACATCAGGAATACTCTCTATTTTCTGTATAAATGGTGTTTTTACTTCTCCATGTCCCCTTCACCTTCACAGGCGTTTGCAGTGCTGTCCTGCTGGTCCGGAGCAAGCACAGCTTTTATTCCACTTGCAGTGCACTCCCTGAGGTCAATATTTTGAAGCTGGTCGGGCAGGCTGCTCCGTCTGGCAGGAATTCCCCCTTGCTCCAGCTTCCTCCCTTCCCCCTTGGGAATTCAGGAACCAAAAGCACACTGGCACGCGGTTACAGTTTAACATCCATCCCTGGAGTTTGTTACTCCCCAAATGACTCCCTTCTTAATGTCGGCTTCAAAGCTCCCTCCCGCTTCTGCGCAGCGCAAGTCTGGGCAAGTTACACTACAGTCAGAGGAACTTGGATGGGAAAGGGAACAACTGGAATAAAACAACAAGCCCTAAACAACCGCTCTGGCTCAGCCTGTATCAGTACTCCAGGCAGGGTGCAGCCCAGCTCACCATCCCGATGTGCTATGATCAGGATGAAATGGGTACGAGTAAGGAGGAAACATCAGTGGCATTTCCTTTTCCCAGCTTGCTAAAACCGAGGGATATAAACCAGCAGCTCCACCGCATGTTTTATTTAGGAAGCATTTTTATTCCTCAAGCACATTGGCCCAAAATGAAAGGTTCATGGTGGGGTAAGTAAATCAAACGCCTGGCAGCTGACTGCCCCGGCAGGCATCCTCTGGTTCACAGCCACCATTGCCTCCTCCCTGGGAACAAGTCACAGCCCTGGTGCCGAAACATGCAATTTAAAATCCGATTAAATCCTGTTTTCACCTATCCTGCTTTCCACTGGTTTACTTTTAAAAGCAGAGGAAAGCCCCATATCAGTCCCTCCCCACCGGTGAGTGTGAGTGCAAACTCCGGAGTTTCCTGCTCGAGTAGCTCTGGAGAGGGAATGCTGCCAACACCAGAGCTGAACAAATCACAAAGCATTTCTTTAACAGTTGCTTTAAAATTGAGGAAGAAAGTCTCTTGTCATCAAATATTAAGCATATTGATCATATGTTTGGTTTTTTTTAAAAAAAAAACCGAAACAACAAGCTGCTATTCCCTCTTACTTGCACGCCTGCGCGAGCTAGGCTTGTTTTTAAAGGAAAACATCCAAAATGTCCCAACATGTGTGATAAAAATCCTGAGTGGTGGCGATGCTGAGAAGGCCAGGCTGCATTCCTTGCTCCTGCTTCCGCGCCTGCAGCCGGCTGCACTGGAAACTTTCCACCGGCTTCTCAAAACGTTTTTTTCAATTGTGTCTTTGAGCAGTTCCAGTTCTTTGTGAATTTTATCAAGCTGAATTTCCACTGAGACAGTCCCAAGAGCAGCAGCAATCTGTAACATGCCCGCAGCAAGCTTCAATTACTTCTGAATGTTTAAGGCTTGTCTCAGACCTTATCTTCATAGCTAAAAAGGTATATTTTTTTCCCTCCAGGGGAATAAAATAAAAATAATAAAAGCGTATGAGCTAACCTGCGGGAAACAGGCAGCAGTAAGGACAAGCCACATCAACTGTTTCATTGGTTACATGGGTTTAGCAAGCCAGAAGAGATTTTAAATAATGGAACAACGTTTATCTATAAAGTTGTGCTGGTTTAGCTAAAGTGGTCCAGCACCAGGCAGAGGCAATTTTACCTGTAGTATCTTTATGCCCCAACTTGTGTGTTTTTACAGATGGGTCAAAAGAGATGAGACCCTAAATTTCTAATTCTCTGTAAAAGATGAAAGCAAAAATGTATGCACAACTGTGTACCTATGATTACAACACTCCATTATATTTTCTGGGGTAAACTGATGCTGCATGGTGGCTACCCGCAGACAAGGATGCTTCTGTCAGCACAGAACCACTGCAAATTGAACTAGACCAGTCCTTGCACTGGGATGCAGCCGGGGAGGAAGGCGAGATGACCAGAGCATCGCATCTGTTTCTCCAGCACACCTCCCCGTACTAATTCTGGACGTTCAGGTCCAGGACAAGGCTGCTCAGCTGGTCTGATGGGTGGTACAGCCTAGGAGAACAATGAAATGGGTAGGGTGATGGAAGAAAAGGCCTTCTACTTGATTTGGCAGCAAAACTCCTTCTTGCTCTTCCTTTCAAGTGATCTGTGGGTGATCAGTAACAGTTCCTGAATGGAGCTGACTCTGAAGGGCTGTTGGGAAGACTGGCACTGGGATGCTCCTTCCGAGCATGGTGATAGCAGCAAACCAGTCGCAGTGGCAGGATCAAAACTGGCATCCTGCTCTTTCACGCTGGCAGACAAGAGTTTCATCCTATTGTGCTCAATCTTGGAAAAAACAATTGATTTCTGCACTATTTGAGAGGACAAAAGATTTTCTAATTATTTAACGCTGGTTCTCTTTGTAAGAGGCATTTGACTTGCAGCCTCAATCCCCTTGAATGACTCCATCCTTTCGACGTTAGCACAGAAGTGTGCATTACACACCGTCACCATTAATCTGTACTCCCGACCAGCGGATTTTATATTTACTGGCAACAGAGTCAGAAAGATCCATCTGGTGAATTCAGCAACAAGGGTTGAATAAAAATAAGTTGAACTTGATTCAGAAAAGTTTCAGTCCACTGTCTGTCGTTCAGAGGCTCCTGGGTTTTGCCAAATTGATGCCATCCGGCAAGTCAAAGCTCTGCCACCAGTGGCAGCGAATCCCCCTCAGCCCCAGCTTCCACGTCTTCGTAGCTTCCTCCTCCCCTTTATTCCAGGCAGGGCTAACCAAAACCTTGAGGTTTTCACTGGTTTTCCTTTTAATTTCCAGCTGTTAAGTGTTTATACTTGCAGATGAAGATGACATCTTAATGTTTTCAAAACACAAAACAAGAATGTAGAAGTTTTCTGAAGAGGGAGAGGTTTGGAAACAGTTTTCCAACAAGAGTAGTTACTCCAGTTCTTTTGAAAGGATGTTAACTAAACTACATGAAGATATGAAGGCATACTTCATATATGTATATAGACATACACACACACTTCAGCACCGGTGCACTAGGGCATATTTGTAAACAAAAAATTAAAACTCAGAATATTTTGGCCACAAATCTGCAACTTCTTCTTAAGTGGAAGAATCAATAAGGTAGGAGCTGTAGGAAGACTTTGGGGTTTCACATACCAGTATGACAACATGCAGCATCGCTGGCCCCACTTTCCTGCCCTGCTGTGGGCATCTGTGGTCCAGCAAACCAGAGATGGGAACTAGGGCAAGCTAAGACTGATCTACTGAAAAAAAAAAATGCAACTCGCCAAAAAGTTGGGGTTTTTTTCATCCCAAAGCAGCTCCCATAATGTGACAGGCTCCATACCAGTTCTCAAGCAGAGGCAAATGGGACAAAAATAGGTTTAATCTAGATTTGAGCCTGGAGTTTCGGCTGAAGCAAAAGATGACACTAAAAAATATTAATGTGGTGGATGGCTGTTAACATACTGTCATTTCTTCCCCACTTGCTTCATCCTAAATAGGCTAGTTCCAATAATTTCAATAATCTTCCCAAGGTAAGTCTTTCCAACAGATTTTCATAGAATCACAGAATAGTTTGGGTTGGAAGGGACCCTCAAAGATCATAGAGTTTAGCCCCCCTGCTATGACATCTTCCACTAGACCAGGTTGCTCAAAGCCTCATCCAACCTGATCTTGAACACTTCCAGCAACGGGGGACCCACAACTTCTCTGGGAAACCTCTGCCAGTGTCTCGTCACCCTAAAAAATGTCTTCCTTATGTCCAGTCTAAGCCTACTCTCTTTCAATTTAGAACTGTTGCCCCCTGTCCCACCGCTCCCTGCCCTTGCCCAAAGCCCCTCCCCAGCTTTCCTGTCGGCCCCTCCAGGCACTGGGAGCTGCTCTAAGGTCTCCCCGGAGCCTTCTCCTCCCCAGGCTGCACAGCCCCAGCTCTCCCAGCCTGTCCCCACAGCAGAGGGGCTCCAGCCCTCTGACCAGCTCCGTGGCCTCCGACGGGCCCGCTCCAACAGGTCCGTGTCCTTCTGATGCTGAGGACCCCTGAGCTGGATGCAGCACTGGAGGGGTGTCTCACCAGAGCACCGTAAAAGTGGAGAATTTCCTAATTTTGCTGGATTTATGTTCCAAATGGAGCAATCCAGCTCCCCAAGCACTGATGCTGGAGAACAGAAAGCATTACTGCCTCTTGTTCCGTTTCTGCATTCTCAAAAGCTTGGCTCAGGGAGCCAGGAAAACGCACACAAAGCCACCAAAAAGTGGATCAATACATGCATTAAAAGGAAGACAGAAAGCAAAAAAGTCCATCAGTTAATGGGAAGAGGGCAGAAAAATAGTTGTACAGTGAAAGTTTAAGTGTTCAGAAGAGTGATGCTTTGGTGTTTACCAAAAATTAACTGTGATCAGGTACTTTAAGAAACAGGAGCGCAGAAGCAAGAAGTAAAGATGGCACAAAAAGTGCAAAGGAAAGGTATTCAGAAGAACTCTCTTGAATACTGTTTCTCATCCATACGAATGATCTGTCTCGCCTGGTTTCTCTGGACAGCTGACAGCGAATGCCAGCCTGCAGGTTTCACATGATTCACGTACAGTAAATAGGTCTTACGGTAGGATTTATAAAATTTGTGTTCTCTAGTGGTATAAGTAGATGAAAGGCCTTTTAAACTAAAAGGAATGTACCACGTTCAAGAATACAATAGCCTGCAAATGAAGGACCTCTCCAGGGACGTGGCCAAGAACTGGTTGATGCCTCTGCCTGATGTGCTGAGAGCCAGTCTCAGCGAAGATGGGAGTTGTTCGAGCCATATTGGGTATAAATCCCAAAGATGTGCTCCTGCTAGTAGCAAACCCCAGGAAGCAGCTTTGAATAAAAGAAGAGACGCTGTCTGGGGATGCGACAGAGAGAGAGAGAGAGAAGAGGTGGCTTTAGAAAGCTGGTGAAATCCCCCCTTGGTAAGTTCTAACTGTTTATGGTTGTCTTCAAGGCTTCCTGGAGCAAAGGGGTTTTCTTAAAGGCCATGGAGAAGTAGGGGAGCAAGAGGGGAAGCAGCTACTTGAAAACGGTAAAGCAGCAGGCTTAGTTTCAATATGCAAATGAGTACTACAGCCAGTTGTTTGCTCATTAGCAAGTATCTAGAAGGAAACAGGCAGACGACAAACTAATAGCAACTCTGTAAGAACGACTTGCATTAGTTCAATCCACTGTCCATCTTTGATGGCGTAATTGAGGGGATGAGGGGAAACCAAGCCGCAATATGAGTTCATCTCTTGGCGGGGTGAAAAGGTATTTTACCTGCTGTAGAGACCACAATACCTACAATTTTTCTTTAGAGAGAAAGTTAAGGACTAGCAGGATGTGCCGTGTTAGGAGTCACCCACGTACCGTTGAGCAGCCCATGCAGGCACTGCCTCCTGCACTGTCCAAAACTTGCTCTGGACAGAAATGCGTAAGGAAATAAAACATGAAAATAGAAGAGGAGGAACCACTGCAAAGGAGCTCAAAATCCTGCCCTTTAGGCCCCTGAGGGTGAAAGGAGGAGAAGAGCTGGCTGGGGAGGTAGCAGTGTGGTATGAAGGCATCGGAGGGAAGAAGCCCAGAGTCCTAGATGGAGAAGCTGTAAGGAGTGGGAGTGGGGCAAGGAGCGAGAGCTCTTAACCTCCTGTAGACGGGTTAAGAAATGTGGTTAGATATGGTTTAATGCCAACACCCTTTGGACTCATGGAGACCATCTCAGCTCAGGCACAGCACTGCACAAACACAAACCCTTGTGTGCTCTCCTGGAGCTGCCAGAGGCGCGCATGCAGCCCTGCAGAGCTGCCAGGCTGGGTACAGCAGGGCTGCTCCCAAGATGGAGCTGAAATTCCAGCAGACGCAGGCTCATTCCATGAGGTTTCCTTGCATGCCAATTCCCAGCTCACCCTCTAGTTCCCATATTATCTGGAAATACCCCTGTTTTGCAGGATAATCCCATCCTCCACACCCTGAGTTACACCATGTCAAAAATATTTTGTCTTTTTGATTTGGAAGCTCATAAAAAAAATTCTTAGAAGCACAGTGAGGGAAAAAACCCAACAACCTAGTCTAGGTATAAACACTGTTCTGAGGGATGTGCAACTAACTGAAAAATCATTTTCCAAGAGTTAATGATCCACTGCCATGCCAGGGCAGCCTCTCACATTGGCCACTGGGGCTAGCTCTGGGTCTGGTCCTAATCACTCTCTTCATTAATAAATAGTAGATTAGAAATAATTTAAACTATCGTTGATGAGTGGAGAGAGTACAGCAAGGGATGAGAGAGAGGTGCAAGCACTCTGACAGTCTCAGGTCTCACGCCACAGTTGCTACTCTCCCTGAAGAGGCACCCCTGCCTTATTTCTTTCCTTGGGCAATCTTACATTTAACCCATCCCATCAAACAGCCATACAACACTAACCCTGCGACAAGGAGGGGGGGAAAAAAAAAGAGGTGCTGTCAACTTGAATCACTTTGACATGGAGAGCAAATCGCTGCTTTTCATGTAGCAGGGAAAGGCTTCATCGGGATTGCCGTTTCTGAACTCTTAGCGCTGTGGTCTTGAGACAAAAAAAACGGTGACAGGCTACAGACCAACAGAAACAACGGGAAATTAAGGAATCACCAGGAAATGCTCAAGAACTAGACTGGTCTGGTCCAGCGGGGAAAGAGGGAAACCACAGCCAAAAAAAGACTTGGAGGAAGGAGGGGGAAGTCGTGTTAGAAGTCTGGCAAAAACACCCCACCCCTCCCCTCTTATAAGAGCATCAGTTATTAATTGTTGTGCATAGCTACTGGGGAGAAGAGAAACAAAAGAACTCAGCTGTGTTTATAACAAAGGAGATTTTGATTAGATATTAGGCAAAATCTTCCAAGTGTTCAGAGACTGAAACAAAGGTGGCCGTGGGATCCCCTTTTGCCACCTGTGTACAAACGGACAACGCGGATGTCTACGAGGAATGGTTTAGGTACACTCGATCCCGCCTCGGCACAGGGGAGCATATTTCCCCTATCCCTTCCCAAAACATCTGGGAATCTATTGTATCATCAGTCATTTATTCTTTCCCTCCCAGACTATCTCTGTTCTCAAGAAATGGCCTCAAGTTGCACCAGGGGAGGTTTAGATTGGATATTGGGAAAAAAAATTCTTCCCCGACAGGGTGGTCAAGCATTGGAATAGGCGGCCCATGGACGTGGTGAAGTCACCATCCCTGGAGGTGTTTAAAAAACGCATAGATGTGGGGTTCAGGGACATGGTTTAGTGGTGGGCTTAGCAGTCCTGGGTTAGCAGTTGGACTTAATGATCTTAAAGGTCTTTTCCAACCTGAATGATTCTATGATTCTATGTTAGGAGTTTGAAGCTCTTGATTAGCTTAACAAGCCCGTTCTTTGGAAAACTGAATTTCTGATTCACAGTTCAGGAGAGAACACTCGTCCTTCAGCAATTTTCCAAGCTCCCTGAAGTAATTTATAATCTGGTGCAGTAACGTCAGGATTGACAGGCAAAAATCTATCCATGTGGGTGAGTATCTGATACTGAAGGTGGGCCGTGTGTCTCTGAGAAGATAAAGCCATGATCTCATCTGTTCATCCTCTTTCACAAGATCCTTTTCTTTTGTCTTGATTCACAGTGTATTCCATCTTCCTTGGGAGAAATGTGAATGTACTTATTTTCTCACAAATCAGGCTGAGCACCTTGCCGTGAACATGTTATGTTCTTTCTTCTTCTTGGCTAGCTGAATCCTCAAACACATACCCGCAGTCTCCAAGCCTCCCATCTGCTGCACCTATCTGCCTTCCAAGACTTTCACCAGGCAACTGTTTTAATATAAGAAACCTTCCTCAGCAAAGTATTGCAGCCAGTACTGCATCTTTAGCTCAAAATTTAGTTTTATACCAGGATCTAGGGTGCCTTTCTAGGTGCTGTATGGTACTTAGAGATGCCCACAGAGCAGGCAGAGAGGACGTGGGACCTATGGGCCACCCACACCCTTCTGGAGCAGCAGCTGGAGGCCAGGCTGAAGGCAGCAGGGCAGCTCAAACGGCATCAGATGCCCAGGAGCAAGCAAGCAAGCAAACCCAGCCCACGCCAAGACACAACACAGGCAGCGAGTACGCATTGTCTCCGCTTACGTCTATCCAGGTTTGTTTGACAAGTGTCATGACAAGGACTTTGTCTTCATATGTATTTGTACAGCACCTAATGCAGAGTCCCCAGACTCCGCCAAGGTCTGAGAGCTCATTAAATCCACTATTACGTACGAATCCCAAAGTGAATGACAAAACCTGAGACTTGAAACTGTGATTAATTAGCCAACTTAAGCTGGAACAATCAAGTAATGTCAAGAGGTCATACCACGTGGTTTTTAAAATTTTGCAGATTTTATGTGATTCAATTAAATTAATCAAATTATTCAGTGTCTGGTAACAGAATCACATAATATCTGAGGTTGGCAAAGACCCACAGAGACAAAGACCCCTCTGCTCAAGCAGGGTCAGCAGGAGCAGGCTGGCCAGGTCCATGCCACTTGGGTTTGGAGTCTCTCCGAGGATGGAGACTCCACAACCTCCCCGGGCAACCTGTGCCAGTGCTTGGTCACCCTCACAGTGAAAGGGTTTTTTTCTTATGTTGAGTGGAACCTCTTGTGTTTCAGTTTGTGCCCGCTGCCTCCTGTCCTGTCGCTGGGCACCACTGAGAAAAGCCTGGCTCTGCTGCCTTTACTGCCTTCTCTCAGATATCTAGATACATCGATAAGGTCCCTCCAGGTCTCCACCGCTGTGTCAGTGCAGATTTATGGGAGACAAGAGTCAAAAGGGTGAAAAGCAAACAGGTGATGGGCAGCAAGAAAGGCTCAAATCAGCAGCAAAAGGAAAATGTGGGTCTGCTGCCAAGTGGGGCAGGGGGCCTGATGCTAAAGGACATGGAAAAGGCTGAGATGTTCAATGCCTCTTTTCCTCAGTCTGTACAGCTAGAGCAGGTACAGAGGTGATCAGGAGAGGGTCTTGAAGTCTGGAAGAAAGCGAATGGGGTCTTGAAGAAAACATCTGACTGGCTCAGTGGATGAGTGGAGAGCAGTGATGTTTCTTATCTTGATCAGTGAAGGGCCATGAAGATCATTAAGGGGCCAGAGTATCTGACATACAAGAGGTGGCTGAGACAGCTGATACTGTTTGGCCTCGAGAAGAGGTGGTTTGGGGTGATCCTACCAATGTGTTTAAATACCTGGTAGAAGACAATAGAGAAGACAGAGCCAGGCTCTTCTCAGTGGTGACCAGCGACAGGGCAAGAGGAAATGGGCACAAATTGAAATACAAGAAGTCCATTTCACATAGGAAATAACTTTTTTACTGTCAGGGTGGTCAAGCACTGGTACAGGCAGAGTCTGCAACCTTGGAGACAGTCAAAACCCAACTGGACACAGTCCTGGGCAACCTGCTCCTGGTGACCCCGCTTATGAGCAGGGGTTGGGTCTCCAGAGGTCCCGGCCAACCTCAGCCATGCTGTGATTCTCCAATAAGCCTCACTAACGTCAAGATAAAGCACGTCCACCGCCCTCCTTCCGCATGCAGCAGATCACCATTTGCAATGGATCAGCTACCTTTGATTGCCACACTATTAGCCCAACTGACAACGTAAGTGGCCCATTACCCTCACAGCTCTTAGCCCGACAAAGCTGCTTCAAGACAAGCTTGAGCCTAGGCTAGAAAAGCAGCAGAAATGCCGTTCAAGATTACAGCTCGTTTTAGCCCACCTCATCGGCTGTTAACTCAACCACTCTACAACCTGAAGTACAATTTTACGGTGGGCAGGTCTACGGTATGAAAGGCAGTCAGAGTACAGCACGAGTAGGGGTTAGTCTAGCCCAGTTTAGAGCGCCCATGACAAAGCCATGCTCACGGTGTACAAGGTGACACTCAGCTGCACGTGTCCTTCCACTTTTGGGGTGCACCCCCCACGTTTCTCAGGGCTAAGACCCTCCATGATTCTCTCTAAGACGCTTCCAGAGCTTTAGGAAGTTTGGGCGGGCAGAAAATGACAACCAACATGACAACCGCATGCCTTGCTGCAAAATACAAACATCTCAGACAAGACAAACAGAGAATTTAAATTAATTTTTCTTAATAAAAACCCCAAACCAACCAAGGCACTGCATAAGCATTCCTGCAGCATGGCTGGATATTCTCATTCAAGCTAGGCTGGACCAAGCTGAATCTATTTAAGCATGACTGACACCACTGCCTTAGAGGAAAGACTTGACCCAGGGAGTTTCTGTCGTCCCTCCTTGGGCTGGGCCGGGGAGGAGGAACTGCTCCCAGCCGTTTGGCTCAGCTCCCTCCGGACAGCCCGTCTGTTCATTGATTCAGCAAATCCTTCTGCGTGAACGCTTCCCACTTCGCTTCCAGCAAAGGTTAGCAGGGTTAGTTCAAACCACCAATTTAAACTGTTTAAATTCATCCTGCCAATTTTCCCTGCAGCAAATTAGAGGGTGCTGACACAAGCATGAACCAGGAGACCAGTAACGCGCTCGAAAAGGAACGGCTAGGGCACGGCTGGACAGCTAAAAGGACGTTTATCCATAGCTTAAAGCCTCGTTTGCTCTACAGGTCTCCCACCACCGCTACGTCGGTGAAGCACGCATGTAGGTGCGGCGTAGGCGGCCGATCTCTGCCAGCACTGCCGCATCACCTCTCCAACCAACAAGCACCGCAGTGCCGGCAGAAGATCCTGGCACACCGGGAGTTTTGACAGTGGCAAGGTGGGCATCTTCCGCAGCACCTCGGCTCTCACCGGGAAAGAGCAACGCTGCTGGCTCAAATGAGGATTTATTTTAAAGGAAATGCAGGGAACTGTTTTCTAGGAGTTGGGGAAGGCTGCCGGCTTTCGAGACTGGGAGGAAACGCGTGACAAAAAGCCATGAACTCAGAAACGATGGACTTTTTTTTTTTTTTTTATGTCAACAAGGGACCAGGACTTCCCACGGTGCGAAAGCTTGCCTCTCTCGGCGAGGCAGAAACCCGCCCGACTTTTTCCAGCCCTTCTGACGGGCAGCACCGCCGCAACCGTTCACTTTTTGGGCAACGTTATTCTAAAAATAACCGGCCGTTCGGGGCCTCGAGCGAAGCGCTGGGCACAGGGGCCAGGGCTGCCCCAGGCGGGGCTGCGGAGGGGCGCGATGCCGGCTGCGGCCCAGCCCTCGCACCCCAGCGCGGCGCCGGGGGGCAGCGGGAGCCCCCCCTGCTGATACCCCAGGCGGGGGGCGGCTGAGCCCCGGCGCACTCGGTGCAGCGCACTCCGCAGCGCTGGCCCAGGCACGGCGCGGCGGGGAAGCGCCCCCCACCCCCCAGCTGCGCCTCCGAGGCCCATCTCCCACCACGGCAAAGGGGGGTGGCGCCCCCCAGGCCCCCCCTCAGCTCGGACGGGGCTGAGCCCCCGCAAACTCAGCGCACCCTCCGGGCAGCCAGGCCGGGCCGGGCCGGGCCCCCCTCCCGCCCCCCGCGCCCCCCCCCACCGGAGGAGGGGTGGGGGGGGCAGGTGCCCGCCGCCGCCGCCGCCGCCGCCGCACCTTGGTCCGGCGGCCGCTGCTCCCCGCCTCCTCCGGCGGCCGTCGTCGCGGCGGGCTCGGTGCGGGCCTGCTGGCGGCGGGCCCAGGTGGAGAGGCGGCTGCGGCAGAGCGGGCAGCACAGGCCCGGGCCCTGCAGGCAGCGCTGGAAGCAGGCGAGACAGAAAGAGTGGCGGCAGGGCGGCGTCACCGCTTCCACCAGCGCCTGGCGGCACACCGGGCACTCCGCCACCGCCAACACCACCTCATCCTCCGCCGCCGCCGCCCCGGCCCGCCCCCGCCGCCGCCGCCCCCGCCGCGCCGGCACCGCGGCCCGGCCGCCGAGCCCCGCCGCCGCCATCTTCTCACACTTTGAAGGGACAGAACGTTGGGGCGCGCGGCCCCGCCCACGACCCACATAATTCATGAGGGGACACGCCCCTCGCTTAATATTCACGAACACGGCGGCGCGTAGTTCTGCACGGCCCCGCCTCCTCGTTGGCCGCGCCTTTTCGATGAATATTCATGTACCCCGGTTATATAAGGAGGGGCCGCCACCGCCTTTTCTCAGTAGTTGTGCGGTCGAGGGTGGCGTAGGCTGCTGTCCGTCCCCCGGGGTAGCCTGGCCCGCTGCGGGGGGCTCCCCGCGAAGGGGTCCTGGTCCTGGCCCTTGAGGGAGGCAGGTGCCCCCCAGCCCTCGGGCTTGGTGGCTGCGTGTTCCCTCAGCAAATGGCTGTTCTCCAGGCCGTGGCCTGCTGCAGGGGAGACCCTCCACGCTTGGCTGGGGGCGGGGGAGGGGGGCTGTCTTTTATTGCAGCCTGGGATGCTTTGGTGAAGGATGGGATCTCGGGTCGTTCCCACTGGCTTGTCTTTTGTGGACCTGCTTCAACTCGCTGTGATTTCTCAGAGCTTCAGATCCTCTTGGATGGGGGCTCTTGGCAGCCCCGCAGCCTGCCTGTGGGGCAAGCCAGGGCCCTCCAGCTGCCGCTGGCCCTATTCCAAAAAGATCGGTGTGTGTGTGGACATCTTCTAACAAGACACCACAAAGCCCCCGTGTGCTTTTCTCTTTTGATTTGCTGTTACTTGCATCTTGGGCTCTCCTGGCTGGCTGTAGCAGTGGGGCAGCTCCGGGGATGGGGTCAGCAGGTGACAAGCCAGCAGAGCACGGAGGCCAGTACCACACCAACCCTTTGGTTTAACCTTTCTGGGTAAGAACCTGCTTGTAGGTATCCAGCTGGCGCTTTTACTCAGTGACCGAAGTGCTCAGCTCCACTTGATGTGGAGGAACCCAAATCCCCAACCTGTAGCCTCAGGCTAACCCCTTCCTCCCAGCCCTGCGCCCACATCCCCAAAATTTCTGGTCACTCCTAACCTGTTTTTCTATTGCCCCTTGAAACAGGGGCTTAAAATCCATCACGAGTCTCCAACGTCTGCTAAATAACTCTCTGAGAGGGGTGTAAAAGTCGGTCTAAAGAGAACACGATATTGTCTCGGCATTGCTAACAGAGACCTGGAGATGGAATGTGGTCCATCCCATGACAGAGGGGTAAAAGGAGTGGTGGGACAGGTCCTACTCTTGCCTAATTTAAGGTGTAAGGGGCAGGAGGTTTAGGAAATCATCTCATTGAAATGATGTGCTTGCAGACAGAGCCCACGAAACTCTGTTCTTTGTGGATTCTGCGGTATTTAGTAATGCGTCCCATTTAGTACAGAACATTCATTTACATTTCTTATACCCGGTTCCTGTTTGCGCAGGATATTTTGATGTGCAATATCTTTGAGGTGTGTGTCTTTCCGTCAGGCTAGTTGAAAGGGCCAGCTGGTTAGGCAGTGCTTAGTCCTGTAAGGCCTCCTCAGTCCAAGCTAAGAAATTAGGCTAAAAACCTTACAAAACTGTGCTCCTACCTATGGGTGCTGCAGGAGCAGCATTGCTGTACAGCCACTGCTGTCAGCGTTTGAAGGTTTAATGATGCGGTGTTGATTATTTTCATTAACAACATTTAACAAATAGTCCTCAGGGGCTTAATATGAGGAGCAGTCATTTCTGAAGGAAGACTGACAACGCTTGGCCTGCAGTGTTAAACGATTTAGCAAATGAGGAGGAGAGCTTCAGCATTCGTGGAACAGACTGATGATTTAACAAACAGCTTTTATTGAGAGAGAAAGGCTTTGAACTATTTTCTTCCTGAGAGGTGCTGTATCCTATGGGAGAGCCTCAGAGGAAGAGATGCAAAATCACATGTAATCGTCCTGGGGTTGCTTTGGGGGAAGGAAGAGTGTGGGAAAGAGGTTGCAAAGCAGAGCTGGCATAGAGGGGATGTGCATCCAGAGCAGAGTAGGCAAGGAAAAAGAGGCAGCAAACAGGCTTTGAAAACAAGCAAGACAGCAAGGCATGGGCATGAGCAAGGGGCAGCTCATAGTCTTAAGGCCCCATTACTTCCCTGAGGCAGGAGGAAGGGACGTGGGTTAACAGGGCCAGCAAGGACACCAGGACAAGAATTATGCAAGATCTATGTTTGACAATGGAAAAAAATCCAACTTTTCTTATGACAGGGGTAAGGCTCAGCTCATTGCACAGGGGGCAGGCAGGCTGCCAGCAGTGGAGGTCTTTAAGAACAGGATGAATAAGCATTGCTCAGGAGCAACAGCAAGGCATGAGCTGCCGGCAGGATGAGCTCGGTGCATACAGCAAACCCCAGCTCCCTCCTCTGGTGTCATCAGCTGCCTGAGGAGCTGATTCTTGGGATCTGTTTCATGGTGGCTCCACTTTTCCCTTTCCCCCTCCAGGCAGGGTTTGCAGAGGGATACTGTTCCAGGAGGGAAGGGATGAGGAGAGGAGCTGTGGCATCTAAATGTATGTGCTTTCCTTGGGAACTGGGGGAATTGAAATCTCCCTGCCATGTTGCTGGTGAGGGGGGGACAAAGCTCACTGGCTGGTTATTAAAGACAAATGCTATGTGAAGTTTGAGATCTTTGTGATGTCACGCCCCAGCATTGCCCAGGGGGGTGCAGGACTCATGGAAAATCGAGCTCTCAAGGTCCCTGAGGGGCTGTTCAGTCACCCCTTATCCCTGCAGTGGGATCAACTCAGCCCGAGTCACTCCTGAGCAATGCTTATTCATCCTGTTCTTAAAGACCTCCGCTGCTGGCAGCCTGCCTGCCCCCTGTGCAATGAGCTGAGCCTACCCCTGTCATAAGAAAAGTTGGATTTTTTTCCATTGTCAAACATAGATCTCGCATAATTCTTGTCCTGGTGTCCTTGCTGGCCCTGTTAACCCACGTCCCTTCCTCCTGCCTCAGGGAAGTAATGGAGCCTTAAGACTATGAGCTACCTTGGTGCAGCTGCTCCCTGAATTGAAGTGCTGGGGTTGGGAGGTGAGTCCAGATCTCGGAAAAGGAAAGGGGCTTGTGTTACATCCCAAAGCTTGGTTTTCCTTCTCCTTTCCCACATCTGAAACTAGGAGCGGGGGGTGGGGGAACAGCTTCCCTGTCCCTTCTAACCCGTCAGGCCTGCCCTCTGCCATCCCGCTCTTTAAGGCCACATCTGTACTAGACAAGCAATCAGTATCGGGATGCATCCCCAGTGAATTGTTGGAAAGGTCCTTGGCACAGTTTTGGCCTCAAACAACTATAGCCCCATCCTAACCCAGCTCATTGCCAGGCATGGTTTTGGGGTTACTGGGGCAACAGGCTGTTCTTCAAAAGTAGTTCAGATGTGGCTGCCCTGTTTGGGAAGAAAGAAAGCACTTAATAGTGTGGCTTTAGCCTGGATAAGGACTATTTCATTTGTTAGCAGCTACAGGGTCCATCTGTGGAGCCACAAATTGCTGTGACATGTACCACAACCGGTGTGGCACCTTGGGAAGATGTGGGAGTGGGCAGGTGGGTGAGGGTGGCCACACTACCTTGGCAGCACCTTGCTGCCACCGCCTCCGTGCTGTCAAAATCCCACCGGGTGCCTATCTTCAGACACCTGAACTGCTGCAAAATCTGGGTTCCCCGCGATGAGTTTGAGAGGGATATCTGCTTGGAAAGCCCACCAGCAGGCCTCCGAGCTGGCCTGCCATGAGTGAGGCTGCATGCAGGCTTGTGAGGTTGGGCCACAGCTTGTCAGGGTGTTAAATGTGAGGAGTGGGGGATGCACAGTCCCCGTGCAGGCAGGAGGCCTGGCCATCTCCCCAGCTCTTCTTGCTTCCCAGGTTATCGCGTGTGCTGCATCAAGAAGGCATCTTGTCTCTCTGCTTTATGTTGATCCTGGAGCTCTGCTTCAATATTGGGGCAGCACCAAGCGCACGGGATACTTGGTAACATCTCAGCGTCCTGGGAGATGAGTTAGCAGGGAAGGAAGAGGGGGATGAACCATCCTGGTCACATTTCTCTGAAACTTCTCCTGGGCTGAGTTTGCTCATTCCTGCACCAGCTGTGGGAGCTGAGGTTGGGGTATTGGGACTCACACGGAAAGCAGGAGGGGTTGTTTCTTCTGCCAGACTAGGGAAGGGGGGATGTGGGGCAATCGGGACTTTGTCAGTCACCTGCCACAAGTTTGATCGATCTCATGCACCCTGGGAATGAGGGGAAGATGGGTATAACAGTTTTTTCAGGAGATTTGTTCCCTCTTAGTTTTAGGTCACTGTGGCCACCAGATCTCTTTGGTGCCTCTCCATCCTTCTGATACCTCCAGCACTTCCTCATTGCTGTCATATAGTTGGAGTTCATTTATCCATAGCTGAGCAGAGCTCTCAGGTTTTGCATCAAGGGTAGTGGAAGCCTTCAGGGACCTTACATTGCTGAGACAGTGATAGTAGGAGAGACAACTGCTCGTGCAAGGATGTTCAGAGGCTTCTGGAAGCCATCATGGAGGGGCAGGGCAGAGGGTATGGATGGGACATGCATGAGGTAGCAGTAAAGGCCACCAAACCATCAGCTCATGGGCGTGTTTTTGGGGCATCTGATTAGGGAGTGAGTTATTTGGGTTTTTTTCTTGCAAAGCCATGTGCTGAGCAGGACAGAGCACAGAGAAGCCATGCCTTGAGTTTGCACATCCTGTTTTCCAAGCCTAACGCCCTTAACAAGCAGCAGTAAATGTGTTTAAGGGAAGTTCACCCCTGTCCAGACAACCAGGGGTGCTGGACTGGTTTTACCCATGCTCCCCGCTTCAGTGCTGTAGGGGCAGGAGGTCTTTGAGCTCAGAGGCGCTCCCCTGGTGTGTTAATGTCTTCGTTAGGTGGGGTGTTGGGAGGTGGGTGGTGTGGACGCCCAGTTGACCATGAGAACTACACCTCTGCTGCATGGCAGCCTTCAGTCAGAGGGCTGGACATGGCGATCCAGATGGCTGCTACGCTTCGGTCCAAGAAACAGCCTCTAAATGAGTGCCAAGAGCTTGCCAGGGGTTCTTTACTTGCTATGTCACCCACGCTTCTATCTTTAGTGGTCTCTAGTTTAGCTGTCAAATGACTAAAAGGATATCAGTGCATTGATCCTCGCTGTTGTGGGGATCCACAAAATGCTGGTTGACAAAAAAGTTGATTTACAGGAAACAATGTCAGTACATATGTTGTCGCTGACAGGTGCATTCAACCTCTTCACAAAGAAGTGGGGACCCTGAAGCATTCCCAAATGACCAGTCCCGATCTTGTAGTATCTCACTCTTTTGCCTGAATTTCTCTTATTGAAATTTAAGCCAGGGATTTGTCCAGTCCCACTGGGATGTCTGCCCCTACCTGCCATCCTGACTGGACGAGTCTTTGTATTACATATCTCTATGGCAAGTGGAGGAAGAAATCTCAAATTGCAGTGCAGCTCAGAAGACATACTTCTTCTCACAGGGCTGCCCCAGCCATGGTCCTGCTTTGGTGCCCCTGGTTGCTACCCCTCCAACTCCTTCTGCTCTCCAGCCTGGCTGCTTCAGCAGCTCATCCCAGGACACTGTTTTCTACCAGGTTCATCTTCGAGTGTGCAAGAACCTATTTCTTAGCCCTCAGCTTGGCCAAGGTGACTTTATGTTTCGTTTTTTGTTTTTCCTGGGAAGACCAAAGGTGCATCGAGCCTGTGTGTGGCTTTATTTTACAAAGTCAGACAGAGCTCTCACCTTTCTGCGTATTGGCTGAAATGCAGACTTAGTAGTGCTTGGGCTGGATGTCACCCTGATAGCATTTGTACTCGGGCTCTGAGAGTGTGCCTTGGCACTGCAGGTTTCTGCATTCGGGAGCCTGAATCGGCTTGAAAAACCGTTTTGTTTTGGAGTGGGTTTTTTGGCATTTTTAAGCAAGCCTTAGAATCCCCCTCCAGAGGAACTTGGTGCTTCCTTTGGCAAAGGAGCTGGTGCAGGGATTTCTGTCCACCCAGCTACATGGTGCGTGTTTGCCGCACCTCCTTTAAAGGTGGTCCCTCTCCAGCTAGGTCAGTGGTCTCACCAGCACCCCTGGCTTTTCTGTGTGCAGGGGAGGTGGATCAGAGAAGATCAGAGGAGGCAGAGCCTCTGCACTGGTTGCTACAGAAATTTCTTGTGCTTCTCTTTTGCTTCTCATCTACTTACTGGGGCACCAAAACAGTCTGTCTTATCACCATATTTTAGAGTCAGATCCCTGTCTGAGGAAGCCTCTCAGCTGCCCTAGACATTGGGTTGGCAGCAGAGAAAAACGTGGCTGCAGAGGCAGATGTGAAGCCCTATGCTTTTGGGCCTCCTTGACAGAGCCACAGTTGGAGAGAGGAAGGGAAGATCCATGCCCAAGAAACAGCCTCTAAATGAGTGCCAAGAGCTTGCCAGGGGTTCTTTACTTGCTATGTCACCCACGCTTCTATCTTTAGTGGTCTCTAGTTTAGCTGTCAAATGACTAAAAGGATATCAGTGCATTGATCCTCGCTGTTGTGGGGATCCACAAAATGCTGGTTGACAAAAAAGTTGATTTACAGGAAACAAAAAAAAATTGTAGTGACTTTATTAAGACAAATGATGATGTGAAAGAGGCAGCGGTTTGGTGCTGCGACTGGACTTAGTCCAGCAACTCGGGTGCTTGTCCTGTAGATGCTGCTACTGGATGGAATCAGATGGGGCATGTTATTCCTGCGGACACCAAATAAGACGTCCGCTCCCCAGGATGAGCCTGAGCTAGGGAGCCCTTGGGGAGGGACAGAGAACATGGGAAGAGGAGACAGTTCCCCAGCAAAGTCACTCATGGGACAAGCTGCCATGCAGAGCTTCAGCTCTCTGCAGAGATCCTAGTGACAGTGGATTTGGAAAGAGATCTCTGCCAGATATTCTCCCAAATTACTTCTGCACATCCAGCCCACCCTGGACAGAACTTGGTTTCTGTCTCCAGCTTGTCTTCCAACTCAACCCCTGCAAGGGGCAACAGTTTTAAACTGAGAGAGGGGAGATTTAGGTTGGACGTGAGGAAGAAACCCTTCCCCGTGAGGGCGGCGAGGCGCTGGCCCAGGCTGCCCAGAGCAGCTGTGGGTGCCCCATCCCTGGCAGGGCTCAAGGCCAGGCTGGACGGGGCTGGGAGCAGCCTGGGCTGGGGGGAGGGGGCCCTGCCCCTGGCGGGGGGTGGGACCGGGTGGTCTGTGAGGTCCCTTCCGACCCAAACCCTTCTGTGACTCAATTCAGGACGTGCGGAGCTCACCGCTGGCCTGCAGAGGGTATCCTAAGCCCATGCAAGGCTCCAGCCACGCATCCCGCCACCCCAAGCCAAAACTTCTGCCTTGCCAGGCTGCCGGGGAACATTTCTTTGCTTCTCACCTCTCCTGAGGAGCTGGCAGGGTGTTACCACCATCGTTTCTCTTTGTGGATCTCCCAGCGATGATGCTGGCCCTGGCCAGACACTTGTCATGGGGCGCAGCTGGGGATGTGTCGCAGGAGATAATGGGCAGCCCCATGGCGCTGTGCTCCCCCGTTCTTCCTCTCTGTCCTTCCCGCTTGCTTTGCTGAGCCTCTCGTCACCCCTCTCTCTCTTATTTTGTTGCTGATCTCCATCCCTGGAAGGGATCTCTTACTGTCCTCTCTGTATCGCTGGTTTGCCCTAGTTATAGAATATTTGCTGTGTGCTGGTCTTGTGCTTGGCAACACGCTCAGGCACTAAAACAATTACCAGATTTCCCATTCCAGGTTGGGCTACGTGGTCCCACTGGTGAATTATCTTTCTAAGCCTCACCGGTGACTGACTGCCTTAAACGCCACGAAGGTGCAGCCTTAGAGCTCTTGGAAGTCCTCCAGCACTCAGATTCATGCAAAAATAACCACTGCCTGCGGTAGTTACGGCTGTTGGTGTGGGGAGCAGACATTCTCAGACGCTGGCCACCCAGAGCTGGCATGTGCTCTTGTAGAGTTTGACCGAATCCTGCTGCAACTCCACAAAGCCCTTGGGAACTCCCTTTGCATTTAAGGTGCTGTAACAAATTATGGTGCCTCCAGCACCAGTTGTGCATGTTGTTAGATCACTGTAGTGTGACATGTAAAAGCTGTTTCTCCTTTTCCCTGGAGCAGGAGTCAAGTAGGGTGATGCCCTCTGTAGACAGCCTTTGTAGCTCCAGGTGTGGTACAAGACACACCAAAGCTCCCGAGCGAGGCTGCTTCACATGTGGTCCATTGGGCACAGCAAGCTTTGGGACTGCTCCACAGTGAGCGCTCTGCTTGAATGTCCCCCAGACACAGTTGCCTTCAAGAGACCTTCAGGAGGAGCTCTCATGGGCATTCATTGCTTGTCAGGACGGGAGCTGGAAACTGGATGCTGGATAAAGTGATGTCTGTATTAGAACTGCAGCCAGAGGCAGCTTCCCCAAGCTGCTGCGTCACAGGGAGGTGCTGACTGCTTGCAGGCAAGGTGTCTCCTTGCAGCTCCAGGAGACCTTCAGTGCTGACTTCTAGCTTGGAGGCACACCTCCAGCCATCACTGAACCAAAGCCAGGCCGTGGGTCAGGCTGCAGAGGTGGCTGCAATGAGCCTGTCAAGGAGTTCAAGGGTTATACCATCAGTCATGGGAAGGAGGTAGCTCCTCTCCCGTGGTTTCACTGCTGTGAATTACAGCGTTACTCCACTGGTGGTTTAACGCATGAGAAGGAACAGCATGAAAACAGGACAAGGTTCAGCCCGAAGGATCCTTGCCGGTTTTCCTCTTCCTATTCCGGTCGGAGCTGAGGAGCCAGCAGTTAGAGGAGCTTCCTGGACATCATGCAGGAAGGCAAGACTGACTCCACAGCTCAGAGAGAGATGTTTTACCTCCCCATCCAGCTGTCCATCTCTGCATGGTGCCTTGAGGGACCAGTGGGGAACAGAGCCACCTAAGCCATCAGCCCCAATTATCCAAATGTGTCTTTTTACCTCCTGGTGGCTTCTGTGCCTAAGGTGAAGGAGGGCTGTTGAGATCGGCCAGGAGTTCCTTGGAGTCTTATATTCCTGCCCAACCCGTGTGCGGGCTCAAGGCTTTGAGAGGTGGAGGAGACAGACTTCTTTGTGGTGGCTGCTCTTGGAAATGGAGGAGAATTCACAGCGGCTGCCTGCTGGAAAGGCCAAAAAAGGGGACAAAGAGGAAAAAGGCTGATAGGAAGCCTTTCCAGGGTATCCAGATCACAGCTGATGCTCTCCGAGCATGACAACATCCTTCTGTAGAGAGAGTACAATGGCAGTGCAACGTAGAGGTGACAAAAGTGACAAGACCCCTCCATGAGGAGGCAGCAAGAGGGAGGGATAAAACCCACCAAAACAAGGTGGTGTGGGAAAGCAGATGGAGGGGATCAGTCGGGGCTGTGCCTCAGCTGTGTTTGAAATCTGCAGCAAGGCTAAGGCTGGGCTGCCAGTGTTGGTGGTATATCTTCTGGTCTTGGGGGGGTCTCTGAAGATAGGACTCTTGCTCTCCTGGAAGGCTGGGCTGGAGCTGGGGTCTTGAGGAGGTACTGTGAGCTTGTGTGTCCCTCCAGAAGTGGCATGAACAAGCTTTCATATCCTCAGGTGAGGAGAGGAAACCCACAAGGCTCCCGGTGTAGGATGGGAGTTTTGTGAAGTTGTGGCATGAAGAAAATATGGATTTTGCTCAATTTACCATACCCTGCAGAATATGGCAGAAGCTTCATCCCATTTTTGGCTGTCTCCATTGACTCTAGCTTGGACCTCTGGCATGCTGATGTGGGATGCATTGACTCCTTGAAGGCATGCCAAGACATGGTTGCTAGTCGTCAACAAGTATGGAGGAAGGCTGTGGAGCTACAGCAGGAATCCTGCCTCAGCTTTGGCCAACCCCAAATTTATGTGACAGCATATCTGCCCTCCCACGGGCCACAGTTCCCACAAGGCTGTGATGGTTTTGCTCAGGGTTTCATGCCACAGCCTGTGTTTAAAAAAAAAAACACCAGAAAACACTCATGGGAGGTGATTTTCCCCGCTTGATGAAAGGAGGTTGGTGCCAGCCTGGGTTGTTTAGTTGGCTGAGGGTCAGTGGGGTGGGCTGGCTGCAAGGCTTGAACAGGGACTGTGGTTTTTGCTGTGGGATGACTGATAATTGGGATTTACTTCTGCAGTCCCCAGGATGGGCAGCCTTCATGCCCAGGCAGAAGAAACCACATCAGGCTACATGTTTTCGCAGCCATATGTCAAGTGAGGCAGGAGCTCCTCCATCCCTGGGGCAGGACTTACTCCTGCAGCCAGATTTCTTTAGTCCAGCTTGCAATGGTTCATGGTCCTGCAGGTTTCCAGCTCCATCGCCTGCATCTGACAGCCCTTGCATGAGCGTTTCTCCTTGCCCGCAGACATGCACCAGATCAAACATTGGGACGCTGGGCTACAAACTTCCAGGGAAAGGTACGGTGTGCAGCCAGCTCCTCCAGCCCACGGTCCAGCCAGCTCACGATCCTGCCACAAGGCTTGGTGGTGGGGGATGTTATTGGAGCCCATGCTGTTTATTCAGTAGCTTGTAGAGGAATCTCAGTTTTCATTTGGGGGAAAAAAAAAAAAAAAAAAAAAAAAAAGGAATCATCTCGTCTTCTTGATTGCCCAGAAAACATGGAGCGAGTTTGACCTGGAGGCTCAGGAACCAGAAGGCAAATAAAAAGGACCCAAGTTTTATTATATGCAAGCCAATCCCATGGTTTTTGAAGCCTGATTCATGATTGCAGATGGATTGATGTTGGCAGTATGAAACTGTCAGACGGATTAATTTGGAGATGAAGATAAAGAGCCTCATTTTTGCCAAAGAGTGAATGTATTCTTTATGAGATGCAAGAGAGATGTAACACAGCACCTTGCTCCTGACAAGGCTGGCCTTTATTTCCTGGGTCTGCACTTAGGACATGGCTGAACTTTCCCATAAGTTTTAGCCCAGATGCGGGGCCACGATCTACAGTTCTGAATTCAGCTGTTGCTGTTACAGCAGAGACGCAAAATAACTTCATTGACTTGGGCTTCACATCCCCATTTTTCTAAGCACTTTCATAACTTCCCCACAGACCTACACTACAAATGGGCTTTTCAAGTCCGTCCTGTGCAAGGGAAGAGCTGGGAGAGGAAGGACCGGCTGTTCCTGGTGGGAGCTGGAAGGACCCCGCTGTTTAGCCAAACCCCTTTAACATCTTTATCGAGGCATGAGAAGAAAATAGAGGGGCATTGCTAGCAAAATTTGCAGGGAGCTGGAATGAGTGGAGCAGTGAAACAAGGGAAGCTGGGTTAGATGGTGAGAAGCCAGGACCACCAGGTGAGTTGAACCTGGTCGGTGTGAATTTGTACTGCACGGAGCTCTCAGTGCACAGATAATGCAGCTGGGACAGTAAGATGGGGAAAAAAATACAGTTCCTCCAACCACAGCATGGGACACCCCCTTTCCAGACCTACACAGAGGCTTCAGGGCTGCCGACCCATCACTCAGAGGAGCAGTAGGCAGCATGGACCAGCCCGGGCTTTGAATTGCTCTGACACATCAGATGCTGTAATGCACAAGGCATGTTGCTGCCTTCTCTAAATAACAGCTTTGTAGTTCGTCTTGAAGGTGTGTGGTCACGTCAGGATTGCTCCAGTTAGCCCTGAAATGCAACAGCAATGGCACTGCTTGTGCTTTTCATAGGTAGTAGGTGCCAGATGATGTGCAGAGCAGCCCGGCGTTATCTATGTTCCCCTGGAGTGACTTGGTCCTTCAGCAGAATCATGCCTGCAATTCGCAGGGGAGGGCACCAAGTGGTAAAATTATTTTTAGAGCTTGTAAATAAGTAGACCTGTGACAATCCCTGCAGACAACCCAACCAGGGGCAACAGTCTCGTGCTCTGTGTGCAGGGCTGTGCTCTTCAAGGATCACAGACATTCCTGTATGGGAGAGCCAAGGTGGGATGAGGACTTAACCTGCATTTGCTAGCTGTGGTTAGATGATTGCCACCTTCTTCCTAAAAGATGCATCCAGCCCATGTGTGTGCAGAAATCCATCTTCACTTCTTTCTTATGCTCAGCAGCTTAAAGAGAAAATAAAGCTGATGATTTAAAGTCCTATTGAATCAGGTTTCTTATTACAAAGGAGATTTCCCTTGTATCCAGCTCCAGGAACAGGCACCTGCAGACATAGTTTAGTAAAGGGGGATGTGTTTGGCTCCTGGGGCAGGGCTAGAGACAGAGGGGAAGAAGAAATGGGTGGAAAGAAGAGTTTTTGCTGTAGGAATTCCCCTTGACTGCTTTCCTTTCTGAGCCAAATGGGGCACATGGCTGGTGTGGCCAGGATTAGGGGTTTGGGGACACCTTGGAGCTGTTGGCAGACTGATGGCTTGGTGCCATTCTCAAGTGGGTTGGCAGCGGGCACAAAGATCTCACACCCTGGAAAGCCCAATCCCAAGCTTGAATTGATGGAGGAAAATAAATAACTTGGCTGATGGAGGAGATCCCTGGTCACCTGGTGCCAGAGGGATCGCAGATGATGCCAGTCTCTCCCCTGCCAGTGGTGCGAGGAAGCTGAAGGAGATGAGAAGAGAGCATTCCCATGGTGTAGCGATGAAGGCATTTGCAAAGGAGGAGCCCAGGGCTCCTGCAAGATCTGGGACCTCTGTCCAAGCCTGCCCCATGGGGGAACATGGGCATGAAGGTGTTCAGCACTGTGCTAAAGCTGGTATTTCTTGTGCTTAATAAAGCATCTTGCTCTAATCACCCCTGGAAGTAGTATGAAAAATGGGCCTCGGGGGTCTAAGGAAGCTGCAGAAACCCATCATCTCCACAATAAACTGGTGGCCCTGAGTTATTTTGGCTGTGGGAAGCTGTGCTGCTGAGTGGACACAGCTGCTCAGGGAGGATCCAGCGCTTCCCAGCTTCTCCACGAAGGTCCTGGAGAGCAGAAAGCTGAGCCCCCAGGCAGGCATGGCAGGGCTGGCAGCCAGAGCTGGACAACTTCATGCAGGATTTGGGGAGCAGCAGGAACAGGAGCAACATGTGGGGTGGCGAGGTGGCTTCTCCAGGACCGGTGGCTTTCCATCCGATGGCATTCCATGCCTGGCAGCTCTGTGCCGTGGAGAAGAAGGGCAAGCCGAGGTGTGAGTGCTGCTCTCTGCTCTGCTGGGGTGGCAGGAGGAAGATTTGGGGTGGTGGCTTGGGGCAAGGGGAGTTCCTGCAGGCAGGGGCTATGCTGGTCATTTGGGATGGCTTTATGCAGCTGGAGGAACATAAAGCAGCTGGTGAGGAGAGCGGGCTTGACCACTTTGTCCCGCTGGAATCTCTGCCCCTGCGTGCTGTGGGTATGGGTGGGATAGCTGCACCCCACTGCCTCGGGTGGGAAGGAGCCCATCGGTGGCACTGGAAAGGGAACTGGGCTTTACTGGGAAGGAAGTCAGGGCACCGGGGAACCTGGGTGGTGGAGCAGAGCCCTAGGAGCAGAGGCTGCAGCCCGGTGTTCTGCTTTGTCCTGCTGGGAGCGTGGGATGCTCGGGGCTGTGCCAGGGCCAGCTGCACCCCGGGATGGGGTAGATGCGTCTGCGGGGGCTCAGCCCCAGCGTGGGGGTTTAAACCTCTCCCGGGGTGGGGGTGGGGATTGAGCATCTCAGATCCGGGTGTCCAGTGGGGTTTAACAGGGAGAAGGGATGCAGCCGGGCCCTGTCTGGGGGTGATAGATCAGCGCCCGCCTCGTCCAGCCCCGCAAGCCCTTCCAGCCCCCCTCCGGACTGTGCCGCGGAGCCCCGGCCGGGCTGCGGGCAGGCAGGGGTTAAACCTGCGGCTCCCGCACCCCCTCCCCGCCCGCCCTCCCTCCGCCCTCCAGCCGCCGAGGAATTTCCTAAAACACCCAAAAAAAGTGGGAAAATAATAATAATTAAAAAAAAAAAACAACACCCACCCTGCGGATCTCACTCCCCCCCCCCCCCGCCTTTAATACCAACAAACAAACTCCTCGGCTCTCCCTAAAGGAGGAGCCTTTGATCGGAGCGAGACGAGCCCCGCCGGGCACCGGCACCGCGGCACCGGCACCCCCGGGCACCGGCACCGCGACACCCCTGGGAACCGGCAGCCCCGGGCACCGGCACCGCGACACCCCCGGGCGCCGGCAGCCCCGGGCACCGGCACCGCAACACCCCTGGGAACCGGCACCCCGGGCACCGGCATCTCGGCACCCCCCGGGCACCGGCCCCGAGGCACCCGGCAGCGGGACCGAGCGCGCCGCACCACCGGGCACAGGCGGCGCCAGCGAAGCCCCCCGCGGCACCGGGACTGAGCCAGCACCGGGACCAGCACCGGGACATCGGGCAGCGGCACTTCCCGGGCACCGGGACATCGGGCAGCGGCACCTCCCGGGCACCGGGACCGCGGCACCCCCGGGCACCGGGACCGAAACCCCCGGGCGCCGATCGCCGGGCTGCGATGCTTCCCGCGGCGGGTCCCCTCGGCTTCCTCCTGCGGTGCCTGCTGCTCCTCTTCGCCTCCCAAAGCCGAGTCCGGGCTCGTAAGTCCTCCCCGCTCCCCTCCCCGCTGCACTGGGGTCCCTCCGTGCCTCAGTTTCCCCATCGCCGGAGTCCCCAAGAACTTGACGGGGGAGGGCTTTGCGGGCATGGCTAGCGACACGGGGAGGCTCCTCGCCATGGCAGGTGCCTGTCCTCCCGTGGCTGGGATGTCCCAGGCCGTGCAGCAAGTTGAGTCCCCCCTCCAGCACTGCTGGGGACACAGCTGTGTCCCCTTCCACCCACTGCTGTCCCCAGCTGCTGCTTTGCAGGAGCGCACACCGCCGAGCACATTGCTGCGTGCTGGTGAGGGGCTGGGGGGTTTCGTGGGCTGACAGGGATGGGCTGAAAGGCTGGGACCCCCCTCCCATGGGCTAAGAAATCACGCAGGGCAGGGGGTCGAATTGCAGCCCTTCCCCTGCATAGGCACATGTCCCCTCGGTGGGTGGACAGGGACATGGATGATTTGGGGAAATGACCCCCCAAAAACCAAAGCTGGGGGCCTTTCTCCATGTCCGTGCCTTGTCCATCTCCACATCCATCCCTTGTTCTCTCCTGCTTCTGCTCCCAGCTGACTGACCGAGGCAGATAAGATTCGGAACGGGGAAGGGAGACTCAGCATCTCCTTGTACAAAAAGGCTTGAAGGACTTGGCCAGGGCTGTGTAAGCAGCTTGGAAGGTGCTGGAGGAATTCTTTGGGGCCAGGAGGTGGGTTTGGCTTGGGCAAAGTATTGGACCCCACTAGTGGGTGCTGGGCACCCTACAACATCGCAAAGCCACCTGAGCACCAAGGAAACCAGAGCAGGACCCATTGTGTTCCTACATTTATTCTCCCCTTTAATCTCCCAAAATCCCAGCAGAGTCTGTCGGTGGCTGCATTAGGGTGATTTATGACTCGCCCACTGCCAGCAGTGCATTAGGCGCTCGGCGTATAATCGTTCTCCTGGAGCGCTGACCCAAAATGTGAGCACTGGATTGCTTGTCCTGACAGTGGCGTGTGCTGGGGGGTGGAAGGCAAGCAGATGGATGGGGCTGTGCAGAGCCCTGGAGAGCAAAATCTGGGTGAGTTTAACTACTTGCCCTTCCCTGGGTTCACCGAAAGTCGTTGAGCTCAGACCACCGCATCAGTTGCTTGCACGAGGGATGTGGGTCTGACTCCCTGCCTCTGCCAGGGCTGTGTTAGCCATGGTACCCAGATTAGGAGGAGGACAGAGACTTTTTAATTGAGAGAGGGGAGATTTAGGTTGGACGTGAGGAAGAAACCCTTCCCCGTGAGGGCGGCGAGGCTCTGGCCCAGGCTGCCCAGAGCAGCTGTGGGTGCCCCATCCCTGGCAGGGCTCAAGGCCAGGCTGGACGGGGCTGGGAGCAGCCTGGGCTGGGGGGAGGGGGCCCTGCCCCTGGCGGGGGGTGGGACTGGCTGGTCTTGAAGGTCCCTTCCAGCCCAAACCCTTCTGTGATTTTATCTCCAGAAGGTGAAACAGATGCTAGGGGAGCTGTTTTCTCTTCAGAGGTACCTGCTGATGGTAGCAGAGCCCATAAACTGGGGATAAACCATGATGAATGGGAGCAGTAGGGGTTTGTCTACTTTGGGAAGAAGCGCTGGGGTCTGTTTGCAGGGCTTAAAATGGTGATAAAGGGCTGGAGACTGTGGAAGAGGGGCAGGATTGGAGCAGGGAGGTCTGGGATCACCCATCACTTGGCTCTGCATCACTTGGCTCTGCTGCGGGGCACATCCTGCAGTGCAGGGGGCTTGTCTGGGGCTCCAGGTGCCCCATGGCCAAGGGCAGTGGGGTCTTGGTGACAAGATCCTCATCAAATTGTGGACTTTTCTCCACTGTCCACCTCTGCAGCTCGCTGCCTCACATTTTTCTTGGGGCCGAGCGCTCGGGGAGAATGAAGACAGGAATAAATTACTTACGAGCAGGCTCATCAGCCAAGAGACCTACAGTGTCATGGCTAAAAATAGGTGAGAAGCAGAAATGCTTGGGCTTGAAGGCAAGTCAGAAAAGAAGAATTTGCCCACAGAAACAGGCTATTTTAGGGGATTTACACTCTCAGCTGAAAAAATATCAGAGGCACAGGTTACTGGGCCGAATGTGCTACAGGCCGGCCGTTATGAGTAATTCAGCGGCAATAGTCGAACGCAATATTTTGGCTGGAGGCGTTTAAACACCAGCATTTCTGGAGAGCATGGGGCGGTAGTTTTCCCTAGAATCTTGGAAATTGCTGTTTATTTTTTTTTTTAACATGGTTCCTGGAGAAAAGGGGGTTCGTGGGATCCATCTGTCCTAGGAGTTCTGATCCAGTGGGATGAGGGACTGAGTGGTCCAACATGGAAAGGATCAGGATGAAAAGCAAATCCTACTTGCGGCCACGGTGAAGGAGAGGCGAGGGCAGCATGCCCCACTTTAAACAACCAAGCATTCCCTTGGGAAGGAGCGGGGGGAAACGAGGCCCCATCTTCTGCTTGCAGAGCCCATGGGGGTGCTCTGAGTGTGCGACTTTGCTTGGCTTCTCCACCCTGGGGAGTCTGGGGATGCTTCATGAGGCTGCATTTGCAGAGCTGCAGAATTTTCCAGGTTCTCGAAGTCCCAAGAAGAAATTCCCAGCCCAGGACTGAGTGAGGCGAGCGCATGGGAAATGATGTGGATGTTGAATGGAGTCGTTAGGATGCCACATGTCAAGGGCCCGGTGTGTTTTAACTAGTGCCTTCTCAGCTAAGTTGCATTTTAAGCCCTTCATAAATACAGGGCTGTCATAGGAGCGCCTGGACTTTCTGTACCAGACAGTGCTTTTTACGCTTTATTTATGGCCACTCTTAAAACTTGCAAACTGGTTTGCATAAACACACGCCCGCATGCCCGGCACGGTGCTGTCTGGCAGGTGCGTGACCTCTGAAAAAGCTGTAGGGGCCGGGAGGGCAGCTCAGATGTGCCCTGCTCGGGGGAGAGCTGCGGGGGGACCCTCTGGGGATGCAGAGATGGAGGAAACCCCCTGCGCCATGGGATGAAAGCAGGGTGAGACCTGTGGGATGTTTCAGTAGAATCCTTGTTGGAGCCACTTGGGTACCTGGAATGAAAGTCGCTGCTAGGGAAACTGAGGCACAGGGCTGGTGGAGGCTTTCTGCAGTACACAAATTGGGAGAGGCTGTTGCCTTCATTTTTTGTGCTTTGGGGTCTTATGCAGGTGGATGAGCCCCTCTCTAGCCACGGGTCAAGGCTTTACCTGCAGCAGGGACACACTCTGGGGACTCCTCAGTGTCCTGTAGCATAGAGGAGCTCCAGTGGCAGCCAGGACTGATGCACGGTGATCTTACATGGGCAGAGACCCAGCTGGGTAGTGGGTGTGCAGGTGGGAGCCGTTCCCCAGGCTGGTGGGTGCAGTGATGTAAAAGCAATTTAAAACCAACCATGACTGTTCAGGACCCTCTGCTCAGGTCTGGAAAATCCCAGCGTGGGAGCAGGGGATGTGGGGGCAGGGTCCTGCACATGCGTGTGTGTTTGTGGCTTGACTTTGTTGAGCATCAGTCCCTATGAGGGAGGTGAAGTGAGCATGGCTGAGCCCGAGCCGAAGGAGGATTTGGCAGCAGAACATGGTATTTCGGTAACCATCAGGCGTGCAACTTCAATAGCTCATCTCAGCTCCTGCTGCCATGCTTGGGATCAGTGCGGTTGACCATATGACCTGTTCGGGCCCCTGGTTCAGCCATGGTCAAGGTGCCCAGGCAGTGGAACGAGTCACACCACGCTGGGAAACCCATAGGGATATCCTTGTCCACTGTGAATGTGGAGCGGTGCTCAAATGGGCTGTGCCAGCAGGTGGGGGAGCTTCAAGGTACAGGTCTCATGAACATGTTGGCTTGAGGGAACTTTTATGCCTCCGAGGTCAGGAGATGTCTGGGGGTGGTCTGACCAACATTGACCGGTTTGATGGGTCAACAAGGAGATTGTGGAGTCTTGCTTGTCTACCCTCGTTTCATGGTCTCTCACTAAATGTAGAGCAGGTCGTGAAGGCATGGGATGGCATCTCATTGGTGGGTGGTGTACGAAGCTGTTGAGACACATCCTAAAGAGACGCTGGGGCCATTCTTGTGGTGTGAGAGAGATGTCAGCAGTCACCGAACGCAGCACAGGGCAGGTTTCTCCATGCCGTTCAGTTTGTCACCCTGGACTGATGTCTCTTGACCATCTCATGAAGATGCTGCTCCAGCAGGTTCATAGAGTGTCTCAGAACCTCCATGGTGGTCTCTTCTGGGGTTTCAGTCTCCTGATAGCTGGAAAGCTCCCTGCAATACCTCTCCTAAATCTTCCAGGCTTTGCCCTAGGCTGATTGCTTCTTTTTGTCCCTGCCATGGCCAGGGATCACCCTTTTCTTGCTAACAGCCCTCTTTTGCCTTGCCCTCTCCGTCATATTTTCCATCTTGTATTACATACCCTCCTTGCTGTCCAGAATGCAATTAATCATAATTAATGACAATTAATAATAATCAAGTAAACCAGGGCCTGGGCATAGCCTCAAGCATTGATTGGGGATGATCTGACCCTTGCTGCAGGTAGACTCACCAGCATGGTGTGGCTGGTGCCAACTTGGACTTTTGACAAATCCCTGGGGACAGCTGGGCCAAGGTGGTTCCAGCAGGTGGGTACGGACATGAGCAGGGCCAGACTACTGGCCCCAGACCCTGGCCTGGGGTATTCAATGATCTGGATGTAGCCAGGTGGTCCTCAAGAGAACACTGGGGCCACAGCAGAAAATGACTGTTGGGTGGGGATGGAGGGAGAAACCTTCCTCCTCCATGATTTCCCCGGAAGAGCCCTTTGGGGTGGGCAAGACAGAGCAGCTCCCACGTGGAAGAGTCGGTCTCCACATCATTTCCCACTCTTCCTCTGGGCATGAGGCCACAAAACTTGCTGCTGGGAGGCAAAGGAATCATTTACAAGGCTTTCAGTTGTTTTTTCTGGTTCATACAACCCGTAACAGTTACGCTGAAGAGCAGGGGCTTGTATCACGGGCTTTCTGTACTGGAGAAGAAACTGGTTAGATGGGACTTGTTTTTGGAGGTGTTTGCTATGGGGAACTTGCCCCTTTCCACCTCTGCTCCTACTTCCAGGTCCCATAGGGCCACCTCCAAGCGTGGAGCCTCTGGCTTGCAATCAGCAAGCTCTGGTCATGTCTCCAAGGTGGTGTGGATCAGGCTGGCCCACTGTCTTCTGCCCAGGGATGGCATAGTCCTCGGGAAGGGAAAAAAGCTGATGGCTTCATCTGGATTTTGGTATAGCAGCCTTGAAAAGACTCCACAGCTCAAGAGCCCTCTCTGGAAAATGAGAAGTAAAACAACGTGACTTTTGTGAGCATGCTGTTGCTGAAGACGTAATAAATAAGGAGACTGAACGGCACGGGAGCAATTTACTGCCACAAATGGCTTTTCACTCCGAGTGAATTGGGAAGATATCCAAAGTTTGACCTCTGAAAATGAAATTATTAACCTGGCATGGGAAAAAATGATCCAGAGCCTCCAGCTTTTAAGCCTCCTCCTTCCATCCATCCCCAGCTTGCTTTTAACCAAACATGCTGACGCCTCTTGCCAAACACGCGGCATAGTGCTACTGAGATGCGGACAAGTGTCTGCTACTGCCCAGCACTGCCAGTCGGCTTTAATTTTACCAGCGGGCCCTGTGCAGACATGAATCAGGCTGCTTTCGAGGGCTGGACCCAAACCAGGGCTCCACTTGTGATTAAATGTTTGAACGAAGCAGCCAACTGGCATGGGAGTCTGCAAGCTGAGCAGGGCCACGTCACATGAAGGCAACTTGATTTCTTCACCCTCAGCGTAATTCACGAAGATGCTGCAAGCAGGGAAAAATGAAGTCACTTTCTCACCCTTTTGCAAAATGTGTTGGGTGTTTTGTTTTTTGTTTTTTTTTTTTAGTTTTGTGGACTTCCCCCACCCCTCCCCTCCCCCCTTCTGGGTTTCTGCAGTTTCCAGCCATGTGCTCCCCATTCTTGTGTGTTTTGCTGTAAACTCATGTCCTGCATGGCGACGAATATGGGTTTGCTGACTTGTCAAAATTTTCCTTGTGTGGAAAAGGAAGGGAAATGTCCCTGCCTGTCTCTCTGATGGCATCCACCCCAATATTATTGCAAATCTCTTCTGCAGATGCAACACTTGCCCCACACTGCTGTGCTTGGGCCAGGTGATGTGCAGAGCTGGTGGTCACCTCCTTTGAAGGTACAACTTGGAGAATCATGTGCTTGAAGCCGTCAGTTCAATGAGGAGCTCAGGCCTTCTGGCAGACCTGTAGGACTTGAGTTGGAAGGGACCCATAAGGATCATCATAGACCCATAGGGCTGCCCTCCCTGATGGCCACAGGGTCTGGCCATGGTGGAGCATCACTTGAGTTCATCCTGAGGATGGTCAGGAGCTGGAGGAGGGACGGCAGCCCACCAACAGTATATTTGTATGAGTTTTGCCTGGTTGGTGGGAGAAACGCATTAAGCAGGTGGCATCTCCAGCTTTGGCAAGGTGGGACAACGCCAGCCGAGCTCTCTAAACCATTGCTTTGCCCCAGGTGACAGAGCAAGAGTGTGGGATGCCTTTTAGCAATATTGGGGTGATGAACACCACTGAGCTGATTTTGGGGACCCTCTGCTGTTCATCACGGAGTCCTTCCAGCAGCGTAGGAGGGTCAGCACCCGCTAGTTTGCCCGACTTCATGCAGTGGGCGGTGGGAGCTGGGCACCATGCCTTGGAAAACAGCCCTCTCCCCTCTCCCTGCATCCCCAGGGCACTGCAAGGTTTTAAAAGACTCATAAATGCTTCAGGGAGCATAAATGTCTCTGCTGCCTTTGAGCAACGTAATCGCCCAAACTACCTCAAATCCCTTCGATGACATAACCTTTTAAATCACCTTCAGTTTTTAGTGGGGCTCTAAGCACTTAAACCACTAATAACACACGTGGGCAAGGCATGTACTTATTCACGAAAGAGCTCAAGCCCCAGCATCTCCCGCTGGCTGGTTGGGGCTTGGGGACACGCTATGGGAAAGTGGGAGCAGCTGCTGGACTGCGGTGGGAGATACAGGGTCCAGGTTCCTGCAGGTCCAACCAGGGTCAGAGCTCGGTCCTGCAGGACCAGGTAATGCCTTTTGATGTGAACATTAAGGATGACTGAACTAGGCTTTCTCGGGTTTCGTGGTGATTATGGCTATGGTCCCACAGGTCCTGCTGCAGGCTGTCCTCATCCTGCTAAGGGGTTGGTGTGTAGCCAAGGGCTTGGAGGTGGAGGGGGTTGATAGGCACATGCTAAATCCAGGGAGAGGGAAGATCTCCAAAGGGGATCTCCTTTACCAGTTGTGCTGGGCACTCTCTCATCCCTCTCCCTGTGCTGTGGCAAGGTTAAACCCATGCCAGTGTAAGCAGGGCTGGATCGTTTCTGGGACAGACACCTCAAGTTTAGGAGCATGGCTGGAAACTGGCTCTTCTTAGGATGATAGGATCAAAGAGGATGAGAAAAGTTCATGTTTTTATGCTTCTTGGGGCAAAAAGTAGATGAGGGGGACTTGCTGTTCCCATGGACAGCCCCATAAATGAAGAGCATGGTTCAACCCACCCCAGCCAGACCAGTGCCGCCTCGAGCCCGGTAAAGCTAAGGTGCTGAGCCTGGTGGGATGGGGCAAGCCAGCACGGTCCTGTTCCTTAGGGCTGATGCTCAGCTGCCTGTGTGCTTATAGTGCTTGTCAAGGGATCCTTGAGAGAATGAGCTGAAGCTCTTAGGGGGATCAAAAGGTTTTTCTTCAGGATGTGTTTCTACCCCAAAATGTCTTTTTGTTTCCTTTTTATTTTTTTTTGGATAACGGTGAAAATACCTCCTACATTCAGGCTCTCCTGTCTCCCCCACCACTTCCAGCCCTTCTGGTCTGTCTGGAGGAAATTCAGTCCTGTAGCATCGCCCTGAAATCACCTGTCCATCTTCCCATGAGCACTCTACCAACTTTTTTTAAGAGTGACAACTCTAACTTTTGCCTCAAAAACACCCATGCTGTTCCTTGCTTGCAAAGGGTGTCCAGCTTGCCTGGAAAGGTTGCTGTTTGGGTCAGATAGGCCCGAGCCTAATGAAACAAATCAGGACCAAAAAAAACCCCAAGGCTTTTGGGGAATATATTCCATCTGGGGTTAGGTGGATGGGATGTGGCCATCAGCTAGTCATGGGAAATGGCATGAAGAGCTGTCATTGCTCTTCTCATCATGGGGGGAGGAGAGGAGGTCTCCCAAGGAGTGTCCCTTTCATGTAGCTTCTCCTGGTTGAATTTCAGGGCCGGATATGTTCTGCGACTTCAACGGCAAGAAGTACAGCCCAGGCGAGAGCTGGCATCCCTACCTGGAGCCGCAGGGACTGATGTACTGCATCCGCTGCAGCTGCTCTGAGGTGCTGCGGGAGGTGGTGGGGATACTGCTGTGTTGGGGCACTGCTCTGGCAGCTTTCAAGCAGATTGGTTCTGGTGTTTAATTTGACCAGAGAAATCCTTTCCAGTCCCGTAGGGATGTTGGATTAATCTCTTTTGAAAAAGCCCCCTGTCCTCCTGGGGTGTTGGCTTGACCTTGCGAGGGAGCTGTCTCAGTAGCGTTGGTGGGCTGTGGGTGGAGGTGGCTCAGGGCTGCTGGGGTGCCACGGGTACTCTGATAACGAGAGATCAGACCATGAGATGGCTGGGTTTGAGACTGGGATGGAGACACCCTTGGCTGGGTGAGCTACACCAGCACAATCTGTTGTGATAATGAGGCCATCATCAACATATTCCTCTTGCAGAGGTGAATGTGTAGCTGAGTGAACGCTCTTTCTCTGTCTCTCCCCAGAATGCCAACATCAGGTGCTACCGGATCCAGTGCCCAGCTCTGCAGTGCGCCAGCCCCGTCACGGACCCCCAGCAATGCTGCCCACGATGTCTCGGTAGGTAGACATCCCACAGGGAGGGGGTGATAAGGTGGCCATGGCCCTGCAGGGCATACCTCAACTGCAGTCACTTGGGTGTTCTCACCCAGGGCAGCGCAGTGATGCTGGCTCTGGCCCTGCTCATGGAGTCATGGCAGCTCGGGCTACTCATGTTGCCTTTTTCCATAAAAATGATATTTTGATGGAAAAGGGCTCTCTACCAGACCACTTCCTCTAACTTCCCCCCATCCTGAGAGCCTCGTAGAGACAAAATGTCAGTTCACAGTTCAGGGGCAAACCAGAAGCTGGTACTTTATTCAGATCATTTGCCAGCAAAATGTGTTGGATACAGAAAAAAAAAATCTTGAAGATTTTCAGCAAAATTATTGGATTTTTCCCTCCTCTGGATGACCTTCAGCATCAGATGGAGTCAGATAAAAAGGGCTTCTATCATGGGTGATGAGCTAGAAATTAAAATTAGGGTATTTTTTCTATTTTTTTTTTTTAATTTCTCAAATCACTTGAAAACTGGTTTTTGACTAGCTTTGCCACTGCTCTGACACAGCAGAGGACAAGATCACGGGAGGTCAGACTTCCAGGTTTTACCTCTGCGATGAGCTCAGCGCAGTCAGGGCAGCCCCATTCTCCAAAAGCTTTTGGGCACATAAATCTCCACGGGCCATGCTATGCCCCAACCACTTCCTCATGATAACTGCGGTATGTAAAGGACTCCTTGTCCTTTTGGGCTGGGTTGGTGGGGAATCTGCTGAGCATCCATGCCGCACTGGGGCCAGGCAAGGGCTGGTTCTCATCCCATTGCTTTCTCATCTTCTTTTCCAGAGCCGCATTCCCCTTCTGGTCTCCGGGCACCCATCAAGTCCTGCCAGTACAACGGGACGACCTACCAGCAAGGGGAGATGTTTACCACCAGCGAGCTGTTTCCCAGCCGCCAGCCGAATCAGTGTGTGCAGTGCAGCTGCTCTGTAAGCTACCACGGGAGGCAGGGAGGGCTCAGAGTCTGCTCCTGCACCCCAACAGTGTCCCACCGTGTCAAAAACCTCATGAGGACCATTGGGTAGTACCAGCCCACGATGGGATGGTTTATCATCAGGATCAGGTTCCTCTGAAATGGTGCTGGGTCCTCACCACTCAGTGACTAATCTGGCTTTGGCTTTGGCTTTGGCTTTGGATTAAAGGGTTTGGATTGGAAGGGACCTTAACAATTATCCAGTCCCACCCCCCGCCAGGGGCAGGGCCCCCTCCCCCAGCCCAGGCTGCTCCCAGCCCCGTCCAGCCTGGCCTTGAGCCCTGCCAGGGATGGGGCACCCACAGCTGCTCTGGGCAGCCTGGGCCAGCGCCTCGCCGCCCTCACGGGGAAGGGTTTCCTCCTCATATCTAAGGACTAAGGACCACCACAGAGCTGGGTGCTTCCCCCTCTGCCCAGGCATGTTATCTGGCCTTGAGCCCAAGCAGGATGTGCTGCAAATGTCCTCTGGGTCTGGGGTCAGAGCACAAAGCACCCGCCTGCGTCTCCTGCAAGGTGGGAACAGCACAAACAAGCTGCTCCAGGGGCGGGTTAGTCACTGGAGACGCCACGAGCCAGCTCTGGGTAGACCTCACTGAGGCTGCTTGGGGTAGGCAGGGGGACAGCCCTGTCCCCACTGAGCACACCAGCTGGTGCGTTTGCCTGCTGCAAGGACTAGTGCTCTGGGACTGTCCCAGCAGCACCCAGCTACCCCACCTGCCCCACTGAGGCATCGTACAGCAGATGGCTGGTGGAGAGGATAACCGAGAGCCTTTCCACGTGTGTGATTGCTGCAGAGCAGGTGGGGTTTGTAGCCAGGGAACCTGGGGAGCTCAGCGTGCCTGCAAGGCAATGCAGGCACGAGGTGCCAGCTTTTGGGCTTTAGGAGTTCTTGGGACGTCGAGCCTGGTCTTGAGCTGGTGAGATTGACCTGAGCTCCAGAAAGGATTTGGTGGCTCCCAACTGCTGCTGGGCGCCTGGGTCTCATGGTGCTTCCAGCAGCCAGCTCCTGCCCTGCATGGCTGGGGCTCACCCCTCAGCGCAGCCAGGAGGTGACAGCAGAGACAGGGGCAGCGGAGCCTAGCAGTCAGAGGTGGCTATGGGCAGGCATCTAGCGATCTTCATCCCCCTTGCTTGGATTTAAGTCAAAGCTGAACCCAGCACTGAGATGTGCTTGAGCACCAGGAGCTGGTCTCAACTGGAAACTCCTGCACACTGCGTGTGGAGCTGTGCCCTGGAGAGGGGCTGTGCGTGTGCTTTCCAGGCTGTCTACAAAAAGCATTTGCGGGAAGCATCTGCCTTTCACGCTGAGTTGCAAGAACCTTTGCAGGACCGTTGCCAGCCCATCTTCCTTGATGGGTCTGACTGCCCTACCTGAGGGCTGTGATGGTGGCCAGGATGCTGTGCGGTCCTCAGTGTGCATCATCGTGATGGGTTGCCCGCTCACCATGCATTGCCAGTAACGGAGGGATGTTCCTTCTCCGTGAGCCTCCAGCAATGCACTGAGACAGAGCTTGGCTCCTCTCTGTCCAGCCCTCTCCCACAGGCTGGGATCCTGTGAAAAAACATCAAAACCCAAGTCCTGACTCTTTGCTCAGGAGGCGCGAGGCAGCCTGGCCAGCAGTGATGGGGAAGGTGTACGAAGCGTGGGGCTGTGTGTGCCAGGAGCTGAGTGTCAGGAGATAAACGGAGCAGCTCCTCCTCCTTGACAGGGAGTGAGGAAGGGGGATTGAAAGCGCTGACTCTGGACTTGGACACTGTGGGGAACTGCTTATACCAGCTCAGCTTCTGCCATATAAAAGAAGAGGGCTGCAGACATCGCTTTCACCACCCACTGTACTGAGCCCTGCGATGGGGCCAGGCTCCACTGGCCTGTGCTTTGCTTGCAGCAAATAATTGGACTAAGCCTGGCCAGAAAAGGAAAAGGGGTGAGATAGCCCAGACCACCTCCCTCCCTCATGCCAAGAGCACACACACGGTGGTTACCATCAGCTGATGCTTGATGGTGAAGTATCTGTGGTACCAGGAGAGCTGATCTGAGCCTTTGATGATTGCACACATCTCAGAGCTAGGTGGCTTGGAGCTAGGTGGCAAGAGAGGTAGCTTAGATGTAGAAATTACACAGCTTTTGAGGGTGGTTCCTCTCTGATGGACCCCAACTGGAGGCCAGCCCACCAGGCTGGGGACAAATGCTGGGAAGGAGCCCTCAAATCCAACTGTATGTGCCCACCTGGCCCTGCTTTCCCACCCCGTCGGCCACCATCCCCAGGAGCCTGTGGAGCTCCGTGTCCCTCCCAGAGGCACTGGCTCTCGCTCAGGCTCTGTTTATCCAGCAGGATAATGCCTTGGATACAAAGGGGAAAATAAAAGGGTGGCTGTGGAGCCTTGCAGCGGCGGGGTCTCGCCGGGCTGTGTCTCATGTTGTCAGCTGCTAGAACAGCTGCGTGAACAGCTGGTCTAAACCTTTTTGAAAACTGCCCTGAGACCAGAGCCTCCAGGATAAATCCTGCTTTTTTTGACATTTGCTCTTCCCCGCCTGAGGCAGGTCTTTGCCATGAGCTGCTGGTCAGAAGAAGAAAGAGGAGGCTGCATGGCCAAACACCACTCCCTGCAGGTCCGGACCCCATGGAGGTCCCTGAAGCCGAGAGCAGGGTTTGGTTTGCAGTGACCTCCACCAGATCCTCTCGCTTACCAAACTTTCCTCCTCCTCTTCATGTCCCCTGCACCGTGGCTTGGCTTCCTGATGGTAGAAGAAGCTGCTGTCGTTTGGTTTTCTAAAGAGGTGTCCTTGGTTAACCTCTTGGGTTTGGTTGACTGGGAGCTTGTGGATACCCCAGAGGAAATTGCTGCATGGAGAAGAAGACCTTGCTGTTGAGTTCTGGCTGCTGCTGGGCAGTGGAACATCCTGGCTTTCCCTTCTGCAAAGCAGCAAGAACTTAGCCCTGCAGCAAACAAGTGCAAATCCATTGACTGAAGTAGGACTGGGATGCACTAACGTCAAGACTGGCCTTGACCTGTGGTTTTCAGCTTGAATCATTACAGTGACGATGTTTTCCAAGCTAACCACCAAGCTAGGGGAAGGAGGTCTACACCTGAACGTCCATCCACAGCTCTTGACCCAGTCTTTGTGTGCTTGGCTCTGATGTTATCAGATAACCCAAGACAGAGGGAGGGCAGAGCAGTGGTGATGACCTGGGACTGGGTTCAGCATCATCTTCCCCTTGCTACCTGTCTCCTCCAGGTCCTTGTCCTGGGAAATGTCAGAGAAAAGGTTCTCATGCCACTTCAAATTGGTGGGCGTTATGCAGAGTTTACAGGTGTGTGGTGCCTATTTCAGATCTGGTAGCACTAATGATGCCTGAGAGGAAGGCACTGCCTGCCCCTTTTTGGGGAAGGCCACTCCACTCATGAGCACGTAGACTGGCAAGTGATGGACCAACCATGCCAGGAGAGGACACCACCCACCATGCTATATCCCACAGGATGGAGAGTGTGACAGGGGGAGATTTTAAGCTTTCATTAGTTGCCAGATGATTGGCGATATTTGAGGATGGGCTACTGGGGGGGCTTCTGATTTATGCTAGATCTGCAATCCCAACACGGGGGACACACAGCTCTGTTCAGATCGTTGTAATGCTGACAATGTTGGTTGTTTTTTTTTCTCCTTCCCCCCTAGGAAGGCCAGATTTACTGTGGCTTGGTGACCTGCCCAGAGCTGTTGTGTTCCTCTCCCCTAACCGTGCCGGATTCCTGCTGCCAGGTCTGCAAAGGTAATGAAGGGCCCAGGAGCTGCTCCTGAGTGAGGGCTGGGATCCCCCAGCTGGTTGCCACCACCTGGCAGGAGACATTTCAAGCCAGTTTAGCAGGATTTTGGATGTCTTTGTTGCACCAAGAAACAAAAGATGAGGGCTCACTTCTTTTCTCACATGCTTTTCCTCCCACACCTGGTTGTGTCCTGCTTCCCTGCAGCCCATGCGCTGGCTAGGGCTTGAGCTCTTTGCCCTGCCACTGGTGCATTGTGCAAGAGATGTAACCTGCGTGGAGGACAAAGTCTTTCAGACCACTCACCCACCAGGATGGAAACGGTTGTATGGACCATGTAAAGGTGGTCCATGCTGCTGCTGCTCCAGGGAAGTTTCCAGGACAGTCAGGGAAATCCCCCTCCCACCCCAGTACAGCATGGCTGCGTTTCACTCCCACAGCTCTCCGTGGGGGAGAAACTCCTGAATTTGCTGCTGTTTCGCCTGACTCACCCCTGGGAGAGTGAGGAGAGACTCAAGCTCCCTGTATTCAGGTGAGACAGACTCGAGAGCAAATGGCCAAGTTCACACCCTGCTGCCAAGGAAGTCACAGCATAAAATGACTCTTTAATACGAGAAATATTTATGGAGCTGGAAGGCCATAGTGGTTTCCTGGCCATGGACACAGATTGACCTCCTCCAGGTGCCTCCTCCAAGCTCTCCCCTTCTGCAATTCCTGCTCCTCTCTCCTAGTTTCCTTTGGTGCAGCTGGGGCATGTCATTGACTCAGTGAGAAATGTCTTTGGATTTCTTTTTAACCATCCCCCCCATCACCTAACACTCTGCCTCTGGGGTGTTTTCATGCCACCTAACTTCAGAAGCTACAAGGCCATGCCCTTCTTGGAGCTGAGCGCTTGTTAATAGGGGGGATAAAAAGAGGTTTGGGGTATGGCTCCCTTTGCTCTGGCTGATGTGAACTGCATATCCAAAACTCCTCCCTCCAGACCTCGCAGGTGGGCCAGCACCCTGAGGAGAGCTGCTTTCCGTCAGAGAGAGCAAATCTTCGTCCAACCCCGCAGCATTTCACAGGACCATGTTTTTGCCTTGCAGATGGCTCATATGAGAAGTCCACAGAAGAGGAACCCCTGCAGTTAAACAGAGGTGTTGTACGTGATGTTTGCATTTTAGAATTCAGATCATTGCTTCTAGCACAGTCCCATTAAACAGCTCAAAGATAGTTATTTGCCCTCGGCCGCGGTCTCCTACAAAGAAATGACCCACAGCAGCTCTAGGAGGGCAGTAGGTTGCTTGGACATCAAAACCAGAGTCACCTGCTTTGCAGATGAATTGTGTCTTGAAATTGACTCTAGGTGAGGGCTATCAGCATAGGCCGGGACGTCAGACCACCAGGGAAAAGACTCTTATCCTCTTCCTCTGAAGCATCTCTGATGTCTTTGGAAGAGCATAACACCTGCAGGAACTGGAAATCTTGGGCGCTTCTCCTCCTGGTTGGACAACCTGGCTGAGGTTGGCCAGTAGGTTAAAACAGCTGAGGAACTCAGAGGTGACCGACAGCTAGGCATGACCCTTAGCCGTAGAGTGCATGGCCCAAATCTCTCCTGGGGGGGCTTTTGCTTCAGGAGATGGTGTCTCCTCTCCACCTGGGGCTCAAAATTGTCCTGCCTCCAGTTGTAACTCCCACAGAGCAGCCAGCTCTGGAGCTGGCCACCAGAGTGCTTTCCCCAGGCTGTTTGTATCGGCAGCCCCAGCAAGGAAAAAGTGACTCCCTGGCTGCCGAGGGTTCATTCACGGTGACATTTCAGAGCCGGGCAGCCTATGCCAGGTCTGTGGGATTAGGTCACTTACAGCTCCTGGCCCTGCCCTTTTCCATACTGCTGGGTGAAATGCCAGCATCACACCTCCACCACCTATAAAACCTCCAAAATAGACACAAGGGGACCCTTTGTACTGCGTGTCTTGTCCCAGCAGTTTGCTCTTGGAAGCCCGGGATGTTCCTGGGATTTCAGTCCTGCTGGATGGCAGCCCTACACCAACCCTCCTGGTGCCCGCCAGGTGAGAGGGCAGGATGTGGCCCATCTTTGGACAAGTCGTCCAAGGTCTCGATCCTTGGACAGGATCAGGACCCCTGATGCTCTTTAGGTCACACGGATGCCAGACCTCACTTTCCTGGTGGACATCTAGCAAAGACCAGCCCATTTCCCTGCCTGTGTTAGTGATGTAGGACCTCACGTGCTTCTCTGAGGGCATGGGGTTGAGTGTGGGAAGAGAAGGGTGCTGCCCCAACGAGGGTGACCCACATGCAGCATAGGCAGGACACCAGTGTGGGGCATTGACACAAACTGCTCAGCACCTTTTAGGCACCGGCAGGCATCAAGATGGCTCCTGGGTCATTACTCATCCCTGTGGTCTTTGGGTTTTCCGCTTCTGTTGGAGAGTGTGCAGGGCCTTGCCCAGTGTGCTCTGGAGTGAGAACAATCCAAGCGCCTGGGTCTCAGTCCCCTTCTTTTTTCTGACTGCTCACAGAGGCACTCGCAAGACCAGTGCTTGGGGGATGCGATGGGCAGGAAGTCACCCGGAGCCACCGTGTCCACTGTTCTCAGTTCTTCCCTGGAATTCATTCCCAGGAGCTTCAAACCCAAGGGAGGAGGTGGCACGACTGTGAAGATTGTCTTGAAAGAGAAGCACAAGAAAGGTAAGGGATGGAGGGGCCAGGTAGTCTGTATGTGGCCTAAGGTGACTTTTCCAGGACTTTGAATTCTCCAGGGAATCTGTTTCAGCAGTAGGTTTCCACCACCAAGTCCTACTTCTCACTCCTCCACTGCCAGCCTCATCCAGCTATTTCAGCCCTTGTGGCCCACAGCCTCTGGAGTGCATAAATCTACCACTTTCCAAAGAGGATTGGAAGAAGATTGGTCCTGGGGATGTTTTGGAGAGCTGGGACCTGGGAAGGGAGGTCCTCAGCTGGAAGACTCCACGTGGTCCTTCCCGGACAGTGCCACAGAGGGACCAGACTTTCCTCCTTGCATCTACCTACCATGTGCTGGGTCTGTCCCAGTGCTGTGGTCTTCCTCCTGCAGGAGGAAGTAGGAAAGTGAGATGAGGAGGCAACTCCATGGAGCCAAGGGGGGAAAGACAGGTTCCTTCTCCTCTTGGGGGCTCTACCACCGCTGTGTCTCCAGAAGGGCTTTTCCCAGTTCTTGGAGATGAAGTCCTGGAGGAAATCTTGGGACCTCCAAAAATTTTCGTGGAGGAGTCAGCAGGTGGCACTCTTCACTGTGCTTCATGCCTGCGACAGCCTCGGAGGGACCCTGGGCTTGCAGAGGCTTGGAGGCAGGTGAGGTCCTGCCCACACTTACCACTCACCGCACCAGGGCGGTTGCCCCCCGCAGCCACCATCTTCTGCAGCCTGGTCCCCCTGCCCCATGGCACCTCCTGGCTGGGGTGGCTGCAACATCCCAGCGTCCACTGCTGCCAGATGTGCTGCCAGAGGACCATGCTCCTCAAGACAGCAGGGCCACCTGCTTCTAAGGTGGTGAAATGCGTTGAGCTCCACCAGGCTTTGGGTGTACAAAGAGGAGGAGGATTTATTTCCACCAGCAACCCTTTTCTCTCTCTCCTCCAGCCTGTGTTTACAACGGGAAGACCTACTCCCACGGGGAAGTGTGGCACCCCGTCTTCCGGCTCTACGGCCTCCTGCCCTGCATCCTCTGCACTTGCAGGGACGGTGTCCAGGACTGCCAGAAGATCACGTGCCCCAAGGAGTATCCATGTGACTATCCAGAGAAAGTAGATGGGAAATGCTGTAAAATATGTCCAGGTAGGTGGGATCCCACCTGCTCCTGCAGCTGCCTTCCAGTTCCTTCCTTTAGCCTTGGTTTAAAGCCCCAGGCAGACAGATGTGTAGGAGTTCGCATTGCTGGTGACATGGAATGACACCGGGTGAGTTCAGCAGGGCAAGCACTGATGTAAGGGTGGGCCTGTCTCCGAGGGCAGCAGGAATGACCCAACAGTGAGGAAGATGCACTGATCCCAAAAAGTTGCATCTGGTGGGTGGGTGTAGAGTCTGGAGAAAGATGCCCAAGGAGGAACATGCTAAAAGTCTTCAGACAGACAGAAGATGCTTTCTGGAGAAAGGGCATGGTCTGTTCTCCAGACCTCCAGCTGGGACAAGAAGTCACGGGGTTAAATTGTGGCAGCTGAAATGTAAGTTTGAAATCAGGGCACTTTCCAGGTGCAGGGTTATCCGTGGCGATCATGGTTTGAATTTGAGTTGACGTCCCTCTCCCTGGAAGTGGAGGGTTAGGCCCACAACTACTGGGGCGGGCAGGGTAGACCTGGGCTGGTGCTAGGGCTGGGACATAGTGGAGAGGACCTCTTTTTCACATGCTCACTGGGGTTTGGGTCTCTCATCTGCTTCTTGGTCTTTGGAAAGCTGTTTACCTTAAACCACAGACCACGCACTGCTTCCCTAGAGAGACTAAAGATGCCTGAGTGTCTTTGAGCCTGATGTGCAGATGCAGCAGTTTCTGGGTGATCTCCTCTGATGTGCATCTTCAAGGTGGTCTTGTGGAGGGGTCTTACCAGGGAGAGCAAGCAAGGGGCATTGCCACATTTAAGAATGGGGCAAACAGGCTGCAAAATAATTTCAGCTGGGATTTTTAAGGTTTTCCACCTCCGAGCAGTGAAGTTCTGGAATGGCCTCCTCGGGGGAGTGAAGGGCAGAAGCTCAGCTTGCTTTAATAAGGTTTCTGATATGTTTATGAGCAGGATTTATGACGTGGTGCCTGGTGGGAATGGGATGTGATGACTGAGCACAGCCCTTCCAGTCTTGCCTTCCTATTATAGTGGGTCTTTCTGGTTTAAAGTCTACAACTTTCTCTGCTGGGATCTCTTGTCTGCTGTTCCGTCTTCATTTATTTCCAGTTAAACACTCTGACCCAGCCAAAATTATTTTCTTCTGGCTTTCCAGTATTCATAGATAGCAATCACACACACACACACACACACACACATCGTTCAGCCAAGTTCCATGCTTGTCCTTTGCTTCACTGCACAGAGGTTTTGCCCATTTTCTTTCCCAGGCAGTCTCCGTGACTGTCCTCCTCTTCTTTGTACCCGGTAGCTTGGAGAGAAATGCCGAGTGATTTCTGTTTGCAAAAGGGATCCCAGTCGAAGGGGAATCGCTGTGATGCAATGGTTGGATGGGGAGACCATGGTGGCCGCTGGGTGCAGAGCCGGTGGCCGGGACCCCTGGCTCCCTCCTCCTCCTCCCCGACGCTGTTGGCCATTGAGTGGCTCCAGCGCGAAGCTCCGAGGTTGTTAAATACCTGTTGTACCTGCGAGGAAGTGTGGTTCCTCCCCTGTCGTGAAAGTGGGGCTTCCTCACTCGATGCAAAGAGCAGCCCTGGAGTGGGTGAAGTTTAGTGGTCTGGGACAGAGGTTTTCCTGGGCCCTGCGATGGCAGGCATGAGGGGGGTGGGCTGTGGTTGTCCCCCTTTGCGTGACACCAAGCCTGCAGAGCTGAACGCTTGTCTTCCCATTCCTGAAAAAGCTCTGCTTTGCATCCTTTTAAATTGGGATTTCCATCCCCACTCTGAGAAGAGTAGCCCAGGACCGCCCAGAAAGCACGAGCAAGAGCAGAATCAGGCCTAAAATAACTGTCCTACTAAAATAAACCCCACGTGTCTATTTATAGCCAAACTTTCGAGTAGTGTAAAAAGCTTCAGCATCCAAAATGACTGGGAGAACAAGGCTAAATTCAGCAGAGCTGGGCTCCTCTGCGTTCCAAGGACCACAACCAAAGGCAATAAATCTCCTTCCAAAACCATGGGGGATTCTTAATTACTCCAGATACATTAAAAAAACGTAAAAATTAGTGGTTCTCCTTTACCAAGGATGTTGAAAACGTCACATAGCGTCCCACCGGTGGGTGGCCCTGGTGTGGGTCTCCCCACCATTGCACCCCGTGTGGGGAGGGGGCTGATGCCGGGGCTGAGCCCACCCGTGGGGCTGAGCCGGGCGTGCTGCCCAGACAGCCCAGCCACAGCGCTGGCTCCTGTGCTGCGGGCTCATCCCTTCACTTCGCTGACGTTGCTCCTCCGCGACGGCAGCGGGAGCAAGACGGGAAGCAGGGAGTCCACCCACAGCTTTGTGGTGATGATGGCACCAAGCTCTCTGCAGTGGGTGGGGGGGATCCAGGTAGAGAAAATCCCCCTTCCCCATCCCTGCGGGCACAGAGGCTGCCAGAGTCAAGAGAAATGGAAAATACAGGGATGAGCAGGCCCACAGATCCTTTACCAGCATCGCCCTTTGCAGCTCATCTTGGCACTGGGGATCGGACCCTGGGAGCCAAGGACCCATGCAGTGATGCAGCTGTGCCACATGGCATCAAACCCAGTGAGATGCCCTTCCCTTGACTTGGGTGCTGAGATGGCTCCACCAAGCTCCTTCCTGCTCCTATTTAGTGAACTCTGTCCTTGTTTTTGCCCAGAAACAAGAGTCAAACCCACTGATGAAATAGTCACCACCCGGTGTGGCAAGAACCCCAACCGCATCCTGGTGTACATGTTTGTGCCGCCGAGCTCAGAGACCTCCAAGGAGATCCTCAGGACGATCGCAATCGAGAAGGAGCCCGCCGAAGAGGTGGAAATCTACAACTGGAAGCTGATTAAAGGTGAGTAACAAAACCAGCCAGCAATGGAGGAGGTATGTGTGGAAACCTGGTGCTTTCCAAGCTTTGTTCAATTTTTCAGGCTTTTCTAGTAGTGCTCCAGACCTTGTTGGGTGAGTCAAGACCTGCTGACAGCAGGCTGGCTTTTGTGACTCCCCCCTTTCACGCTCTTTTGCTGCAGTTGCACACAGACCAGGGGCTGGAAACCACTTTTGGCCCCAGCATACCCCACCACAAGCTGCAACACCATCCAGAGGCACAGCACGTGGGCAAACAAGGCAAGAACTATGGAGCTGCTCCTCCAAACCTGCCTGCTTTCATGCCAAATGCACACGGAAAACAAACAAACAAAAATGTTCTGGTCACTCTATATTTTTGCTTTTGCTCTTTTTTTTACTGTGGTCCACCCGCTACTGGGAGCAAAGCTTGCAGAGCTGCTGCAAAGGTGCACACAGAGGGGATGAGTTGTTCCCCAGCCCATTTTTTTGGACAGATGGGTTTGGATGCTCCTGTTGGTGTGTCCTCCAGAGGTTGAAGCATGGCAAAGACACTGGCAAAATTACTCCAATCTCTTGCTCTCTCTCCATACCTTTAGCTTTGCAACACTCTTATGGACCAGAGGTGCTTACCTCTACTAGGGACACTTGACCCAGTAGATAGCCGTGTTGTGTTTCTCTTGGGACCAGGAAAGCATCACAGTGCCCCAACTCCAAGTCTCTGTTGGACATACTCTATCCCTTGCAAAAACTTGTGCCTTGAGCACTTGAGGTTGGTCGTACCCTACCGAGGGATACAGCAACCCTCTGCCCGTGTCTTCTGGACACGTGTAGGCAGATATTCTGGTCTCTTGGGTACATTCATGTCTCACCTCACTCCCTAAGGAGACCTCAGCCCCCCCTGTGACCGGCTCTTCCCAGCTGCCAAGGGTGGGCACATGTGGATGGTAGCTGGAGAAATTAACTCTAGAGATGGAGCCCTGGCTGCCACCATGTTTCCATCCTCCCCCTGCCATCCTCCATCCTCTGCGGTGCCCCTCTCCCCGTCCTCCCCCCTGCCTCAGCAAAGCCTCCTTCACAATGGCACCTTGTAGCTGGAGGACAGCTCTGAGCCTGCACTGTCTGGGCCCCGCTGTTTCCTCGCTCCTTGGCAGAGGTCGCCACCCAAACCTTCTTGCCATGTTCTGAGGCCAAAAGCTTCACGTCTGCACGGAGCTCCTGAGCCCTGCCAGCCAAGGACAGGGGAGGCCCTTGTCCCCGAGGCCAACACAGCTCTTTTGCTTGGCAGAGCAAAGTGTTACTATTGGGAAAGAGCATGAGCTCAGTCACATATGGATTCCACCTCTCCATGGTCCATCACTCTACCAACAGAGCAGCATGTGTGGAGAAAAGAGGCTGCAAGTCACGCCTGGAGCCTGTCCATCTGCCTTTGTATGGGCTTATGATACCTACGTGGCCTCATCTATTTCTGTGCCGGGACAGTTTCCTCCACGAGGCAGGAGTTGAGAGGAGAAACCGGCGCCGACACCCAGCTGAAAGCTTTACCCAGCTTGCTCGTGGTGCACAACCAGCCCCCAGATGAGTTTCAGTGCAGGCTTCCCTGTGTTTTGAGGGGTCTGCACACCTCAGGAGTTTTGAGAAGTGACTTTCCAATGTTTTTAGAGCAGGAATTATCATGGGGAGTGAGGGCACCAAAGGAACAGGCAGGATCAGAAAGGGACCGGCACAGTTTGGAGGCTCTGTCATTGACTCCTTCACCCTGCCTCACCGGGAGCCTGGGCTGTATTGGAGGCACGGTCCTGGGACCTTCATTGGTCGCCAGTGTTTGATCATGCTTGTACATCCTCACACCTGGGCTAGAAAAGACCTGTGCAGTCTGGACCAGCCATCCCCATGTCTTCTGGCATTTACTTGAAGATCTCCTGCCACAGAGACTCTACGGCCCATCTAATCTCTTCCAGAGCCACAAACCCCTTCCTAAGGGAAGACTTGTCCCAGCGTGCAACCTCCCAGCAGCTCAAGCTCATGCCTACGTGTCCTCTCCACTGTGGGTTTGAAGAGCAGACTCCTTTCCTCTGAAGATGCCATCAGCTCCCACCTCTGTCCTCTCCTAGACAGCCGAAGCAGTTACTTTCAGTCTTTCCTTGGTGTTAGACATTTCTGGTCCTTCTCATAGCTCTGCTCTGGACTCTCTCTGTGTCTTTCTTGAAATGAAGAGCCCAAAACAGCGTGTGGGGCTCCAGCTAAAATTGATGTCCCGCTGGGGTGGGTCTCATACACCCACGTATACCCATAGTCCCATCCCCATCCACTCACCAAGGTTTTGTTCTGCAGATGACTTAACAAGTCCTGAGACCAGTCTCTTGAACCAGACTTGCTTTAAAGTGTCATGTTGGTTCCCCCCATCGTCAGCAGAGAGAAGCAGTTCTGTGTCCTCTGCACCCATTTTAGGATAGGCAGAATGGCACTGCAGAAGACCCTGGCTCTCCCTTGTCTCCCCAAAATTAGGAAAGATGAATTTTCTCCCTTGGAGGTGGGACTGGTCCTTAATTCTTTCCTTGTGCTCTACTGGACTCTGCTTGTTTTTTGGTCCTGAGGCAGTGCTGAAAGCATAGAATCATAGAATCACAGAGTGGTCTGGGTTGGAAGGGACCTGGGACCTTCAAGACCAGCCAGTCCCACCCCCCTGCCATGGGCAGGGCCCCCTCCCCCCAGCCCAGGCTGCTCCCAGCCCCGTCCAGCCTGGCCTTGAGCCCTGCCAGGGATGGGGCACCCACAGCTGCTCTGGGCAGCCTGGGCCAGCGCCTCGCCACCTCATTGTAAAAAAATTCTTCCTTCTATCTAGTTCGAATCCCCCCTCTTTTAGTTCAAAACCACCTCCCCTTGCCCTGTAGTTAGAGACACTATATAAAAAGTCTGTCCCCAGCTTTCTTATAAGCTGCTTCTAAAGCACCAAGAATCACAGAATCATTTAGGTTGGAAAAGACCTTGAAGATCAAGTTCAACCATTAACCCGGGACTGCCAAGGCCACCACTAAACCATGCCTCTATGTGCCACATCTGCATGTTTTTTTGAACACTTCTAGGGACGGTGACTCCACCACATCCCTGGGCAGCCTGTTCCCACGCTGGACAACCCTGTCAGTGGAGAGATTTTTCCTAATACCTAATCTAAACCTCCCCTGAAAAGAAAGGTGTTAAGTGCCCAACGGCTCCATGACCTCCCTCCATCTCATCCTAAACTTTGCAAAGAGTGATCCTGTCTGTTGGACGGTATCTGCTCGCCGGGAAATGGCATCACCCTTCGCCAGCTCTATCCCGCGATGCCTCTTTGGCGGACGGCAGGCGCAGTGGGCTATTCTTATCTACGCCACCTCGAGCTCTCCTTGTGCGTGCTGGAGCATCGTCTGCATTCCTCCACTGCTCCCCCGTGCCTGGCATCTGTCAGAAATGACCGTCCACGGGACCAAAGGTCTCAGCCAGCTCTCCGAGGGCTCTTGGGTGAGCATTATCTAGGTCGGTTGATTAAAAGATGTTTATCTCTTGTAGCCCTTGTTTAAAATATCCTCTTGGTTACTAATGTACTGGAAAGTGCTTCATCAGCCATGGGGACTATAAGCACACTCTCCTGCTCCTTTCTAAGTATAGACCAGAAGGATTTATTGAACACTTGTGCCTTTCTTGCGTCATTAACAGTTTTATTATCTCCATCCAGTATCTTCTTTTGTTACTGGTAGGACTTCTTCTCCTGACCCACTTAAAAGACTTATTAATAGTCCAAATATCCACATATTTCTCCGGATGTCTTTGACTTCCTGTATTAATTTTCCACAGTCCATCACATCTCATTTATACGGATTGCTAGTCGGTTCCCTTTCCTTACATACTCTTTTTATGTGTAATTGCTGCTGGGAATTGGGGAACATCTCTTAACCAAATAAGGGGGACCACGTTGCCTCTCACATCTGCTGGCAGCGAGAGGCTGGAGGCACGGGGAGCCTGGGCGAGAGGTAGGGAAGGATGTGCCAGGCATACCTGCCTGGTTTGTCACGCTTCGCAGGCGAATATGAATATCGTAACCCCTAATCCCACAGAAAGGTCACTTCCATTGCTAAATGCAGGTTCTGGTTTTCTTGGGTCAAACATCTGAGTCAGGCACCTCCGCTAACGGGACGGTGTTGGCACAGGCAGAAATATCAACCTCTGCTGAGGTCATTTGGGTTTTTTTTCTGTCCTGGAGGAGTTTCAGGGCTGGGGGCAGAGAGATGGAAAACTTTGGTCCCCAGCTGCTTCCAGGAAAGGAAAACATCCGAGGATGGAGAGGTCTCTGCAGTTGGGGAAGATAGGTGGTCCAGAGTGGGCAGAGAGGACAGGGATCCCAGGTTCCCGCTGGTCTCACCTTTATTTCTCTTACAGTTTTAGGGGAGATCAGACCTCCTCCAGTGCGAGATGCTTTTCAGAGCAACAAATTCTTATTGCTTTCACCTGCTTTGCAGCGTTGTCCCTGCTGCGTTCTGATTTAACGAGGAGTTACTGTTTTCAAATGAGAACTCTCCTGGTCTTCGGCCAGCCCTGGCTTCACTCCCAACCTCCCAGCAGGCTTCGGCAGCAGGTCCTGCACCAAACCAGGACCCCTAGGCATCCCGTGCAGGCAGCATCCCTTTTGCATCTCAGGAGGGGACAGAGTGGTGTGCATCCAAACCTATCTGAGCCTTAAACTGAGTGTTGCGGAGCCTGATGCTCTGTGTTTCCCTCTGCAGGAATATTTCATCTGATACAGACCAAGAAGATCAGCAAACAAGAATTCAAGCAAGAAGCACAGAACTTCAGACTGATCACCAGGACGAATGAAGGTAGGGACAGAGAAATCCCGTTTCCCCACTCCTTCAGCAGACCCTGCCCCAAACAACCCCTGTGTTTTGCTGCTGTGCTCTGGCCGTTCTGCAAAGGCTGCGTAAATCCTGGCATGGTGTGGGGAGCTGAACCGTTGGGAGAAGGCTTGTGCAAACAGAGCCGGCTTGGGGCTGACCTCTCTTCACACGCATATGCAACACTCCTGGTTAGCAGTCACATTTTCACTTTATGGTATCAGAAAGGGCAGCCAGCTTTCTAAAAGTGGATGCACGCTTGTGAAATCCAAAGGCTTTGTCTCTCCAAAGCCTGTAAAACTGTTTGATTTTTATATCTAATCCATCTGGTGTTACGGGGGGAAGAAAAAAAACAGTGATGCAAGGGATTTGAAAAAAATAAACTCTTGAAATATTTTTAAAAATCATTTTTAATGTTCTTGGATGTGCGTAAATGTTACAAAATGCAGGAATGCCAGTGCACATGCCGAGAGTGCCTGTGCGGAGCAAAACTGCCGTGCTATTTCCTGCTGGCTGCCTCTTTGCCTGGGCTGGGTTAGAGTTTAATGGGTTAGGTTCGGATCAGAGCCATTCCCATATTGTCCAGCACCCACAGGTCATCGGGTCAGCCGGCAGCGGCGCTGCTGCCCAGTGCATACCAGCACACCCAGTGCCCCAGCAAGGGTGGAGATTTGTTTTCACCTCCAGTCCGTTTGACACAACATCTCTTGACCAAACTCTGGGCGATTTTCAAGTCCCTGCTGCCAGGTTGGGCTTTGCACCCCAACGGGGTCTCTGGCACGTGCCCCCTTCTTCTTGCCTCAGTTTCCCCTGACAAATAAACCTGTTGTGAAACCATCTCTCTGCCATTGCTGCAAGTTCTAGGGAAGCATTGGCCGGTGATTTCTTCACAACAGGAGGTTAATTCAGCTGGAAAATATGCCCCCCCTGGGGATGACGACATTAGGGTTGCATAATCCTTGCTGGGATTACAGGGGAAGCGACCACCTAGAGGGAAAGCACCTCCAGCCACCACCTCCTGCACGTAGGGGCTTGCTGATGCTTGGGAGGAGCAAGGAGAGGGATTAGGACACTTTGTGCTAATTCTGGGGGTCTTTCCCAGCTCCCACTGATGCAGTTGCTTTGCAGGGAGTCTGCAGCTCACCGGTGGGGCTGTCAGGGGGTCTAGGCGGGGGTTTCTTCTCCTTCTGCAGCAGGATCTTCCCTTCCTTCAGGTGGTTCCAAAGCTCTGCATGAAGAGCCGAGGCTGAGGCAGCAGCAGGAAAAAATGTACACGTGGGGGTTTTGAGCAACCCACCCCAAAGAAATGGGGTGACAGAAGGGAGGAGAGAAGCATACCTGCCCATGGCCCACGAAACGTGGATTTTGGCTTTCTGATTATGAGTCAGAGGGCAAGCAAAAGGCTTTTAAGAGCGTGTAGGTGGTTTCCAGGGAAAGCATTGGAAGTGCCATTGGCTGTGCTGTTAATTGCGTTGCAGGAGGTATATAGGGCCCCTCTTGACCTCAAATACCATTTTAATGGGAAGATGGAAAAGCCTAGGACTGGATTGTGGGACTGCTGATGAACTGCTCTGGCCACGGCCAGCGTTGTGGGTGGACCTCTCTCCCCACCTCTCTCCCAGCCTGGTCCTTGTGGGTACTCCAGCGTGGAGGGTGCTACACAAGGGGTAAATTGTGTTTTTTCCTGCTCCAGGGGTTGTTGCTAATGAGTGTCCATCTCTGCTCATCCAGGTCACTGGAACATCTTCCGAGCCCAGACGTCAGAGCTGAGGATGACAGAGAGCCCAGAGAAAGAAACAAAGAACTTGTAAAGAAAAAAACCTTTAACCTAGCTATTATCTAAACACACACACACACACACACACATACACATATATATGAGAAACAAAGTTGCATTATTAAATAGACTGGCACAGCAATAAAAGGATACACTAGTGTAAATTACAAAAACTCCAGCAAACCAACCAAACTGCACCACGTTGAAGCCACAGCGGTGGAGGTGCCTCTCTCCAGCCGGAGAGCGCAAGAGGCGGCCGGCAGCTCCTGCTGCGGGAGGCGCCGGGTGTGCAGAGGGAGGAGGGGGAGATGGCGGAGACCTGAGACCTGGTGCGGTGTGAGGAGGTGGGATACATCCCTGACACGCCAGTGTTTCTGAAGAGCATCAGGAGCTAGTAATAAAGCAGAACGTGCCCGTGCTTTTTACCAACCGTCGGCATAAAGATGACCTGCAAAGAAAGAAAAACCATCCTTATTTCTTTCCTTGGAGCCCCTGTGATCTGCCAAGGGTTTCTCCGGCCGAATACCCTCCAAAGGGTATTTCTTGGAAAATCTTGGGTCTCTTCTCCTCTGTGTCAGCTGGGAGGATTCTTTTCCCTTCTTTGCAGGTCACTTGAAGATGCAGTTTTGGGGGGGACCCACTTGTTGACTTGTTGAGGCCTGAGACCTCAAACGCTGCACTAAGGTCTCTACTAAGCATGTTATTATGCTATATATTTATATATATCCTACATAATATCTACTGAGCTGTATTCACAGGAGGGGCATCTCCCAAAGGGCGAACAGGACCATTTCTGCAGCGTGGGGAGGAGGGTGTGCAGCAGCATTGCCCTCCCCCTGTCTGGAAACAGCTTTGGGGGATTTTCAGGTTGTTTTGGTACATGTATTTATCCCTGGTTTCTTGTTTTATTCTGTTTTGATAAATCTATTTATTTGGAGATCCAGATCTGTCTGATAAATCTGATTAAAGCGTCTTCTTGATTCAGCCTCCTGTGTTGGCTCTCCTTGCCCCATAGGGTCCATGTTACAACCCGGGGGGTCCAGTGGGACCAATCCAGGGTTGGGATGCGGGACCAAGGCATGCAGAGAACATCCCACGGATGCTTCGCTCATCATCAGGGGATCATCCCTCCCCACTTGCTTATGGTCTGCAGCTGGTTTGGGGCTGAAAACAGAGCTTGGGGCTGGCAGTGGGCACAGGGCTCAGGTGAAGGCTGGGGGCAAACCCAGGCCAGGAAATCAGAGGTCCTGGCAAGCTGGATGGGTGCCCAAGCAAGCTGCTAAGTGGGTGCAGGTGCTCTCTCTTGGACAGGCAGCTGCTCACATGGGGCTATAAAAGGATCAATGCGTGTAGCTCCCACCCTGGGGACAGCCATGCCTTCCCCTTCTCTCTTTTTATGCCCCAGAAAAATGGGGGGGGGGGGGGGGGGGTGCCACGTAATGTGGATGGAAACCAGGTCCATGCATGGCCGAAGGAGGGAGGAGCAAATGTGCAAAGCTCCCGTGGACCCACAGCAAGGAGGAACCAGGGATAATTGGAGCAGCCGGTGGGCACCGACCCAGCACTGCTCATCAGAGCTGTGCAATGATCCAGGCAATGGGGCTGATCTGGTTAAATTTATCCAAGGAAAAAAATCCTAGTGATGCTTTGGGTGTTAGGGGTGTCCCCAGTAGAGTGGGGCAAAGGGAGAGGGGGCAAAGCCACCCCTCACCCCATGGCTGTGTGCATGACTGTAGCTGTGTGCTGGCAGAGAGGATGCTGCCAGTCCCTGGGGGGAAACCTGACCCCTCACTCGTCAACCTAATTAACTGGCTCTTGCGTGCACTAATTGAAGCAGAGCTGAGGCCCAATTTATGCTCATTTACCAGAAGTGGCAGGTGTCTGAAATGAAGCTGCCTGGTTGGGTTCCTAGGGAAGGCCTGGTAAAAACCAGCACCAACCCTGCAACCTCACAACGTGAGGTCTCCTGCAGGTGTCTGTAGGTGACTGGGCCCAGTATAGGTTAGACTGAGCCCAGTATAGGTTATACTGAACCCAGTACAGGTTATACTGAGCCCTGACACAGTGCAAACCAGCTGAGTGCCACGCACACAGAATTTCTCTACCATGTCCAGGAGGGTGGTGAGTGCTGCTGGCTGCTCCGTGGCCAGGAGAAACCCTTTGGTAAGCAGCAGCAGAGGAACCTGCATGGAGTGAGGTCGCTGCCACCCCTCACCAAGTCACCTCTACCCAGAGCACGGCGCCCTGTATTTCTTCCAAAAATCAGTAACCACAGAGCTGCATCGCCCTGGACCCCTGGCTGAGCTTTGCCTTGGGCAGGGAGATTTGGAGGTTAACGGTGATGTGCAAGAGGGAGTTTCTTTGGAGAGTGGTTTCATGGAGACACAAGATGGAGATGGAGAGGCAGTCTCATCCCAAGGAGCTTCCCACCAAGAGATGTTACTGCCGCCTGGTCCATTCCTGGGAAACACGGATGGCATTGCCCTGGTGCTCCGAGGTGGACTGGGTATTCTCTGCTCCTGCTGTTGTCCTTGCACTGAAGCTGGTCCTAGCAAACAGGGTTTGGTGCTGAACATACCCACCACAAAAGGAAGACGTGGAAGTCTCCAAAGATGTCATTTGCATGATGCGACTGTTCCATCCTCCCATAACTTCATTTCCCAGACCCACTGCATCCCCTGGCCCTGGCTGCCTCCAAACAGCATCTCTTCTCCCCCAGTGTCAGCTTCTCCACTGCCGTCAGGCGTCACGCCGCTGCCAGCTCTCCGTTGTTGCAAATCAGGCTTTCTGCTGCCTTTTAGTTATCCCTTTACTGCAGCCCTGCTTTGGGACGCTGTCATAAAAGGCACCCCATAAATTTTATATGGAACAGTAAAACATTTTCGCCTTGGCTGCTGTTCCCCCTCGCTCACTGCGGCAGCGCAGACCAAAGGGGCGAGCTCTGGTTAGGCAGGAGCCAAGCGCGCTATCTCGGCTGCTGGCTCCTGGCAGAGAAAACCGGTATGACATTCCTTTTTGCTAGTTTGATTGAAGGGATAAGCCTGGAGCCATCTTGCCTTGCACCAGTCCTGGAGCAGCACTGGTGTCTGCTGTGCAAGGGACACAGCTGTGGTTTGTCTCCACCTGAGGAGACCCAGAAGCTTCCCTTCTGCTCGCTGTGGTGAGGCACCAAGGGCTTTCGGCTGCCTGAAGTGACCCCTGAGCCGACAGGGATATGAGGGGTGGGCTCAGCTCTCCCTTCAGATGGCAGACCTGCAACCATGGGTTTCTTAGGTGTGTTCCTCGCCCTTCCCCATCCATCCATTTATCCATGTATCCATCCGTTCTTCCCCATCCATCTATCCGTCCCATCCTTTCCCCATCCATTCTTATCCATCCATCTCTAGCCATAACTTCTTGGGTCCTCTGGCTTTTCTTCCCCTGCAGTGGCGTGGGAGGGAGAAGATACCAGCTTCATCTTGGTTTACCCTGAAAGCTGCCCAGTGTCAGAGACCTTCATTTCTCCCAGGATCTTAAGAAAAACCCACCCGAGAGGGGTGCTAGGGACATTCACAGGGGCCACGTGGGCTGGTGACCAACCTCACAGAGCACTGCCTGGTGACGTGTGGCCGAGGAGGGGCAGGGGGACTTGCTGTGGGGGCTGGGGGCTGCCAGCAGTGGGTGATCTCCCGCAGCCGTGTCAGTGATACGCCAGACCCGGCGGCCCCAGGAGCCTGCCCTAATGACCACATCTCCCCATGGGGGACTCTTGGAGGCTGCTTTCCCCGCGGGGGCATCTCTGGGGATTAACCCTTTTAATTGGATCAGCAGCCACAGATCAGAAGCCAGCACTTCACGGTTGGTGGCATCGCCTCCCTCGCCCTGCTCCTCTGCAGGAATCGCCCCGCTTCCACCCCGAGCCGTGAAGACGGGGTTGATTTGGGGGCAGAGCTGGTGCAGCGCTGTGGGATCTTTCATTTCTTGCAACGCTGAGTTTGCAGGGCAGGGCTGGGCTTTCTGTGGAGGGTTGGAGGGGGCTGCCCCTAGACTCTGCAGGGGACATTCCCTGGGGACATCCCACGTGTCACACTGTCACCTCTGCTGCAGCCCGGACCACGTGGGCACCCATCCCACCATGGCTGGGGGCCAGCAGGGACAGGGTCCTTCCTGGCATGTGCAGGGCTAAGGCCACCCTGTCGTGCCGTGCAGCCACAAGGCTGCATTTACTCCCCTTACCCCCAGGTAGGCCAGCACCTTTGCTGTCTTTCTTTACAGCTGGGCCACCTTCCTTCCACCTCCTTAACAGGGTTTGCAGCCCTGTCATTGTCCGGTTGTGCTGGTTGTGACTCATTTCTGATCTGCTCAAGGGTCAGGGAGAAGAACCTTCCTGGTTCTGACAGTGTTTGCACATCCATGAGCAAGATCAGCTTGTGGCTGCACAGATGATGCGTGGTTTGGGAAAGATGGAAATCTCCGAGACCTCTCTGCGTAACGTGGCTGACATCCCCCTGCTTCTGCCTTCCCCATGTTTCTCTCGTATCAGCCACAGAGCACGAGGAGTTTCAGGCAGCTCACACCTTTGCTGATGTGGATAAACCCCCTCAGGCAGCCAGCCAGCACCCGCTGGTGGCACCGCCGAGCTGGAAGAGCAGCACAGGTCTTGACACTGTCAGGTAGAAGTTGCCTAATGTCATGAGAGCAAAAAGCCTCTAAGCAAACACCCAAATGCAGCTTGTATGATGCTGAGGGCTTTGGGGATTCAAAAGTCCTGTCCAAGGGAACCTGGCGTGGACCCAGACACCAGCCCTGGCCTAAGCCAGGGAGAGAGGGGGGCATCAGCGTGCCCAACCCTGCAAGGAGAAGGGTTCTTGCATGAGGGCTGAGGTGGACATTGATGGGTTTTGCCACCCTGCCTTCATCTGCCCAGCCTCTGCCAGCATTTTGTGTGTGGGTTAAACATGGATGATTCTGGGCACCACTGGGTAACCGCTCCGCTGAACTTGCCGTGGGCTCCTCGGGGTATTTGCAAGTGCATCCATACAACTGAACCACAGCAGGATCTCTCCTGTTGGAAAGGACTTGGCTCCACGGGGCAACAGCAACGCACAAGGGTGTTTAATGCAACATCCCTGTCTGGGGCAGTTGTTCTCTCACCCTCAGGGAGAAGATGTCGTGATTTAATTGCATCCTGCCACTTCTGCAGGACCTGCATCTCCTGCTGCTTCATCTATGGGACCTGTACCTCCTGCCACCTCTCCTACTATCACTCTCCCCTCTTGCTGTGATCTGTTTTGTATGCAATAAGTGCATCAAACATCCCATGGCTGGTGCAACCTGTGCTGCAACACCTCTGGTCTCAGCAGAGAGCATTTGGGCACTGGGTCCAGTTTGGGTCCCCAGTACCAGGCAGGCAGTGACTGGCTGGACTCAGTCCACCTGGAAGATACACCAAAAAAGTTTTCCCTTTCAGGCTGATCAAACGGTGGAACAGGGACCAAAGGAAGGAGGGGCATCCCTTCCCTGGAGAAACTCAGCCCTTGCCTGGATACAGCCCTGAGCAACCTGATGTAACTTCAAAGCTATCCCTGCTTGGAGCTGGAGGTTGGACCGCGGACCTCCTGGGGTTCCGTCCAACCTGAATTACCCTGTGGCTGTGTGCTCCGGGACGGATGTCAAATCACCCTCAGAAATCTTGGCTCTACCTCTGGGGTCTTAGGGTTTTTTTACGTCAGAGCCATGCTATTTCATGCTCTATTATCAGGTTAGTCAAAACACTTCTCTAAACTATATGTCTATATAATTGCCAGCTACACTCACTTCCTTGGCTCCTGCTGTTTTCCATTGCATCGGATTTTCAGCCATGCAAAATATCTACTTTCACCTTAATCTGCATGAAGCCCCTCTCGCCCGCAGGCAGCCTGGGTGCAAAGGGGAGGCCAGCACCTCTCGGCTGCGCTCGCTGGAGCCTCGTGCCACCGGGTGAGCTGGGCAAGCTGGGGCTGGTGGCATGCACCGCTCAATGTGGGGCGTCACTGCCCCGTTACGGCTCTGCCATGGGGAGATTCAGTCACACAAAAGAAGGTTGGGTTGGGTTTAGTGCTGCTGTGAAAGTCCTGTGTGAAGCCCATGGCTCTGGAGGTGGTTTGAAGCTTTGGTTCATAGGTGAAGCATCTCCCAGTGAATTAGGATGTGTGTTCTCATATCACCTTCCCCCAGCTGAACGGGGGGATTTCTCCCCAGCGGGATGGGATTTCTCTTAAAACAGCCCTTGCCGCGCTCCGTGGAGACCCCTGTGCCGTGCCAGGCAAGCGCTTCGCCTGCATCCGCTCCCCTCTGCACATCCCTTTCTTTTTCAGAGATGGGAAATGGAGAAACCAGAGGATCATCCGTGCTGCACGGCTCACAGGCTGTTCTGCCACCGCGGACCTGTCTCCTCTCCAGACTAAACAGTCCTAATATTTCCTGTCTCTTCTCACATAGAAATGTGGCTGTAATCACTCTTTTCTCCTGTTTCTGCACCTTTTTGGATGCCGGAGCAGCTCAGGATGTACCTAATCTGGCGGGTTGTCTGAGTTGCCAGGGAAATGAGATTGCATTTCCCTGCCTCCAGCTTTGTCAAAGCTTGACACCCCCAAAACTGAGGGAGGGGGAGAGGGGGGAAAAATCCCTGCAGAGAAATGCTTCGCCAGCAAGTCAGGACTATCCGGACACTGGAAAAAGCCCCCGGCTGCCTGGAAGACAGGTACTGAGAAAGGGGTGATGAGAAAAACAGGGAAATCCTCGGAGACCGTGGCTGGCAGGGCAGGAGCCAAAGGAGGGATGGGAGCTGGAGGAAATGTGGCTGGTGTGGCACAACCGCAGCCCCAGCGGCCCTTTCCTCTGGCACAGCGCTTGGCCTCTCTGCCCTGTAGGTGTTCCGTGGCCATCCCCAAACGTGGGCTTTCCAAAGGGGAGGTAGGACAGGCCAACGGTGCAAGGAGCTGGCGGAGCATCCCGTGATCCTCCTGCCCCGTGGGATGCAGGAGAGCTGCCCACACTGCCTGTGGCTGCCTTCTCCGGTGCACCCGGCTGGTCTTTCTCGCTCTCCTATTTTTTGGCCATGAGAGCATCCAGCCCCCAGCAGAGATCCCTGTTTGTGCGGGCTGGATAAATCCAAAGGGAACTGCTTGCGAGTCCTTCTCACCAGCACTGCCAAAAGAACATGATTCAGTGCTTTTTTTTTTGGGGGGGGGGGTGGGGTAGAAATTAATTAGTTCAGGCCCATCACAATTATCTAACTCAATGAGCACAACAATAACCCACTGTTTAAAGGTTGTTCACGGGCATTTAGCACCATCTGGGTCGTCTGATCAGGGGCTTTGAAAACAGTTGAAAATGAAGTAAGAAGGATTGCTTGGCCCGGACACCCCCTCTTGCCTCCCAGCTGCACAATGAAAATAATCCTGATGGACCCATTAGACACAGGGAGAGGGACCGCGGAACAAACACCACCCCCTATCTCGCCATGCTCCTCTGAGCTGTAGGTCAGTGTCCCCAGATGGGAAGGTGGTGGCCTTGGAAGGAGAAGGGAAGAAGAGCTTGGCCACATGTCCAAATAGCAAAGAGTTCTTCCCTGGACATGCTCCTCCTCAAGCTCTGGGGAACTGAGTTAGAGCAGGTGAAGCTCGAGCCATCCCCGTGGAAAGGTTGGGGTTTGCAGAGGCTGCTGCTGCTGCTCAGGAGGACTTGGACCTCTTTGGAGGTTGGGCGGTTTCTTGTGCGTGCTGGAAGGTGGATTTGAGGGTTTGCCCAGTTGGGCTTGGGCTTCCCCCAAACTGGGAAGGCAGCGGGGAGCGCTGTTGATTTTAAGGGTGAGTGGCTGCTCACCATGTCCAAAGCTGCCCCGAGAGGGGCTTGGAACCTGCTGGAAATTCAGGACAGACTCATGTCTAGTCCATCCCCAGGTGGCCACCTGAAAAATGAGCCTTCCCACGTTGTGTGAGTTAGGAGATGCCACATCTGGTAGCCCATGTACACCCTGTGTGGCCATCCCAGCAGCCAACCTCCAGGTCCCACAGTCTCACCAGTAGCTGCCTTGGACCTCCCGGTCCCACCAGTCCCAACTCACAACCCTGCAGTCTCTCCAATAGCCATCCCAGACTGACAGCTGCTCCAACACCCGGCTGTGACCAGTGGTCTGACTGTGTTGCTGGCACCCAGACCCCCAGAAACACAGACACAAGCAGGAGAGAGTCCCTCAACTGGGAAAACAGTTGGAAATTGAGCTTTAATGAAGAAATGGAGTCTAATCAATGAGACAAACTGCACTGGCTGGAGACAAGTGCAGTGACCACCTGATTAGACAGAACTGGCCCGTTTATCCCCTTATCCTTCTATTTTCACGTTTGTTCCTCTCCAGACCCCCTTCATCCCTCCTTCTGCCCACCGTTGGTCCATCCCCTCAACACTGTCTTCTACAGTCCCCAAATTCTCTTCTTTTGGGATCCCAGCATCTTCCCCCGTCCTCATGCCTGGGCATGCATCCCCAGGGTCCATCGATCCCTTCCCACATCATGGGAGGAGCAGTGGTGGCACCATGGGGCTTCTGTGTTCCCATCACCACCCCCTTGTACCACCCGTGGTGAGATACACTGTCCCTTGCCTCCTTCAGGCTGTGGAGGTGTCTGGGTGTGGATGGGCTCTTGGGTAGGAACAAAAAATGAATTTATATCCCTGGTTTCGCTGCAGTCACCACTGTGCAACATGCTCGCTGTGCCCATGTGAGTTGGGTGTCTGGCCATGCCTGGTGGAGGCTGTGTTAAGCATGGACACCATCATGTCTTCTGCAGAGAGGGCACCCACCTTTCCACACCCTGACATAACCACTGGAGCGCTGATGTGGGGACTGTCTTCCTCCGTGGTGCACTATTGAGGCCAACGCAACTTAGGCCATGAGCTTTGCCAGTTGGATGCATCAACCTCTTCTCACCAATGGGTCAACCACCTGCATAACCCGACGGCACTATGACTCATGCTCAGATCTGATCATACACCCCATACATCTCCTCAGGATAGACTGGACATCCCCGGAATGTGGTTGTGTGACAGATTTTTGGTCCAGAGGCCCAGAGTGGTGGATTTTGGGTGGTCAGTGGAAGACAACTAGCCTTCTCTGCCCTGGGAAGGTGCAGGTCCCAGTTGGACTGGGGTGGTGAGGTTCAAACCCATGGCTGGAACGGGCACCGTAGCTTCGTGCAATGGTGAAGAACACAGATATGAGTTCAAAAGGGGACAGAGACGAAGTGACAGGAGGGGCTGCTGTGAAATGTGGCCATTCAGTGGTACGAGCTCTGCCCTTGCACGACCATTTGTCCCTGCGGGTCACTGGGGGAAGCCAGCGTGACCAGCCTGGGAGGGGACACTGCATTTGGGCATGTTTTTTGGCTGAATGGCCCCACTACTGGTGTCCCATGGTCCCACCTGGCAAGGCAGGGGACCCATGGCTCAAGGGTCTTCACAGGTCCTGAGCAGCAGAGCAAAGGCTGCAGTGTGCGTTGGACACCGATTCACGATACAGCTGTCCGGGTGGCTCCCTTCCCTTGTAGCACTGCATCTCACCAGCCTCTTCCAGCAGCCCTGGGATGAGCTTGTCCTCCTCAGCAGGGGGATGAACTACATCGTTCCCAACGCCTTGTCCCTCTCGTACCATCCCGGAGCTGCCCTGCAGCACAAGAGAGCTCTCTTCCTCCCATGGGATGGAAAAAATAATCTTTTAAGAGAGCTGACCGTGCTAAGGACACGTGTGTGTGAGCAACCTGGATCAGCAGGAGTCCTACTTGTGCTGGGAAGGGGTGCCTCCGTCTCTGAAATAGTGTCTGTGACCCTTTGCAGCAGAAAATGAGATGATTCTTGGTGTTTGTGCTCAGAAATGGTTCCCCCAAGCACTTCTAAGGGCTGGAGCAGACTGTGTTCTTGGCATGGGTTCCCACCAAGCAGCACGATGACTGCGTGGGAGATGTTTTTCATCAGTTGGTCCTGTTGCTGTTACGCTGTGCATCTTCAATTTTTGCATGGCCTGAAGACCCATGTTTTTAGGAAGAATCCAGTCCAGTTACCCACCAGGACTTGGTCCTGCTTGCAGAAAGCTGGACATGTCACTGTGTGCTTGCATACTAGCTCCTGTTGGGTGGGAACCCATCGCCTGTTCCTGGTCCCAGCTGCAAGCCCAGCTGTCATCCCAGGGGAGGAAGGTTCTGAAAGCCCCCTCCCATGGCTGGGAGCTCTTTCTTGCCTGCCTCCACATCTCTCCCACACTGGGCTGCACAGCCACTGGCTGCTGGAGACCCCCCCCAGTAATGGCCGTGGTGAGATGGGTCAGGGATGCAGGAAGGGCTAAACTCCAGACCAACCAGTTCTCTGACCTCCGGGTGCTGGTGCAAAGTGAATCACATGATATTAATCCCCCAGGCCCAGGGTGCAATGAACAGGCAGGTCTCCAAGAAACCTATCTAGATGGGAAATGTGGCCAAGTGTCCTGCACCAGTGTCCCCACCGCCACCACCTACCACGTCAGCATCAGGCCAAAGAGGCCAAATTTAGGTTTTATTTCCCCACCCCCCACCCCACCCCCCCCGTCTCTAAGGCTGCTTTTTGCTGGGTGCTGAGGCTCCAGGCTGCAGCTTCAGCAGGAAAACCTGCAGAGCAGAGTTTTCTCACCGGTGGGCTGCCGGAGACCACAGTTTGCAAGCGGGGCTTGGCAGGGGGCTGCAGAGGGACCCACCGAGGTTCCTCTGAACCCCGTCAGGCTTCCGACTCCTGTTTCATGGCAGGAGGATCGGCACTACATAACGAACGGAAACATTGATCCCCTTCCAGGCTGCTTTTAGCACGTCCCGAGAAGTTACGCAGGCGCCGGTGCGGGCTCCTGCTCCTCCTCGGTGGAGCGAGGGAATCTGTAGCCTACTGACGCAGCAGCCCAGACATGACACAGAGGAGAGCTGCACGTTGTCCTTCCCTCGATGACCTTCCCTGGAAGTCAGGAAGACACAGTTACGCAAGGGGCAAAGGCTTTCAATGTGATGACAGCTGCATCTCGATGCGATGCGTTATTAGTGATTGCTACCTGGGCCAAGAGGTTTCCAGGGGAAAACTGCAAAATTACTTCGCTGGGGTGGATTATTGACGTTTGAAGCTGAATGTGAATCACCAAAACCAACAAAAAAGGTCGGTTAGAGGTGAATATAATTTGCCCCTTCATCTAAACGACCACCAGCCTGTGATAGACACCCAAAATTACTAGAACAAACTCTCCAGATGGTGTCGGTCTGCAGTGAGCAAGAGACCGCATGACTGGTGCTGGATTTCCAGATCAGCCTTTGCCAAACTCTGGCCCAAGGCGCCTGGATCTCCCAAGGCATTTGGGTGCCTTTTGCCCTTGAATCTGCCCTGCAGATCTGAGCAGCTCCGGTGAAAATCGAGGCACGCTGGAATCGGAGGGAGTTTTGTCCTTCATGTCGGCATGAATCCAACCCCGAGCATCCGAAAGGATTTTGAGGAAGGTTTTGTCATTGAAATGGCAATTTAACCTTTTCTTTGGGTTATTTGGGTCATTGCTTTGGAGGAATCATTTTCCTGTGACCCAAAACTTGAGGTTTACCTCTCTTGCTCGGCCAGGCAGCATGTGTGCTGGTTGGGATGGGGACATCTGGGTTGGCCTGGCTGCCAGCTAGTTTCCAAGGGAACTGGTGCCCTTGGGGTCATATTGAAGGTCCTAGGAGAAGACAGATGGTGGGCTGCATGTGGAGAAGTGGTGGGAGCTGGGACTTGCAGTCATAGCTCAGTTGTAACTCCTCGCTCTTTCTTTTGGTGAGACCAGCATAGAGTAACCCAGTCTCTGTGTGGGGCTCTAAAACAAGCCTTGGGTGATGCTCTCACCAGCCCCGGGTCCCCACTCCTGGTGGGGATGGTCCCTCCTCCCCTGTGAAGTTTTGCACCCCCGGGGAGCAGCCGTGCTCCCCACACCTGGTCTGGGGAAGAGGGATAACGTCATCTGCAGCTCCTTGGCACAAAAGTGATTGCAAAATACCAGCCAGCAGGCCAGAAGAGAGGCCAGCTGGGGGAGAACTTATGGGTGAGCCCAGCGCCAAGTCTCCCAGCCGGGAATTGGTGGGGAGGGCTCAGGCTCCGCTTTTCACGGAGCCTGTGGTTTTTATTCCCTTTACACCAAGGTAAGGGGAAGGAGGAGGCATCTCTTGCAACCAAAAAAAAAAAACCCTGGGATTTTGTTCTTCACACATTTTGGTTTGGGATGGTGCAGTGGGGTATGTCAGTGGAAGATTTTTGGGAAATGACATCCTGGTGTCCCCACGGGATGGACTCAGCAGGGCCCGGGTGCCCCGTGACTCTGTGCATGCTCCTCTCCCATGCCCTCCTCTTCTTCCCTCCCTCCTCTGGGTTTTTTTTTCCAGACACCCTACAGCTCTTTTAGAGGCCCAGCAGAGTGTTGTGATGGTTCACAAAGCTCTCCAGGCTTTCATGTGGGCTCCAGCCCTCCCTTTAATGCCACAGGGCAGAGTCTTGTCCCCTTTCTAGCCCTTGGTCCCTGCTGGGACAGGTGGGATCTTGGGGAGCAGATGCTCCTTCTTGGGGTCTTTTTTCCCTGCAGTGAGTCTTGAAGTTGCCAAGCTCCGGCCATGGCACCGCTTAGCCTGCTGGAGGGGAGCATGCAGACACCCCCCCAACCCCACCCCCCACCCTCCCAACCCTAATCTCCCCAAAATAAGGAAAACCACAAGAAACAGGGTGGGTGGGACATGACCCTTCCTTGGGGCAGGAGATGGGTGGGACTTGGAGGCGGAGGTCACATCCAAACCCATCATGCTCGATAGCCACCAGCAGCTCCATGAACACAACTGGCCCCTGTTTGAACCCACCCATAATTTTGGCCTCCACAGGGTCTTGCAGGAGGTCTGAGTTCACTGCTGCAGACCGGCAGGAATGCCTTTGGCCCCTGACTACTCCTGATTTGCACCCAAGCAGGTGAGACCCCCAGAACTTTGGGATTCAGTTAGAAATGCTGATTTTTTTTAAGTTTCTGAGCTTACATCTCAGGAAGCATTTAGAGGTTTTCTCCAGCCTGATGGGGCATCATGGGGAGATGTCTGACCAGCCCAGGAGACCAAAGGCTTGTTCCCCACCCTGCAGGAACTGCATTTTCTCTTTAGCACTCAGCCCTGACCCAGGATCCGGCCCCTCCTGGCATGGCAAAGCTTTTTTTCCAGGGTTGGAGCAGCTTATCCACCCAATTGGCAATGCTGGTGTGGGATGGACTGAGGTGAACCATCCCTGGACCGTGGAGGGCAGCACTGCAGAGCCAGAGGGAGTGAGCACATCCCCTCCTTTGGCAGTGGCAAGGATATTTGTGCCCCCAAACACACACATCAGCAGCCCTTTTCTGCTCCATCCCTGCCAGGGCAGAGGGTTTGCATCTGGGGCTGAAGCACTGAAGGTCCCACTCCTGCCACCGCTGCTTTATCCCAGCTGGAGAACGTCACCTCCAGGTGAAGCATGAGAAGATGGGGACAGCCAGCATGGATCAGGACCAACCCAACCTCCAGCCGCATGCACAGAGGGTGAGCCAGGGATGGAATACACTGGGACTTTAGCAAAGCTGTTTGTAACATCTCCACCAGCATCCTCATGGTTAAAACTGGGGCAACAGGGACACCACCATGGCAGGTACTCCTAGGATATAAGGATGGGAGTGGGTGAAGATGGCTGAGGGTGATGTTCTTGCCTCCTTTGCAGCACATCTGCCAGGTCCCATCCCACCCAAATTTACTCCTAAAGTCCTAATTCCAAAATGTAGAGTCCTAAAGTCCAAATTTATTCCTCAGTCAGAAGCGCAGCCCCGTGCTGAGCAGAGCGAACACGGTGAGTGCAGGTAAAGCGCTGGACAGATGCATCCCCTGGGCTTGCGTATGGCTGTGTGGGGTGGGAGGAATGCCAGAAATCCATCGTTATCAGAATGATCTTTTTATTTGCATATTATTTAAAATCTATGGTAAGGATGGCCACCTTAGCAGAAGACATCGTGGGGGTGGGCGAGGAGGACCTGGAGCAGGACCAGTGATGGAGGAGGAGGAGAAAGATGAGGAGGAGGTGGAAGAGGAGGGTCAGATCTGCTCTTGGACAGGTCAAAAATCTTCAAGACACCAAATTTAGCAAGCTCAGTGACCCCCAATTTAGCAGGAGACAGGTGAGCAGGTGCCGTGGTGGTTATGTGATACTGTGCTGTGCCAGGGGGTGTCAGTGAGTGTCACTGGGGGCTGTGTGCTGGGTGCTGCCCCCAAACCCATGGAAACAACTCTCAAAAACCTTCAAATAGCACCCTGGCACCTGCAACATGGAGAGGATGTGGAGAACATATAATTTCCCAGGGGTGGGATGCTGCATGCCAGCTCCATCACACTCCATCATCCTCCGGTGGGTGCAGCATCCAGTTTCAGCCCCGTTCCTGGGAGCGTGAGGTGGTTGTTTTGCTGCTAGAGTTAGGAAAACACCCCCAGGAGTTAATTCCTGGCATCTCGTGCCTTGGCACAGGGCAGGCACCGCGTGACACCGAGCCAGACCCTTTGCAATGCTGTGCCCGCAGCAAAGGACGAGGACAGAGCTGCACCAGCAACAGCTGTACTGGGCAACCTGTCCACGGGCTCTGTCCCCCTCCTTGGGGATGGCTTGGCACAGGGTGGCTTGGGGACAGTGGAGTGGCCATTGGGGACTGTAGCTGGGATGCCAGGGGGATGAGAACGGGTGTAAGGCTAAGATCCCCGATCTGAGGGAACGGCTCTCCCCGTTAATGCCTGTGCCTGCCTCCTGGATTGGTGCTGCCCACGCTGGGGTGTTTCAAGGGCCGTGGATGGGCCTTGGTGTGAGCATAGGGCTCAGCCCCAGGGACACACTGGCCATCCCATGGGGGAGCCGGGAGGAGCAGAGATGTCCCTGGGGTGGCTGCGACCTTGCAGCCAGTCCTTGTGCCCTGCCCCCCTCCAGCAGCCACAGGTTTCCAGACCGGGGGACCCTGTCCCCAAAGCATCCTTGTCACTGGGGATGACACGGTGGTCCATCAGCAGCTGGTGCTGAGCTCTGCCATCCCCATCCTCGAACATCCCCTTCTGGGTGCAGGGCAGGGTGACCCCCTTGTGCCAGCCCCCCAGAGCCACCTCTTGGCCGTGGGGCTGACAGGTCCCCCACGGCAGGGTCCCCCGCGGCAGCCTGCACCCCCTCTCGCAGTGGGGCTGGTAGCCGGGAACCTGCGCCGAGACCAGAAGCCCGTTTCATACAGCCGGGGAATATAATAAAATTAAAGCTCATTAAGCACTTAGAGAAGGGTTTGCATTGAGGGGGTGTGGGCGGGGGGCCGTGGGGGCCGTGCATCTCAATACTGGGCTATTTAGAAGGGAGAATTTAATAACAGGGGGGTTGGTTTTTATGGCAATAGATTTATTCCACCTGGGCTAAGAAATACATTCCACATCTGCCGAGCCGTGTAACCAGACTCTAATTAAAATCGTATGCCAAGCGAGGGCCTGGCTGTAAAACACAAAGCTGGCTTTTAGAGCGGCTGGGAACCGCGGCTCGCGCCGAGCCCCGGGCCCAGGGCCAGGCGGCCGCGGGATGGCGGAGGCAGGCGGTGGTGGCCGGCAGGACGGGCACGGGGCTGGCGGGGAGGCTCTTCGGCTGCTCGGTTTCCCTATGGTGGGGCAGGAGGGGTGTGTGGCTCAGGGAGGGGGTGGCGGTGGAGGGGGGTGTCCGTGTGCAGGGACCCTGGGACAAGGTCACATCTGTGTCCATGTAGTGACTGTGGGGGCAAGGTGACACCTATGCATAGGCAGAGGCTGCGGCACAAGGTCACGCCCGTGTCTGTGCAGGGACCCCAGGACAAGGTGATGTCCATGTGTATGTGGTGACCCTGGGGACAAGGTGATGTCCCTGTGTGTGTTGTGATCCTGGGAGCAGGTGGCATGCATGTGGGCGCACAGCGATCATGGGGACAGGTTGACATCATTGTGAGCATGGTGACAGTGACACCCTGCATACATGGCGACTGTGGAATGGGGCAATGTCCATGTGCCCATAGTGGCTGCAGTGACAGGGTGCTGTCCGTGTGTAAGCGGCGACATGGGGGTGAGGTGATGTCCACCTGTATGCAGTGACTATGGGGACAGGGTGACAGCTACGCACACACAGTGACTGTGGGGATGGGGTGACATCCACGCATCTGTAGGGACCGTGGGATGGGGTGATGTCCGTGCACTAGTGATATGGGGACAGGGTGATGTCCGTGTATGTGTTGTGACCCAGGGGACAAGGTGACGACTGCATGTGCATAGTGATGGTGACACCCACATTTATGTAGTGACCACGGGATGGGGCATGCCCTTGCACAAGCAGTGCCATGGGGACAGGGTGACATCCATGGATGGGGTGACATCCATGTCCATGCAGCAGCTGGCACGGGGGCGGCCAGGTACGGGGCTGAAAGGCTTCCCTGTGCACGCCGTCGCGGGACACCCGCGCTGTAATTTTACAGTCCCGCGAAATCAAGCCTAATATTTACCGAACAAACAGCGGTTCTGTCTCGGGTTTAATAGACTGGTCCTCCAGACAGCGGCAAAAAGCGCCAGTTCTGATGGAGAAACTAATGAGACCGTCGAAATAGTTTGTACGGGAGTAGTGAAGAAAAAAAAAAACCACCCCAATGCGCTCGATGCCAAGGAAAATACACTTACCTAGTAAAGCATGAGTAATAAGTGGCACTTTTTACAGTGTGAAGATATAACTTTTCATGAAAATACCAAATAAGGCTCCGTGTGAAAGGTGGATGGCCTTTCTATTGACTTTTTTTTTTTTTCCTTCTCTTTTTTCCTTTCTTTTCGTTCTCAAGACACACGTGTGTTTTCCCCAGCGCCCATTTTGCAGGAGCCTGTTTACGGGGCCGGGCTCCCGCCACCCCCTGCGCAACCCGGCTCGGGTTCCTTCATCATAAGATGAAATGAGAAGGGAATGGAAAAACAGGAGCTGCTGTTCTGCGAGACTTTCTATTTTTAAAAGGTTAAAAATATCTATTTTCAGACACCAGCCCAGGAAGCACTGGGTTGAAGCGACGCGGCAGGATGTGAGGCGTAAACAAGCGCCGGGACGTGCCGGGCAGCGCAGGAGCTGCGGCTCCAAGGATGCTCGTGGGGACTGGGACATCATGGGCCACCGCAAGCCATGGATGTGGCTGCAAGGAGATGTGGGGTCGCATAAAAGGGCTGCAGGGCTCGGCACTAGTGGGGATGCTCAGCCCAAGGGAGGATGCCCAGACCCATGGGAGGATGCTCAGCATCAAGGGGGATGCTCAGTGCCAAGGTGGGATGCTCAGCACCAAGGCTGCGTGATGCTCAACACTGAGGAAGGGTGCTCAGCACCCAGGGGGGATGCTCAGCATCGAGGAAGAGTGGTCAGCACCCAGAGGGGTGCTCCACATCGAGGAAAGGTGCTCCGTCAGAGGAAGGGTGCTCAGCACCCAGGGAGGATGGTCAGACCTGAGGGCCAGGGTGCTCTGCACCGAGCTGGGGGGATGCTCAGCACCCAGGAAGAATGGCTTATCTCCCCCAGCATTATGGCCCTGGTGCCCTCGTAACTTGGTGAGTGGGATGGGATGCTTTGCTGTTGCACATGGTACCCACCACAGGAGCAGGATGTGGTACTTGCTGTGGGAAGGCGATGTGTAACAAACATCTCAAAAATTCCAAAGGTGCTTTTTCTCTTTGCATTTTGCAGCTTTGCTCCCTTCTCCTCTCCACCACACCTTCGTGTTGGTGATTTGCTGTGTTTTCTGTTGCAGACATCTAACACCCCACACTGCAGCCCAAGAGAGTGGCCATTTCAGCAGACACCCTGCAGGGAAGAGCCCCACCTCCGAGAACACCGTGTCAGGGCTTCAATATTAAGTGCTGTGACTTTGCACAGCTGCCGGTTTGATTTCCAGGCTCGTGGATGCTGAATGTGACCTCTGAAGGCCTCTGGTCCCAGCCCCAAAGCAGGGCCAGCTTTGATGTGAGATCCAGCTCCATAATTATGAGCAGAGGCTCAGGTTTCCCAGAGGTGTGCTGCCCTGGAGTGCTGCTGGTTTCCAAACCGGGAGCTTTTGGGATGGTCCCGGCAGCTTCCAGGCACTGAACCCCCTCCAGGCCCTGCAGAAGATGAGGTTTAAGATGGAAAACCTCTTTAAAAAATCAAATCATGAATTGAGACACGCAATTTGTATGCAGTTCCTGGTCAGACGTGGGTTGAAAACGTCAAATAACGGCACCAGCAAGCCTGAAAGAAGTTCCACTGAAACTCAGCATCTCCGGTGCCTTGTGGTCAGGGAGATGAACACGAGCAGAAACACCCATAACTCATAGAATCACAGAAGGGTTTGGGCTGGAAGGGACCTTCAAGACCACCCAGTCCCACCCCCCGCCAGGGGCAGGGCCCCCTCCCCCCAGCCCAGGCTGCTCCCAGCCCCGTCCAGCCTGGCCTTGAGCCCTGCCAGGGATGGGGCACCCACAGCTGCTTTTCGTTTCCTCGAAATAGCCAAGTGGGTGATGAAGCGAATCTTGTCAGAGGTCAACATGGCCCATCTTGATCCAGGGAGAGCACCGACTGCTCTTCCCCACCCTGCTGTGGCACTTGGGGCTGAGGCAAGGATTAAGTCTCCTGTGGAAGGGTTTCCAAAACTCACTTGGACTTCAGCCCCACCACCCTGCGTTTAACCCCCTCCTTCAAACCACTCCCTGCCTGCTGGCCAAGTGGGATCAGCAGAACCACCTCCATCTTCTCAAAAGAAGCCTCTGAAATATCTGAATTAATCACTCTATACAAGCAAGTTGTAACCCTGAAGTTATCTCAGCCACCTGCCCGTACCCTTGAGTAGCTGTCGGCTCATGAATTGGCAGCTCTCGGAGCCAGGAAGGATGTTTTAGGGCTTTAAAGCATTGCAAGCCCTAAGGGGCTGGAAACGACGGTTCCTCGGAGCGCTCTCCGAGCCCGCTGTGCCTCCAGCACCTTTTCCCGGGGCTCAAAGGAGCCATCCCCGGCAGATGCAGCAGCAGTTCCCTGCGCATGGGGACGCCGGCACAGCAGCCCGTGCCGCTGGCTGTGGCTGTGAGCAGCTTTGCTGTTTGCTCCGAAAGGACGGGTGAAACCCTTCCACAAGCCAGGAGGGACCGATTTCAGAAGAGCAGAAAAGACACATGGTCTTGTCTACCTGGTGCCACATGCACAAACCCCTTTTCCCCCCTTTGTGAAAAAAAAAAAAAAAACAAACCAACAACCCCAAACAAATCAACCCAAAGCTGAAAGCCAGGTAAACCCAGCAGCATCGCACCCCAGGGGGCTGCTTTGACCCACTGATTTTATCGCTTTTTAAAAATCCTTCCCCAGCTGAAGCGCCACCACGCAGGGCAGTGCTTGGGAGGGACGAGATGGACCAGGAGCCACCGTCGAGCTTCCGCAGGGATCTGAGCATGGAGGGCTGCAACCGCAGCAATCCGCCACCACCAGAGCAGACCCCAGCCCCGAGCCCAGCCAGCGGCACCCACCCCTCGCAGGCACCCCAGGGTGCTGCAGCACGGTCCCCTAGCCGGGAAGGAGCGCAGCAGTGACGCACAGCCCTGGCAAGTGCCTTGGCTCCCCTCCGCCGCGCTCGGGTGCTTCCTTATAAGTCCCTGCTGCTCCGGGATCCGCGGCCGAGCTGGCATTGCCCGTTGGGAGAGCAAAACAATTCCCCACCACCACCGGGACACCCTCCCGTCCGCTCGGCCACGCTGCCCGCAGTTGTCCTAGGTCCAGCAGCGCTTCCTCACATCCCTCCTCTCTTTAACTATATAAAGGCTGGCCAAGCCCGGAGCGGGAAAGACAGAGGGTTTATTTTTTCCGAGCAGGCTCTGGCCCTGCAGGAAGGAGCTGTAAATCAGCTCAGCTGTCTCCTGAAGGAGGAATGGGGAAATTTTCATTTGCTGTTCCGAGGGTGTAAAATGTGGTTGGAAGACAAGGGGGAAGAGGAGAGGAATTCCCTACAAGCTTCCTCTATCTCCAGGGTGATGTTTTGGACCCCGAGCACCTTCAACACGGAGTCTTGATCCGACTGGGAGGCAGAAGATGTGCTCCTTGCTCAGAGCTGCTGAACGGGTGCCATCCGCCTGCCGCGGGGACACGGAACCTTCTCCCTTTAACCAGCAGCCCCACTCCCCCACAGGCACCTGGGGACGCTCCAGCCTCACCAAGGGGGCATCCAGGGACCCGAGGCCCCCCTGGGGCTGGCAGCCCACAAAGTGCAGGAGCAGGGAGTATTAGATCATGATTTTTGGAAGGCTGAAGTTCGCCTATGTCCTGCTTCTTCAGACATTAAGTCATTTTCCTGAGGAAGTCACCTATGACGTTGATCTGGTTATAGAGGGAGTCGGAGTGGAGCAGCAAGCTCCAGCTAGACCATGGCAGAGGTGAGGTGCAAGAGCTCTGGGATACCATGTCCTGTCAACATCTGCCGCAGGAGTAAGGCTCAAGGGATCCAAATTCAATAGAGCCTGATATTTTGAGGTATTCTCACCCACACTTCAGCTGCCTTAAAATGCTCAGTTTAATGCTTCCAGCCCCGGTTTTGACAGAAGAACTCTACCCACTTCACAAGCGGTATTCTTCCACACGGTCAAACGTCACAGCAACCCTTGGATATCAGGATGTAGCACATCATTTAATGAATAGCAAGGACAAATGAAAAAAAAATATCTGTATTTAATGGGTTTTGTTACGTATAATTACTTTTAGAAATACACTCTCAATTCCACCAAGAAAAAAAAAAAAGAAACGCTACAGGAGGTTTTTATTTTCTTAAAACAGTTAAATTTGCTTCATAAAAGTTACAACAAGGTCGTTCATTCTTTCCCCATGGACCTCTGCTGCCACGTCACTCCAACATACCTTTGGGAGCATGAAACCTTTTTCAGCTTGCACAGCAGGCTCTGCGTCTGGATGTCTGCGAGTACCACGCTGATTGTGCCTCCCCTCATCTTCCCATTATTTTTCCTATACATCTCCACCTCAAAAAAGTCCAGAGTTTCAGTTCTTAACGCTTCTGAGGAGCTACACGGGGTGGGTGCTGAGCTCTGAGGCTACCCTTGAACAGCCCCCAGAGCAGCGATCCATGCCAGGAGCCGCTGAACCCACCCGGCCAGGACACAAGCACGGGCACAAACCCTAGGGCGACGTGACTTCAATCGAGTCAACTCTCGGTCACCATTAGGCGTGTGTTAAAAATTTCTCGAGCCGCCAACGTGATCTCCTGGTCAGAAGGACTGTGTAAATACACTGTTGGCCTTTCTACTGGCCACAGGTCAGAATATTTCAGCTGGGTGCCTGAAGACATTTCTTCCTTGGTCGCACTCCTCAGACTTTATTTATCTTTCTACCCACCACAAACACTTTATAAACCAGTGTGTACACACACAGCCGTAGGTACGGTGGCCCAACACCACTCAGAAACCACTGATGACATCAGTTGCCCATTCGGGAGCCCTCACCAGCCAAGCTTCAGAAACGCTCAGCACCCATCCCCTGGAAAATCTAGCCTTTTACATGTATCTATCAAATTTAGCACCAGAAAACCAGAAGACATCCAAAACGATGACTCATTTCTGATTAACAGGACTGCAGTGCTTTATTCATCTCCAATAACTGGTTCCTCAGGACCATTTGCTGTGACACACTTCCTTCAGCAGGCAGATGACGAGATGTCCTAGAAAACAACTCTTCTCTTGTCTGGTTTATGCCTGTAAAAAAGCTTCAGACAACCTAAAACCTACAAAACCAAAAAGCAGCGTGCAATTCTTCACAGACAGTGACAGCAGGTACCCAACTGGCGTTATCAGAAGTGCCCTCCCATCACCCTTCCCTCTGACTCATTAACTTTCAAGGTTAAAGATATACAGTTGCTGTCCCAACAATTGCAAAGCCTTCTCCCAGTGACACTGGAGCCAATTGGGTGGGAAGCCTCGAAGATGTTTATGCAAAGACAGAGCACCAACAGTGTCCCGGTCTATAATTAGGCATCTGAGCAATTTACAGAGGATACATTCAAGGAAGAAAAGAGTAAGAGAATTTTATATGCTCTGCTTTGTCCAAAAAAAGATTATGAAAGGCTGAGCAAAAACTATTTACCAGTCCTAGGGGGAAAATTAAGTTCATTTCATTCAGTTAAAGCTGAAGCAGATGTTCAATATTTGTGTGTACGCTGGAAGACCTGCTACATTACAGCTTCTAACCAACATGGATGTTTAAGATCAGTCTGGAGAGTCAGGGGTGTAAAAAGAGGGAGGGCGTGAAATAACACAACTCAACTCCTAATTTAGTCCATCTACCACTCATGGAACAGGCCTTCAGCACTGCACAGGTGAAAAGCCATATTAAAAAAATAAAATTTCATGTGAATAGATGAACAGCCTTTCAAGAGTTCCTCTAGATTCTGCTTCTAGGTGGCAATTCCCATATTGCTTAATAAAGATGACTGAAATGATTGCAGTAACAAATAATAAAAAAAACCCCAAACAACTTTTCTCTGATACAAAATCTAGTCCAGAGGGCTTACTTACACAGTAAGCAAGATATCTTATGTAACCGAAGATTGCGCGTTGTTCTCCTCCAACGCAGCAGCTTTTAGAAAGCCACACAAAAAGAGCAACACTCCCAAGCTGCCCAAGAGGACTTAGAGGAAGACCCAGTTCATTTCTTCGGAAAAAACCCCATGATGGAGACCTGTTTGTTGGCTCTGTTGGTGGTAGCTGCCCCTTTCTTCAGGTTCTTCCTTTCTTCCTTTGGTTCTTTCTTCATAGGCAGCACAGGCTGTTTGAGAGCAGCTAGTGGCTTGGACTTGGTGAAGTCATCCTCGCTATCTGTACAGGATTCGCTCTCGTAGACCTTCTCAGTCACTGGTTAAAAGAAACGAACAGATGGTGATGGTTAAGCCTGAGTACCAAAGAGCAGAGACCTCCCCACTGCATTTCTAAAAATGAGCATTTTGGGTTCAAGGAGTACATGCCAAATACAGGAATTAAATCCGTTGTTCAGGGTTATGCAGTAGATCCAGATGACTGGACTGGCTTTCCATACACTCATAAACTGCCTCCCCTCTTTCTTAAGTGTAAGATGGCAGGTTAATGACTCGGGAGCTTTAACATCCCCCAGCTCTTTCAAAATGGCTTTGGGTAACCACACACATTTATTCACAGGCCACATACACACCTCTGAACAGCAGCAGCCCAAGGTTACCCACCGGGAAAGGCCCTCAAGAGGACAGTTCCCTTTCCCAACCTTTCAAGTGGGCCTTGTTTCTAGGAGAGTGCTGAAGACCATCAGTTCGTCTTGCAGAGGCTGACAAGCAGCTATCAGGAAGTGATGAATCGGAATGAGATCACAATCTGTAGCATTACAGAGTCACAGCATGGTGGGGGTGGGAAGGGACCCTTGGAGCCCACCCAGCCCACCCCCCTGCTGAAGCAGCTCTCCCGGAGCAGGTTGCACAGAGCCGCGTCCAGGCGGGTTTGAATGTCTCCAGAGCAGGAGACCCCACAGCCTCTCTGGGCAGCCTGTCCCGGTGTCCCGTCACCCTCAGGGGAACGATGTTCTTCCTCACATTCCGATGGAAGTTCCCGTCTTGCACTTTGTGCCCGTTGCCCCTTGTCCTGTCGCTGGGCACCGCTGAAAAGAGCCTGGCCCCCTCCTCTTGGCACCTGCCCTTAAGATGCACTGATAAGATCCCCCCCTCAGTCTCCTCTCCTCTAGGATAAATAGGCCTGGATGATGGAATATCTATTTTACAGTTAAAAACCACCGCTCTGACCTGGTCCAATTTCCACAGGGGCCAAAGTAATCAGATTGTCCCGAAATCCAGACAAGACAACCTGGAGACAGACCTAGCCTTCCCTCACCAGCACCATGCACATCACCTGGCCAGGGAAGAATGAAGCAAACGTTTCTGGTGCATCTCAGAGATGCGAGAAGGAGCACAAAACCTTGTGGGCAGCCTCTTCCTCTACAGGTGGGCAAGCAGGGCAAACCGAAAGAAATCCCTTAAAAAAATAAAACCAAACCAGTGACTGAAATCCAGGACTGTGACTAAATGGGATTGCCAGCTCACTGCTGTCGGCATCCAGTGATGGAAAGCTAAGGGATATAAAACAACGCTCACAGAAATTAAACTGGAGTCAGCTCCACTGATGAAAGCCACTGTTAGGTACTAGTACATGTTGTTATATCAGCTTTCCCAGCAGTGCTCTGGTATTCTTCTAGTAAACCGTTTTTCTTTAGCAACTGTATTCTTTTAAACAGATGTCCTAACTTCCCTTCTTCTGGGAAATTGGCTTTCACTTGTATTAATGCATCAAATTAAATAAGGTTTTCTACGTAACCAGAGACTGGGAAGAGGAATGGTATGAAATCCTGCTCAGCAGCGCTAATGGATGCTCAAATAGGGACTGTAAACCCAAGTTAACCTCCCTTCAAAGGCAACTGGCTTTTCAGTGAGCAGCTTTACCAGACCACTGGCCACTTACTGAGCTTTAAAAAGTTATCATGTTGTCACCCCTGTCAGTAATCATCCGTAACTCTGACAGCATGCACTTAATCCCCTCGCAATTGCGAGATAACTCATCTTAGACCAACTTTCTTTTACTGCGATCTCAGCTGAACTTAAAAGTTTCTGTATTTGCAGCAGCTACAGGCACACAGGTAGTTACCGACACTCGCTCACAGCCAGACTTGCGAAATCACAGTAATGCAAGCCAGTGCTGTGACATGAGCTTACCAACAACATACACATATATATTCCAATATGCAAGTCCGTGTGTGCCCTTTCAAGTTTAGAAAGCGCAAAGCAGAAATGCACAAGTTTAAAACCTCAGTAATTCTCCTTTGCTATAGACTAAGAGCAGGCACTCAAGTGATCTGAGTCGCAGCTGATGCATGGTAACATGCCTTGTGCTTAACTCCACAGATACTTTAATTGCTCAGTTTCCCTCAGGGCTAATCCCTAAATTAGTTTTGCTTTTTGACACCAATCCTTAGCTGTTGCAGCTATTGTGAAAAAGATCACTTAAAATCATGGAGAAATACAAAGTACAGCCTAATCCTAATGTTAGGATTTAACATCTCTTAAAACCTAGCCCTTCTTTTTTTTTTAAAAAAAAAAAAAAAGAAGAAAAAAAAAAAGACAGGACAGCAGGGAAAAGAGCCCCTGTATTTCAAATAATAACAACAATTTACATTAGCCTGACAGATTTGCAAGTTATTTAGCCTTCGAATGATTAGGTCTGTGCATGGAAAGGGTGGGGAAGGGAGAAGAGGAGAGAAACTGGACAGTAACCAGACAGCAAGTTCTGTGCAACAGACTGGTAGGTTTTTAGTACGGAAAGCAGCATCTCCTTCCTACCCAGCTCCTCAGAATCCCAGCTCCACCACTCTCTCCAGCCTAGAGGATGTCTCCCAAAGGCACAACAGGGACTTGCATTTCCTTTTTCATATGATGGTAGTGGATATGAACTGTAAACCCAAAGGTCTGGATTTCACAAGAGACTTCATCCTTGGGGGTGAAGGGAAAAGCACAAAAAAAGACCCAAAGGTGATCTTCCCCGCCCTGGTACATTCTGAAAAAGCTGAACAGAAAGAGAAGAGCGCTCTCTTTGCTGGAAGCTGAACCCGGAACAGCCATTACCACGAGTTCTGGATGCAGACCTCGTTCAACATAACTCCCCAGCTAATGCTTTTTTGTTCCATTTCCCTTCCAAGTGTTTTAATGGTTCTATCTGGGATGGGAGAGCAAAACACCCCATAACACAACTAGCCAAAGCAGTCAATAACTTTGTGCAAGTCCAATTCTTTGACAAAAATCCAGTACTTGAGATTTCAGTTCCTAGCGCAGCCAGTTGCTGAGTGCTTGTGTTTCTTTAAAGGAGACACACAAAGTTAATAGGAAACATAAGATACAACCACACAGACAGGTGCAAACAGATACAAGCTGACTCACGTCCAGGCAGCTCCAAATCTGGGCCAAGCAAGCCTGCATCTATCTACGCTTGTGCACAATGATAAACCTGTACAACGGCAACAGATCTTCTCCTACAGCTGGCCGAGCTCCCTTGACATCTACTCAGCTCAGCTAGGCTGGAGAGTGTTAAGCATACCATACAACCGAGCTGACAACAGCGCTACAGAAAAAGAAAAACCCAACACATTCCACCCTCTTAATTTTTAAAACCTTTAAAAAATGAAAAGGAAAAAAACCCAGATTCTGAACTCCTGCAGCTCTACTTCAATGTCAGAACACCGAGGAGGAAACAAGTACAGTGGTGTTACGCAGCTTTCTCCAGGTCACAGGAGGAAGCGGTGTCCAGTCAGGCTGAAATTCAAAGCCTCCGGCTCTCAGTACTTCTGTAGCGACTCCTCCACCCTGAAAGCAGGGCCATCCTTATCAGAAACAAACCCTCTCAAGGATTTAAGCCCCGACTTATTTCTTGTTTATCTGGGATGCTTAAAGTTAACATATAATGAAGCTCTGCTGCACAGCTCTGGATTTATCCCCAAAAGAAAACAAAACCCAAACCAAACATCCCAGCCAGAATTTATACCCAAACCCAGACCTCTCTCTGCACCATTTTTAAAAGTTTGGAGAGAAGAGCAAATTAAGGAGGTGCTCATGCTGGCAGGAGGGAAGGGAGAAGAACCGAAAAAAATTATCTGTGAATAATAAAAAACCAAAGAGTAAGGATTCTGCTACAGCTCCATGACTCCCTACCCAGGCCTTCACTGAAAGGGCAGTTCCTTCAATCTGGGAGTGTGATGTTGAGGTGGAATAACAAAGTGATTTTGCGAACCGCTTCGCCAGCCTGGGAGAGGCTGGCCTGTAAAAATCTTCCGCACACCTTCAATAAAGTTAGTTTCACTGAGGTGTAGGAGACAGCTATAGTCTTACCCATGCAGCCTTCTTCTTCATCAATAAACATTTTGGATTTCAGCACACGCTTCCGTTTCCTCTTCCTCCCTCCAGCCAAAACCTAAAGGACATTGCAGTATTGTGAGAAATCAAACATTAAGGCCCCATGCACGTACATAGGTCATAAAACCATCAGCCCCCGGAATGAAACCTAGTTTCTCTAATGAAGCTGAGCATGATTTGACAACTAATTCTGTCCCTTCCCAGGATATCCTAGTCTCATTTTTGCTAATGCCACAATTCTCCCCATCCTACCCGGACAAATTTCAGAAGGACAAAATACAACTTAAATGAGACAGCAAGCTTTCCTGCCTGCCAGCACAGGGAACGCATTCCTCTTCTGGGGCATGCGACATTTTGAATTGTGTTTAGTTATGCGAGAAGGCGGCACCGGAGCTGTCCCATCATACCGCCAAAGAATGGGGAAATAACAAGGTGTGCAAGACACCAGAACTCCAGCTGTGACAAACAGCTGAGCTCACAGTAAAACTACACGTATTTTCTCCGCTCAGAGGTTAACTGCTTGCCAACCGCAGCTCACCTCCCTTACACAGCAGCTTCCCTGTGATACAAGGTTGAATACCAACAGTCTCCAGTTTCATTTCTGGCCATTCCCTGACTCCCGAGGCCAAGATTCAGAGGGAAGAGCATTCAAACATGAGCCACAATTCATAGAACCATCAAGACGGAGAAAGAGAAGAAAACAGAAAACTGCACTACATCCGCAAAAAAGCTACAGTTAAATAACAGTCTAGAAAATTAATGAACTAGTGAACATGGTGGATTCTTTCAAGCAGGACGATGTGATGGACTTGATAGGCAAACAGGACTTCCCATTTAGCATCTGAAAAGTGGTCGGGCATTACCCATCAAATCGGAAAAAACCCAGAAGTTAATCATCCTAATATGCTCTTACCTCCGTGGATGCAGGCTCCAGTTCATTTTTCAGAGCAGGTACAAGAGGTGGAGAAGGAGCTTTCTCTTCCTCAGGTGTGGGAGACGGTGGGACATCTGTTAAGAAGATGAAAACCTTGATAACACGTGAGTCTAATGCCCCCCTCGCAGCTACCTTTTTGTCTCAAATAATTTCATTTAACTCAGAGAAATTGCTTGTAAACTGTATTTATATCAAGGTTTAACAAGTTCTTGCTCAGATTTGTTTAATTCAAGTCAGGACAAACCATCTGAAGCGGTCAGCCTCCAGCCAGACAGCTCACCCCATGCTAAGGTGCTATGTGCTGCGGTTCCCAAAGGAAGGAGGGTGGGATAGGATGGGAGAAAGGCATTTGGGATTTTTAGTAAGCCAAAATCAGCCCCACCAAATGAAACCTTAAGAATAGGCACAGAAACTGGCATGTTTTAGCTATAAATTGTTTCACTTGCTCATTAAAGAGGGACTGTAATTTGTTTAGAAGTTGAAAGAGTCAGGGTTTAAGACTACACATTCCCAAATCACTGGATCACCTTAGTTTCTCTACCTCTCCACATTGGTAAAACAGTCATTGCTTCACAGGTGGTGTTACACATCCCGAAAAGTCCACGTATTAGCTTGATCCAAGAATTAAATGCAATATGCTATTACCCGTCCTAAAAAACTGTTAAGGGACACCCCAGCTTTTCATTTGAAAAAACAAACAAAAAAAACAAACCACCCTAAAAACCTAAGCCCATTCTCTCATCTGCCATCATCTATACTCTCCTCTGGGTGCACCGACAAAGAATGAAATCCTTCCAATGCCAAAATTGACTGAAATAGTCATGGCCACCTTTACAAATCTGTACAGAGCAAAACCAGCTCCAGAGCCTCTACCAGCAATGTCAGACAGGGACTAGCAGGACTTAGCACGAGTAGCAGGGCTTACAGACAAACGAGAAAGTCAGGGTCACTCTTCTGTGGGGCTGGCAGAGGGACAGAGCTGTGACGGTGAAGTAAAATCAGTGCAGTGCAGGGCAAGAGGGGAAGGAGCAGCACCTTGCACCACACAGCAGGCACCATGACTAATTTAAATGGCTTTAAGGAATCCTCGCCAAATCCCAGTGAGAAATGCTGCCATGCAAGTCCTCAAATGTGGGGGAGAGCTAGGAATGTGGGGGAAGAAACTCCTCATCTGACCTATTGCTTAACAATAACAACGATGCTGCTGGACAGGAGGACAGAGTGCCTGCTTGGCTTCTCCTCCCAGTTTTGCTGGCTGCATTCATCCTGTCGTCGTAACATGAATTCTGGATCTGTAGCTGTCCCAACCGATTAGGTCAGTGTTAAGAGTTATGACTGTGCCAGGCATGTGGCCAACTGACCTTCATAGGTTAAGAAGGGCTCAAGTGAAACAGTGGTTGGCTGCCAAGGCTAAATAATAAATTACATTCTTCAAACAAGGACTCAGCCTCCTAACTACTTCAGTAAGTGAGGCACAGAAATGCAAACAGTGGGATAACATGACTCGGTATTTCACCTTGCTCCAAAGAGCTGGGTCTGGCAGCTGTGCAAAGATAAAACCAAACAACGGGTCTGCTCTAAGGTGCTAACTGCTGGGGTGGTCAAGGAGCTGCAGGGAATTCAAAATTCTCAATATTTATCAGTCTCAGAGCAACTGCAGACTGAAGTGCCCGTATACTGCACAGCACCAAAGCTGCTCACAGGCTACCCAGGCTGGCCACATCAATTTGAAAATATTTTTAAGAGAGTATAGGCTAAGGGGGCTGAAAACCAGTCTGGCAAAAAACTGTCACCTCTGCTGTGCTCAAGCAGAGACTGGTGAAGATATTTTCAGCGCGTCAACTCCACTCTGCTTGCCTGGGGGAAGTCTGTGCTTTTCTTCAGCCTCCTTCCAACAAGTTCCCCCAGCTTTTGGCAGGCAGAAGGCACCTTCTCCCCATGTCAGAGTGTTTCGGACTACCATCAGGCTGTGGCTCTATTACTTTATTATCCTCTCCTAGCCAACACAGCCCTCTGACATGTGATAACTCCTGAGTCAACCTCTAGCTGCTGCCCACAGTTTACTCAACAGCAACAGCTGCATGAAATGGATACAAGTTGGGCAATTGGATGTACCAAAGATGTAAATCCTGGCTTTGTTCGGTTTGCTCTGACCCTGCCTGGAAAAACTGTGAGAAGCTTTAGTGCTTCTGCTGCAGCTCTCCGAAACTGATAGAGTTTGTAGGTTACAGTGCCACTGAAATCACTCTCCAAAGTGGCTGTAAAACAGTTGTCAACACTGCGAAATGCTGCCTGTGTTGGTATAGCTGAAGCTGCCAAAACCTCCTGTCCTCTGTGGACACACTTGTGTAGTTTATTCTGGCACTGGAAGCAAAACAACCTGCAGTGACTAAGGCACCCTCATACCAATATAACTTTTTAATGAAAAAATCATTTAAATGGAGAGGATTGTGCCTTATGCCCTCTCCGTATTTTCAACTTGGTACAATGTGCTGACACTTGTGCAAGAAGAGCTTATTTTGGGCTACTTTCAGTACATTAAGAGCAGACTAATATAGAACAACGCAAAAGGCTTGCCCTGACATAAAAGCGCCTATACAGTGCTTCGCATCAGTCATACGGACCTCATTTCAAACCCACAAAATGTGGCTAAGTCTGCCTGAAAAAGGGCAGTGGTTTTACTAGCTGTTACACAGGTGGAGCCCTGTCTGAACGCCATTCAATCACCGCAGGGCCTGCAGACAAGCGTCCCCTTTTATCTGCAGCTGCACCCGCAGGAAAGGTTAGCACCCCTGCCCAAGGCCATGCCTCCTCGAGCTGCGAGGAGCAGCCTGAGCAAGCACCTCCTCGTTCGTTTCAAGCAGAGGTCAGCCAGGTTAGCGTGGTGCGTTAGCATAAGTAGCAGCTAGACCGTTAGCCTTTGATATCTGCTCTGGTGGTGCAGCTTCCCATATTGCATATTGCATATTTCAGACTTACCCCTTGATCATCTGCAGGGGAGTTACACAGGTGGTGGATGAACTGTGCCCTGTCTGGCAGCGATTTCCAAATGCTGTGCAGCATATGGCACCTTCCTCCCTGCTCCCACAGGGATGCAGCACGGAACAATGTCACTCCAGGCCCCATTTTGCTCACTGATGCTGCTGATGAAAATTGCCCCTGCTCTCTGCAGAAACCCATTTCCAACCTTTCCAAAGATAAATGCTCTCAAAATCCATCTGCTGTACTTTTTTGTTTGTTTGTTTATATTATTTGTTTCATCCAACTTACATTCTTATACTTGAACACTGAATGTAGATATTACCAGTTTGGATTCAGCATGACTATTTCAAAGAGTTCAAATCTATCTTCTTTCATTCGGTTGAATTCAGAAGAGCAAGCAGCAGAACCAAACCGCTGAATGCAGACCTTATCAGGGTGGTTTAGATAGCCATTAACTTAAAAAGGAAGAACAGAAAGATTCTCATCTTTCCTTTTTGAAAGGGGGAATAGCACTAAGCTAATCTGAGTAACGTACAAATTGGTAGACACAAGCTATAATTTGCATAAATTTACAATTCTAATACACAACACAAAGCTGGTGCTTGACATAATGGAAAGAACAAAGAGGACTGCTATGCGGGATGAGCAACAAGAAAATTATCCAAACAGAAACTCAAACTTTCTGCTACATCTCCAGTAGGTTAAACAGGAGTTAACCAAAACGCAGTCCTCCCTAACAGACAAATAGGTGGGTAGTCTTACTTGTACTGGTTTTGATGCCTAAAGCTAGAGAAAGAGGTTAATAAGACAACTGGGTCCCAACCTGACCAGAGTACCAGACCCATGGTTTCAAATCGCAAAGCCAGTTAACTCACACTTAAAAGCACAGATGAAATGAGGCAGAACAACTAAACAGACCTACTGCGAGCACGGAGGTGGTATACACAGAGACTCTTGGACCACACCTTGGACCAAATGAAAACCGAAGGCACCACATTCAAAGGCATTTACTATTCAGCACATGCTAAGGTAATACAGGTATTCAACAAGAGACCAGAAAGTTCTAATATTCAAACCCAAAAGTGGATAGGCAGCAAGCAGGAGTCTGCAGTACTCTCTACAGAAAGCACTCCTCAATTTACAACTCTTACGGCATGGCTCTTAGTCTCAGGGGATTAAAAGAGCTCTAACAGAAACAGACGAGGAAAACAGAGTGTGCGGTCACCTCTCAGCTTGCTGCGTGCTCAGAGCACTGGCACGAAAACAGGGGGCTGGGGGTCCCCAACTCACAGCAGCACAAGGAAGACTGAACCAACAAGCCTCCACGCTCCAAAGAGCGGCCTCTCTGCACAGCCCTACCGCACAGCCGAAGCACGGGGCTCCTTTCTGCCTGCGTTCGCTAGCAGAGAACGGGTGAGCTGAGAGATTCCAGCCCAGCAAGGAGCAGCGCTTCAAGTGGCTAAATGGGCTGATTTCAATCTTCCCTCTTAGAGCTAAACAACGCAGCTTGTCAGTAGGCTGAGTGATGAGTAAATGGAAAGACCAGATAATAACTTACAAACATTTAAAGAAATAAATACCAAAGAGTGGGGGAATATATACTTTTTTATGGCCAAACAAGGAGCTGCACACAGGAATGTGGTGAAATTAAGGCTGATCATGAAGAACAGCTTCCTGAGAGATTTATCATCCTGTGGAATAGTCCGAGTAGAAGTGATGGATGCCTGATGACAAAGATCACTTGAAATTATGCTAGGCAGAATAGAAGCCATGAAAATAGGCCTAAGGTGGCATGAGGACTGCTAAGATATGCAACAGTATTTGCCTCTCTAACTTGTATTACATGTTCTCTTAATTTCGTGGTTGTTTCTCACGTCCTAGCCACACCAAATAAGCAGCTTTAGCTCTCCTGCTGGAGTCCACCTCCTTGCTAATAAGACCTATTTGCCGTTTCACCTTTTTTTACTTCACCAAACTGGTGGTTTCAATTATTTGTCCATAATGATCCCCAAATTCTTTTCCTGATCAGCTTTTTGGATGACTGTTCCATTTAGCACATACTCCCTAGCTCGATCCCAAATTATTTTCCAGTTATCTATATTGAACGGCATTTGTCACCTCAATTACCCAAATTCTTTGGAATCCAGCCCTGCTGTTCCTCATTATAAGCCCAAATCTTGCGATGTTCTGGGCACCCTACTCCTATCAAAGCCAAAAGCCACTGAGGAGACGCAGAGTCGCATCGGATATGGCTCAACTGTTTTGCCTCCAGTTTCTCTATTATCTTGCTTCCAATGCTCTCTTCCAAAGCATTTCTACAAACAGACAGACTAAAGATACTAAAAATGACCCTGGGAGGGGGGAGGTCACTTTGTGAGTGTTTACTCACCAAATAAACCAGTTATGACCAGTCCTACAATTCTGGAAAGCGCGATATCTTTCACAAGAGATTTGAGAACCTCCTTCCCACACGTCAGTGTGACTGGCAGCACACTTGGTGAGGAGACAGCCAGATCTGAGCTCAGCTAAAACAAAGACTGAATGACTGAGGCATCTCAACTGTATGCCCAAGTGCTTGCAGCACAAGATAAACAGAAAGCTCAAGCTACAGCCATTTGCACGGTCTTTAGTCCTCTAAACTATTCCCTCAAGTCATTGACCAACAGTCTTGGATAGTAATATTGTTGAAATCAGGCCCCTGACCTACATGTCTGGTTGTTTACATATCTTTTTACCTTCCTCGTCGCTGCTGTCAGACTGAAGTTGTTTGATTCGCTTCCTCTTTTTCTTTAGATTTTCGGGATCTCTTTCTTCCTCATTATCCGACTTGTCCACTCTCTTCATTTTACTGCCACAAAAAAGGGGAAAAAAAAAGGGAAACAAACGCAGGTTACCTCTTGTGTGCGCACAAAAGCATCATGCACGTTTAGATGAGCGTGTTCCTGACTTAAGTGCTGCTAGCAAGGAAATCAAATGCCTCCGTACCTCTTAAAAACATGAGCATCACATATGCTGAAGTACACTCACCTATACAATCAGGCATAGGCGCAGGAGCATTTTCAAGCCTCTCATCCTTACCTGCACCCAGTCCTCCAAAACAAGGAGGATTTCTTTAGCCCCTCTGCAGTTCGTTTTGCCCAGTACCTCACCTAGCTTGGCCAGAGCAACCTGGCAAGAGTGCACTTCTGATCTTGTCTCTATAGCTCAGGCTCCCAAACACTAATGTCCCCAACAGCATCGCTCAGAAGCTCTTTTGACAGACTGCTTGCCACTGACTGACTATGAGGTAGTGTCTCAGAATCCTGGAGCCATTTTTAAAGACTACTGGAAAAATAAAATAGCTTCTTTCTTTTTAATGTTGGCGAGACATGTCAGACTAACAAGCCTGGAGGCTAAAGGCCCACGTATCCTCATAGAGCTGGTACAGCCCAAGTGGCCTTCCCAACACCACACTGCCAACATGCAGTTTCCAGGCCCTTGGCTTTTTGACTAAGACTATCAATAAGAAGACCAGTTAGCACCAACTGCCATGGTGGGCTGGGTGGTGTGCTTACCTATTTAGTTAGAAATAGATTGAGACCACCAATTAATTACTCATAGGCCACCAGAGAGCCATCAGACTGTAATGATTTTTTGTCTCTGTCAGTTTGGGTTGGATTAAACACAAAGGGCTGAACTTAAAATTTACTTGGAGTCTCAGCCCAAAGTAAACCAGCGGCATTGAAAGCAGCAGTACATTAGCTATGGAAATCAACAAGCAGAACTTTGTGTGCTGGAAGCTGTGTACATATAAGCTTGGGAATATACTACCTTCCCTGCAGTACAGGTGCCCCTGCCAGCCCCCACAGATGGCCTGCGGGGTCTATACTAAGTCTGCTCACAGCATGAGGTTGTCTCATGGAAAGCCACCCCCTCCCACAGAAGACTACCTGGACCGTGGCCCTTCCCATTTGCAATGGCACAAGTGGCCCCAAGGCATCTACAGCACTAAATGGAAAAGAAATATTAGGAAAGAATTCTAAGACAGATAATTTTAGCCAGGTTAATGCAATTTAGTAGCTGGAAACAGGAGGTGAGCCAGCATTGTATGACCAGCCAGCTCCATGCAGGCCATCAACAAGTGGGTTAACAGATTACAGGGACCCTGAATGGTGCAGCCCACCTTTTTTTGTTCTTTTGAATTCTAGCAGACTCTGTTTTCCTTCCTGGTTTCTCTACTACAGTATTAGGGGATGACTCTGGTTCTGCCACAGGAACTGAAGGCTTGACTACTTCTTTCTCCTCCTTTGGCTGCTCAGGCACAGAGTTAACTTTGAGTTTGTCTGTGAATAAAACATTAGAAAAGAACAAACATTGGGCATTCGGTATGAATGACAACTTGCAAAGGAGTTGGCTAAACAAAACACTTTGCACCAAGAACGTGGAAAACACTACAGAGGACGTATACAAGCATCAGGGCTCTAGGTTGACCAAGCTGTGTCATACATGAAAAAAGGGCATCCTTAAATTTCTAGCTTATTTACTGTTTTGGTTCTGCTGTAACTCATGGCACAGCAGCAGTTAAACTCTGCAGAAGAGGGACAGGAGGCAGTGCCAGAACCCCTTACAGTCACCAAGACATAAGGCACTGCAGAAGGGCCAGGAGCCCCTCTTCTAGACAGCCCCTTTAGCATAACACCACATCAATGTTTACAGTCGGTTGACCCCTTCTAAATTAAAGAGTTTTAATCAAACAAAAAACTGCTCAGAAACAGGAAAATCAGGGCTGATGATGAGCTGTGAGAGGCGTGTGCAGTCCCCACCCTGCATAACATTAGCGCCCACGATTAGTATTTCCAGTAATATAGTGGCTTCTCCTCGCACCCCAACCCCGATGTGATCAAGAACCAGCCTCTTTTGCCTACATGGCACCACATACAAGGACAATTCTGCTTCAAAAGGCTTAATCTAGTACCAGAGAAGAGGCAGCAGGTGGGAGTGGACAGCAAAATAATATTTATCAAGCAAATAGGTAATGCTGTTAACACACTAGCACCTAATTACAGTCTGTGAGCTTCACTCAGCAGCTATACCCACACCTCACCAGAAGAGAGGAGCAGACAAGTTAGAAACCAAGCACAAGATGCACGAGTGAAGACACAAGTGTTCAACGATGAGATCAACTACATCGGCAACAGGAACAGAGGCTGCTGAGATGGCTAAGGCTTCATTCCAACGCCTTTCTGATACTGCCTGGAAAACAGGCAAGGGAAAACACTGCATACATAAGAACTTGAACAACAGCTCTTTTATTTATGATCAACAGCAGAAAGTCGAAGGACCCAAATACTGTTAAATCAGGACTTTCTGGCAATAGTGAAATCTTTGAAGCCAGGAGATACGTAAAACATGGAGAGAATAAATCTTACTCCTGGAATCACCCTATCTCTTCTATACACATAATCATTTCCAGTTCTCTCAGTTTGCTCCTTCCCTGCAGCCACCTCACAAACTTCCTTGAAGTGCTCCCCAACAGGGCTCAGCAGAGAAGTGAACCTCACTGGAAATCGTGAAAATGCATCCACAAAGCTTTCTCCATCACCGCTGGGTTATCTTTACCACACAATTTCAACTTCTTGGGTTTTCAGCATACAAACTTTGGTCTAGGGCTCTTCTCAGATCTTAAGAATTTACTGAAGAATTTACTTGAGTTAATGGTAGTAACGCTGCTTAGGCTTGTGAGGCTTCAGCTGAGAGTATCCTCAGCTCCCTCAGTCTCACAAAAACAGGAACTCAAAGAAACCCAACAGTACTGTGCCTTATGTGTTCAGCGCTGGAACTGTACTCTGCTACCTCTGACAGGTGTCTGTTAAAAAGTGAACTTTGCTGTTTACTCTCTCCCAGTAACTCTTCCCTGAATCCTCTTATACTCGTTTTTATAAGGGAATCTTTGAAGAAGGTCCTACGGTCCTTTTCCAATGTCTATTTAAAAGCTTCAGCATATTTCCTTCAGACCTGGATAATTTAGGTCAGAAATGACCTCCAGAAGCCACCACCTGTAGTCCAAATCCCTGCTCAAAGGGGAAGGTCACCCCTCATTTTCATCCTCCAGTTATTAGCTCTTCAGTTTTCAGTAATTAACCCTAAATCTAACTGTAGACTCCATAGTGATTTGTGATGAAAAGCAAGCATCATTAACACACCCTGCATAACAGGTTTTGGCAAACACTCTACCAATAGCTAAGCTTCCAGCCAGAACTACTCACTTTAAATCACATTTCTTCTGCACTAAAAATCCTTCCTGGGTTAGTCTGCACAAATATGTCATTTTAATTGATCTCCATCCAGCAAGATTTTTGTCTGAAAAATTCCACTTAAAACTTAATTTTTGCCTTAAGAGCTGCATACAAAACCATTAACCCCTCTGAGTCAAAAAGAGCAGAAGAATAGTATGTAAAAGTATAAGAAAAGAGGGGATATAAAGAAAATCCAACAAGTTTGATAGGGTGGGAATGAACAGTTCCATTCCTTTCTGTTTATGGCTCCCATCACAGCTGTATAAGAAGATGCTCGTTATTACTGATGGGTTTTAATCGCTTTAATTTTTATTTTTTTAATAGCTTAAAAAAAGAAAGACAATTTTAAAAAGAAAGAGAATTTCAATATCCCTCAGGATATTTTTTTTTTTTAAACTACAGCAGGCTGGTCCCTGACCACAATGGTTGCTGAAAACAGATGGGTGTTATAAAGTACTTACTCATGGCAGCTTTTCCAAAGAAGTTGTTCATTATGCTGCTCTTTGCTGGTGGTTTGCTGCTGACTGCAGACACCTAGAAGCAAACAGAGGAGTAACCACAGGAATTATTCCTGCAACACATCCCTCAAAATGCATAGTGCTGCTTCTGGACAAGCGAAACAAATATGTATTTGTTGATTACTCGGTGTCTTAGATGTCAGCATCCATTTAGGAGAACTTGAAGGTGCTAGGTATTACATGCATCAAAGGATCGAGAGCAAGTTACTTAGAACTCCCTAGCTAGGCCTTCAGATCTAACTTGGGTAACTTTCCCATCTGATGGCTGACAGTGTTACTGAAATAAGTGGTTGGGACTTGGGTCTGTTCCCAGTAAAGAACTGTTCTTTTTTCAAACTATCAGTGTCTCAATTCACAGTAACCGACAGAGGAAAGAACACAGATTGGCCAAACCATGAAGACTTTATCCAGCTACTCTGGCACGTATACTGTTCTGCTGAGCCGTTTGCAAAAAATATCACTGCTCTATTCCATTAATACAGCCGCCACCAAAGTGAAAAATCACACACACACAAAAAACACCCACCTAAGGAAGCTTGGCCTCCTAATCCCATTTATTTTCATGCAAAAAAAGGCAACCAGACACTAAAGTTCCCAAAACACTCAGACACGCATATTTCAGCAGTTCTGAATTCACTATAAAAATCAGAAAAATGAACTAAAATGTACTCAGCTGTTATAAAAAAGCCCAACCATATGCAGGGAACGTTACCATTTTAATACCCATTTACTGGCCACGTTGCTTCAAAAACAATTATACTAATTAAAATTAAAGTGTAATCCTATCCTGGAAAAACCAGCAGTTGAGAAGATAAACAATTTAGTCTTGCACAGGTCAAGCTCTGAAACTTCCCTCACAGACCAAGTTTAAACACCTTGATACTTTTAAGACCTGGACTTCTCACGTTTCACATATTGCTTAAAACAAATCCTTTTAAGCACAATGAAGAGAGCAAGATCCTCAACCGGTGTATATATTGGCATAACTGAAGACAATGGAACAATTGTCTCAATAACACAGCTATGCTGGTTTACACTCACTGGAGACCTGGCTCCAGGAGGAATGTCAAAGCATCAAAGTTAGGGCAAATAGACTTTTGTGGATAGATCAAGAGTGTGGCACAATATATTTTTGCCCACGATGACTAACAGAAGGCACGTCTGTACTGTACAGTTAAATACTTAGAAAACAGTGACTGAGCATTCCCAGTGGACAGCAAGCTCAGCACTAGAAGCAGTGGACAAAGCTGCACCACAGCGGTTCAGGTTATTTAGGTCGAGTAAGAGTGAAGCTAGAAGAGCGGTTCATTAAAGCTATTAACCCAGAGGGCTGCCAAAGGGTCTGAGGTAACTTACACCTGGGGCCTCCTTAGCCTCTGCTTTAGTTTCTTTATTTGTGTCCTGGGGTTTGGAAGCCGCCGCTTTCGCTGCAAACATTCCCATGATCCCTTTGGGCTGCTGTGAGGTCTGTTTAGCAGTCGATGGACCGTGGCTGTTGATCGCAGGTACGCTGACAGCATTCGTGTCACTCTGTGTCTGGGAACCAGCCTGCACAGACGTCTGCGCTTGAGAAACTTCGGCTGGCGTCCTGGGGACCGCAGCAGCACACTGAATGGCACTAAACCTGTGTGATGGAGTGAAAAATTTAATTAGCCTTTTAGCTTCTTATTTTTCACCTCAGTTTCCTCCCCGGTAGCACCTTGCTTCTTTGGTCCTGTGTTCTCCTGTTACGGGAAAAAGAGCATTTTAATTTGTGCGGGGGACAAGAAAGAAAAGTTGGCACAGAACTAGAGCGATGGAGACCTCAACTGAACAGATCAGCTGAACCTGTCAGCAAGAGCCAGAGCATTCAAACGCTAAACAAGCTGTTCAGATTTCATGGGGGGAGGAAAAGCCTGTCTCCACACCCAGGGTGGACAGGGAGCGGACTGCATTTTATTCCTAAACAGGTTACGCTCTCTAAAGTTTGCAGCATAAATTGTATGGCTGTCTGATGATCTAAAACATTTACAACTTTCAGATGCTTTGACAGAGTCCACTACTGCTGCAACAAGCAGCCACAGTCGTGCTGGCCAGGTAAGTAAATCACAACTGAAACTAAACTACTTAAATGGCTCAGAAGATATCCATGATATTCAGACTTAACTATATAAAGTCATTTCCATGTAATAACTGGTAGACAGACACATCTCAGCTTGTAACAGTCTGAAACGTGATTGTTTGGGGATATGGGGATGTAAGAACTAAATGATGTGCTCACAGTTACAATACAATTCACTGACAGTCAGGAATAGCAGTACCCAAAAATAACTGAACTGTACTCCCCACTGTGCAAATCACAGGCAAGGCTTTCCAGATTTCCTACAGAAATGCCACAAGACAGCACAGACTCACGCCTTCCAATCCACCGAATTACACAGCATATTTTTATTTGCATAAGAAATAAACCAGTCTTCTGCCAATTAATTTCTGTGCCTCAGCATTAGTGGCTCACATGCACAGTCCACTTCTACTCTGATCAGGAACTGTAACGTATCAACAAAACAACGTAATCTCTACAGCATTTTTAGGCTGCAGCAGCAATCTCTTGACATTCAAACCTTTAAAGGAAGGAAAGACGACACTGAAGAAAAATATTTCTACTCTCCTTTATACTGATAATCTGTTTTCAATATGGTCATCATGGCTGTCTGGACAGCTTTCACTCCTACTCCAAACACACCAATAAGCAACACCACCAACCCTCCAGATTACAAATCACATTTTATCATTAACGGTTATACTGACCGTGCAGCAAGCACATCTAAACCTCACACATTCCAAGTTAGCTTGCCTTAATGCTGCAGTGTGACTATAGCTTATGGGCTTGATCCAAATTTCACTAAATAAACACTGAAAAAACAAGCAATGCTTGGACTATGCTCTGTGAGCAAGGAGCTGCTTCCGCTTGGAAAGCTGACATTAGCAACATGCACTAAATCCAGTTATTTATATTAGTACATCTAGCTACCTCCGCCACCTTCACAGTGTAACAAGTCCCACATAAACACAGAAGAGAATAAAGATCCTTGCTCCAGAGCTTGTGAGATATATGGACTGACAGGGAAGTCTAAGAAGCCAGCAGGTTCTGTTTGCTATAAACATGCACAGAGTTAAACCTCCGTTTTCTGCAGGTACTGCAGAAATCTTGCCCCAAGTGTAAAAGACAATTCATGTAGTTGGCAAGGGAGAGGGAACATGGTCAGCCTGAATTCAGTTCAGCCAGGTCAACAAATGAAGAAGTTAAATTTTTCTTAGTTCACTTGGGAAATTCTGCTCCAAAGCCAGGCAGGGATTTACACATAGGCTTCAGAAAGCTATTTCAGAATCTGAATTGTCTAAACCTTCTGGATGTACAAATCCCAAAGGCAGACTCCTCTAAGACATTAAGTATCACCATGCAAGGCCGCCTGAGAGTAAACAGGCTGGAACAAGGCAACTGCTGCCAAACCTATGGCATGTGCCTTCCCCGAGGCAGGGTTTTCAGGCACTTATCAGAGTATTGACATTCACACTTGAAATACACAGCTTCTAGGAGACTAATTTCTCAGCCACTCTTGTCAACATTTTGATGACAGCTACGTTTCTACTTTCAAATTCTATACTCTTTCTATGACACAACATTCAGGCATCCTCCTTCTAAACCAGATTGGTCATGGCACTGTACATCCTGATTACATCAAGCTGAAGCTGTCGTGGTGAAAACAACATATAAATGAAAAGCCACAGCTGCCAGGCACCGTTCAGGAGGGGAGACAATGACCCCTGGAGACCAAAGTCCCTCTGAGTTCTATGACAGCCTCTCTCTAGTTCAGCTATGAAGGACACCTGTGCTGCTTGTTCTGTTTTGTAAGCTTCTCCTACACCTCAGGCTCTCATTCGTGGAGAATGAGTTCCTGTAAGACATCTTCAGAGAGGTGGATCAGTCCAGTGGATGAAAACACAGTCTCACAAAACAGAAGGCAAGCTCATGTTAGTGCTTTGTTGAGCACATCACTCATGTTTTTTTAAGTCTGTTTTGATTTATCTTACTCTGTGACTGAGGAATGGATAAAAATGGTCATGATTAAGCGTGGCCTGGAAATGAAATGAGGAAAAAGTTTCTAGTCATCAGAGAAGAAAGGTACTGGAACAGCCTGCCCATTGGAGTAACAGAGCAAGCAAACCAACTGTAAGCTGGAAATAGCTCAGTTTATAAAACAATCATACAGTGTGCTGTTTGGGGACTGGTCTGGCATGACTTAGAAGGTATCTTTATCTAGCTTTCTAAAAATCCAGGCATATCTGGTAACCATTGCCTTCTGCTGAAGTGCGCTATGTAGCAATATCTCATCAGTCTCAAATCACATAGCTTAAGAAGAAAAACCAAGAGGCAACTCACTTGCTGCAGTTGTGCAGGTTTGTTTTGACAATATCATAGTCTGTGTTGTAGAGTGGTCCGCTGTCTTTCAGCAAGGCCTTCTGAATGCTGTACACGTGCACACTTGCAATCGTGGCTAGTTTAGACTTCATTGCTGGGGGGAAAAAGAAGAAAAGTCCTCTGTTAGCACAGCCTTTACGGAATCAGGTGGCAACTTTAAGTATCAGGTTTCACCACGGATGGAGCAAGACTGACAGACCACTTGACAGCAAGGACCTGAATATAAAAACATGTAATTGTACCTTCTTCCAATGCTTAGCGAGCACTTGAATTGAGAATTCAAGGTAACAGACTCCACAAGCCTGTCAAACATGTTTTCCACTACACACTCTTCGTTCTTACATAACTGAATTAAGAGCAATCTCTCTGTGTTTACCTTCAAAATACCCAGTGTTTGGAATCCAAGATATCTATATGACTGCCTAAGGCTAAGAAAGAAAATAATGGTCATAACTCTACCCTGCTGGAACTGCTCTCTGCTGTTAAGGTAGTATCCACCGTATCAACAAGCATCACTGTGTCATCTCTAGTAGCCTGCTGGAATACATGCTTTGTCTCTTCTATGCTATTTAAACTGTAACCCTCTTGAGACAAGGGCTGGTTTTTAGGAATTCTTTGTTCATTGCTTATATTGTTCTTTCCACACAGACCTGGTCTGAGACAGAGCTTCTAGGCACTATAAAAATACACACAGTAATCATTTCTTGGGGCCAGTCCTAGACTATGCAGCCCTACTCCCATCAAAAATCTCAGCCTCTTCCAAATTTAAGTCATACCTTTGGCCTGTCTTCTAATACAAAAAACATGAACAACCCTTTCCTCCACAGCAAAACAGAATATTATGCAGCACAGATAATTCAACAAACACGACAGATAGTAGCTGTACTGCTTGACAATCTACTACTCTGATGAGGGCAGCTTTAGTAAGAAACCCACTTCAGACTTCAAAAAGGAAAATAATTCAGGTCTTTAGAACAAAGTCACATCATTAGCATGGACATTTAAGGTCACAAATGCCACAGAATGTTCTCAAATACCAAAGACGCTATTTGAAAGTGATGAAGGGCCTGAAGTTGTGTTTCAATTGCTACAGATCAGATCTCAGCAGCAGGACCAGACCTGGAAAGATGGCAAGAAAACTGACAGTGCATGGACAGCAGCTGCAGGAAGCAGTGTTACAATGGTGGGGTTTTTCACCTTTTACTGTGAAAGCAAATACTCCAGACAAAAGTGAGAACATTCTCATGAGACACTTAACTAACACCCACATCACTTGGGGCAAACAAAGACTGCAATTGGATTTAACCAATAACTAGAATTACCTGTGGAACTGTTCTAAAACTGCGACACACTGCTGTACCCTACTCAAATATTGTTGTCTTTAAGGAGGAACCATCTGTCACTGGCAGGGAGGTGGAAAATAATTTCTGACCAAAATGTTCAACATAAAAAAAATAATTAGGCCCAAATCACAAGTCTGAACTTAGCTGTTGGCTCACATATTCAAAATTCTGAGAAAAAGCTAGTACAAAATGTACACACCTAAACCCAACAGCCTGACTAGGCATTTACGTGCAGATGGCAAGTTCTGAGCTTTACTCACTTTGCTGTTCTTTCAAAGAAAAAAGTTAAAACCACATAATTTTCACAGTTCGCTTACCTTCGAGTTTGTCCTCTCTCACTACTGCAACCTTGTGGCACTGTAAAAAAAAAAAAATAAATGGCAATCTTTTAAAATTTTAAGACCAATATTTTCAGTTACTTATTGAGTAAGAAAGTCTACCCATTATAGGTGCGCCTTTATAGCTGCAAAGAACACTGCCGATGCCTTTAAAGAGTCATCAGCCACTAGTTTTTAAAGCTCCATCTTCCTACTTTTCTAATGGACCGTTTCACAGGTCACTACAAATAGAAATCCTCCATCCTCCATTCCTGACACTGGGAGATGAGACACAGATGAAACAAGAACTAAACAACTGCACAGTGCAGTGGAGAAAAGCAAACTAACACAGGTGATGACCCAACTGCTAGAAATCTGCTGTCCAAGCCCACATCACCCACGTATGTTTAGACTGCCAGTAAACTCTAACGTAGCAACCTGTAGCACAGACACTGTACCAGACAAGCAAAACGTCATGAGAAATTAAGCATTAATTTAAAAGCCAGAAATGCATGTTTCTGGAAATGAGCTCTACGGCCAGTCTTCAAGGACTATATCTGCTCTATGACATTTAACAGGCTTCAAAGTAGAGTATCCAAAGATTGGACAAAATCCAGCCATTAATATTGTGTTTAACTGATACCACAGACTAGTCATCAGAAGAGTAAGAGGCAAGAAAATGTAGACAACCTGAAACAGTAAACAAAGATTGTCTCGGTCCCTCACTGAGGCTAATAAAAATCAGTAAGGAAAAGTGTGCGCAGTGCTTAAGACACAATAGGAATTATTTGTGAGTGATTTCAGTCCGTATCTCCTTCAGATGAGTCTTGCTGTTGAATCCACAGCCTTGTGGCTACACCTACTGACAGCAGACAGTAGTGCAGGGTTACCAGCAAGCACAGGGTTGTATCTGAAGCACTCGCATCGCTTACCTACCCAAAATTGACTTGTGCCAGATGTTATACACCAGCTCCTCCAATGCCTGCACATCTTCTGGAAGTATCTTCCTGATCTGACCTCCTCTGGCTAGCTTTAAACTCCTGTGTGGCACTCCTAACCCTGACACTGCGTCATCTCTACCCCTAACAACTTACTGAGCCTGCAGGTCACCCTTCTTAGCAGTCACTGCTATTGCAGTATTTAAAAAATAAGATATGTAAAAAAAAAAAAGGGGGAAAAAGAGTGATCTTTTTATGTTTCCCTTGGTAGATATACAAGCTTCTAAAGTAAGGTTTAAAAAAAAATAAAAGCAATAAATTACTTGTTCCACTCTCAGAATTCACTTGTTCGTTTTGAACACATTAGGGCAAATCTAAAAATAATAAAATGCATTAGCAAATCTCTGGCCAGTTCTAGTGAGCTAAGAGATGCTACCTTGTTATTAAATCAGGGGAAAACCTGTTAAACTCAGGCTATAAATGTCACCCTATCTGTACAGCTTTAAATAAATATATTCCATTATACACAACTAATGCAAGCAATTACCTTCTGTTTTGGGGCAACTTGAAGATTTAAAGAGAATATTCTATGCATGCAAGAATTTTTATTTAGGGAAAAGAAAAAAAAAAAAGAAAAAAGGTTTGTTGGGAGTTTTTTCCCCAATTAACAAATAAAAGCCAGGACACCCCGAGATGTACTAATCCTAAGTGGTGACTGTGGACTGTATTGTAGGAGATATTTGGTTATCTGAAGATATGACTAGACACCAGGGGAATGTCAAAGGCATTTACTGTTTGACTATTAAATTATTCCGTGAGCAAAGGGAAACAGGCGCTCAATTTGCTTATCATCTTTCAAAAACCTCTGGGGTACCTGTCTGAAATTTTAAGTTTACATTCCTGAAAATCTGACAAGCAGCAACAAGAAAAAATAAAAACATTTAAGGAGAGATTCCTTTGCTTATTAAGTCAAAGATTTTAAATACAAAATACTGTTAATAAACTTGTATTTCTCTTGCACACCAGAATAAAAAAAATGATTTAATTAACGAGAAAGCTTCAACTATTTATTTATTATTCTATTTATTATTTTTTATTATTCTAACTGAATTCCAGGCTGTTTCCAAACACTACTTAGCACACTCCCACTCCACAGCAGAACCTGGGAAATGGATTTGCTGATCTCACAAGGGCCCCTCTGGACTGTATTACAATCTTTGCTGTTTAATAATAGCGATAAGATTGAGAGATGACGGGAAACAGGATTTAAGTTAATTAAATAAAACCCCTGGTGCATTATTCAGCACTGTATTATCAAATCATGACCAACTGATCTTTCCTCCCCATTACTTGTATGCTGGGACAGAGATAGTGCCTTATTTTGTACATGTACAGAACACCTAGCACACTGCGCCTGTTACTGGAAAAAGAGAGCAAGTTCAGCTTTTGACCCAAAGATTACAAAACAAGGTGGAAGACACAAGAACAAAGAGCTCGCAGACACCCTCAAGAAATGAAACACTCACAACGTATCCGTTCTGGATGAGGTTTCCTGCAACTAAGTAGGTGACATGAAGCTGAGCTCCTGAATTCTCCTTTCGTTTCCTCTCTACATAATCATACAGCATCCTGCACAAAAAGAAACCAGTGTTAATCACCTAGAAAGGAAAGAGCACGTCACCACCCCTTCCGTGAAGCTTACGTAGAAGAGCAAAGCCAGCCTGACATGGAAACTTTTCACATAAGCACATAAGTTATTTTAACCAGGACTAAATTAATCTTACTGAGACACCTTCATTCTCTGCCACTTTGGAGAATCTCAGCCCAACAACTATAAAAACCAAAGATGAAATGCATACACGCTCTCAAAAGCTTTAATAGCTGGTTGCAGATGGTCTCAAATCCTCTAGGCTGCTGGTTCCAAAGTCTCCCCTCAAGAAAGGCCGTTTCCCTCATTACAACCCAGCATTCTGAAACACCTGAGAGAGGAACTGGTGATTTTTGGTACATAATCACATTGCCAGGTGTATATATACAATCCCAGTTACATCCACCCACAGGGTAATAAGAAACAGGAGGAAAGAGCATGATTAGTGATAACAAGATTGAGCTGAGACTCAAGCTTTCAGCTCCTGCTTATACCACTGATTTATGAGGAGTGTCCCACATAACTGGGCAGGGACACTACTGCACATTCCACAAAGACACTATCTGGTAAAGGTACTTGAAGATCATTACCGCTACAGAGCCAGACTGCAATTACGTGCTGTCACAGCCAGCACAATCACTAAAATAATTGACTTGCATTATCAGGCATTTTTCAGCTTCTAGGAGAGAGTTTTAAGCACAAAGATGCCACAGGAGATCTCCAGCTCCAGGTTGTTTTCAAGGGTATGAGAAGGTGCACCTGCTTCACCTGGGCCACCTTCCTCAAAAGTTTTCTGGCTCCTTCTAGTTTACAATATGACCAGAACTGTTCCCAGCAGAGCTCTCCAGTCGCATCTACACCATCACTAAAGCACACTCAGATTTACGCATCATCTAAACTGTTCACACACATGGAGTACAGAGACAAAACATCTTCATTATGTTAGATGCCCAAGTTGATATTATAGTAGCTTGGACAAGACAGGTGAAGCTGGGCTCAGTACACTACAGCTGAGTATGTAGCAAATGCCCCTTTAGGTCCAAGCCACAGCCAGAAACAAGGAGAGAAAATATTTGTATTATGAGACTTGCCACTCTCACAGAGCATTCAGATCTCATGCTTAACTTTACCTTGCTGTGTAGCAACAGCCTTGAATCCTTGAGAGCTCATTCTTTGGTTTATATGGTATTTAAAAGGTTACAATAATTTTTATTCTTCAAAATACATCAAGAGAAGTTTACACATTTATGCTAAATTCGGAGAGGCAAAAATATTCTGACAGCACAGCTGACTTCCCCATCCTTCAGACATTCACCTGTGCCTGTTCAGCCTGGTATTTATAACAGGTCATGCACTACGCAGCAGGGTGATCAGAGAGGGTGCGCATTTGCCATACACATGAGCTGCAATTACCGTCAGTGTAAACCCGACTGCTCCCAGCAACATCCATGGATAACGTACCAATTCCTAAGCTGGAATATGGAGTGGCAGATTCTCACAGGGGCATAGCTCTGTTTGCGTGACTGGAGCCAAGTTCAGTAAGCACATCCGTGTTTCACAATGAAACGAGCGACACACATTTCTGTAGTAATATAATGCTACAACATCTATTCTGACCGAAGTATTTATGATATAAATCAGCATCAGGTGTCCAGCTGAGCAACGCTCTCTAAAGCGCAACTCCCATCAAAGTCAAGGCGACACCTGCCTACAGGAGGAGCAAGGTACGTTGAATAACATAACCAACTGTACCTAAGACGACATGCAGGATTTTTAAATATTTCCAGAGAGATCATTTTAATACACTGAACACAATAATGAAAATTGCAATTAACAAGGCTTTGCCACAAAACAAAAAGTTTGCAGGATGCACTGATACCTACTGTTTAGCCTGGTTGACGTGAACTCCTAGAGTATAGCTTAGCCATTTGTATGTTACCTGTAACAAGAAAAAAAAATAATCCACTTTAGTATGAAAATCTCCTATCCTTTGCTTGTTTCATGTGCAAGTCAAACTCTAGACACACACATACCACCAAGAAACCCACAACAAAACCTGTTAGAAGTGAGAGCACACGGACACCCACCCACCTGTGCTTTAGTGAGTAGATTGACTCCCTGAGATACTGGGACAAACTACCCACCCTGAAAGGTGTGGGTTTGGGAACGCCTTTTTGAAATGCCATTGTGTAAATAAAAGCCATTGAAAACACCTGCACTGCTTAGCTTTGTAACAAAGAATTAAACAGTACAATTTTAAACTGTGAGAAGCATTTATTGCTTCTGAGAATTTATTGGACTTTTGCCGCCCTCCCCTGTCATGGAGACACGGATCTCTGGCTGCAACACAAGTCTGACAAAACCTCTGGAGACTATAGGTCTAATCCCAGCCCTGCTGCTGACTTTCTGTATTTTTCAGACAAGGCATGTCTTCTATACCCATTTCTCCTCCTGCTCTGCCTTTTTAAGCGAATCCCCAGGCCAGGGCCTCTCCTATCTCAAATACAACAAATAAATTGTTATTAGTCTAGCCGTTTACTGAAACAAACTGTAGTGACATAGGCAGCTCATGTTAATACAACTGCTTTGATAGACAAGATGCATCAACCTTACTGTAGCAGTTTTTAGGCCAAAACCTTTATTTTGTTTGAAAGAAACATACACACATGCCTACCATTTTTCTGAACTTTCCTAGAAACAACAAGGCTTTAAGAGGCTACAGGCGGTAAGTAGTAATTTTACTTCTAAGCTGAAATAGTGGTTCAGACTCCCTCAACCTTTCACAGAAACAACAGTTTCATTCACTTCTGCATTTATACTGACACCAAAAATCATAACCAGGAAATCTCTCCAAACCAAATGATCGTTCAGAAAGCCGACATTAGTTTACCACAGCACTGGGTGCATGGGGGATCTTTCCTCCTAACGTGCACACCAAGTGTACCAAGTACACTTGAGTGTACACATTATAGACAGCAGAGCACTTGCGTATTCATAGTACATTACATGTTCACTTTCATTCACGCACAGGACTGGTTACAAGTTTCTCACTTCTACTGCACATCAGTGATTGCAACTCCTTATCAGTTTGTCTCCTCTTGCAGCCTGAACTTTTTCACTTGGCGACTTCTTTTTGCATAATTTACATAACGGTGCTCTTATCATTATCTGTTATTTCCTGAGACTGGCTGCCTTGGTTCGAAGTCCTTTCAGTCACCAATTTTGATGACAGTGAGATGGTGTGTACTTGAGCATTAACGACTTGAAAGAGTAGGTCAGCTTGACCTAAACTTTGTGCATATTCTTGTTTAACTAAATTAAGAGGTTGCCAACTGGGGAGTTTAGGCAACAATACCTCAGACTAAAAACACTGCTGTCACTACAGTGCTTTTTTGTTTTGAGGAAAAACAGCTCACCTATTAGACAGCATAAGGAATTTGAGGACAGCTGCTTTTCCTGTGATATAAATGATGCTGTTACCAATCCTCTTCAGAGACATTAACTTAAAAAGTCAAAGGGTGAAAAAAAAATCCTGACAAGAAAGGCTTGTCAGGAGATGTCTGGCTTGACAGAAAGCGTACATTAACTCTACATCGTGATCCCTGGAAAAGCAAACACTGCCAGGCACCGCACATGCGTCCCCGAAAAGAGGAGTAAAACCCGAGCAGCCAGCCCTGAGGGGCCAGGCAGATGCTCCTTCCTTCTGCAGCCCGCCGAGCGGGGCACGGGCACACACGCCTGTCCCGTAGGCGGGGGGGGACGACGACGACACTGCCTTTGCCTCCCCTCTCCACTGCCCGCGGAAAGCGGCTCCCTGCGGCCTTGGGCTTCACCCAGCTGGGGTGGAAGGCAAAGGGGGCCGGGTGTCACCTCAGGCCCTGCCACTGCAGCCCCGCCCCGGTTCCTCAGCAAACCCCCAGAGCAGGGCTTGTGGCCCAGGCTGGAGCCTGGGGGGTGAAGCGCCCAAACATGCAGGCTGGCCTCCCCCAAACGGCAGCCACGCTGCGGGGGGAGGGAAGGAAGGTGTCTCCCCCCGAGGGGTCCCGCAACGGCGGCGGCCCGCCGCTCCCCCAGCGCCTCCTGCGCAGCCCCAGCCCCGCCCGCGGGACTCACGATGCGGTTCTGATCGGTGACGAACTCGTCGATGTTCTCGAGGTATAGCTCGTCCTCCATGGCGGCCGGCGAGGGGTGGGCCGAGCAGGCCGCGGGCGCGCGGGTTCCCGCGCAGTTCAGGGCCGCGGCCGCCAACCCGCCGCCATGGCAACGAGGCGGGACGCGGGCGGGCGGGCGGACGGCGGCCGCGCCGGGACAAACAACAGAGAGGCGGTGCTTGTGCCCGCCCCGCCCCTCACGGCCTCGCGCTGTTCCCTGACAGCCCCGTGCCATCGCCTTACATGGCACCACGCCGTTCCTCCACATCCCCACACCATCCCCTCACATCCCTGCACTATCCCCTCACACGCCCACACTGTCCCCTCACAGACTCATGCCATGCCATTCCCTCACACTTCTCCACGCCATTCCCTCACACTCTCACACCCCCATGCCATCCCCTCACAGCCCACATGCCATCCCCTCACACCCCCATGCCATCCCCTCACATGTCCCCATGCCATCCCCTCACACCCCCATGCCATCCCCTCACATGTCCCCATGCCATCCCCTCACACCCCCATGCCATCCCCTCACACCCCCCATGCCATCCCCTCACACCCCCATGCCATCCCCTCACATGCCCACACTGTCCCCTCGCAGATTCATGCCATGCCATCCCCTCATACTTCTCCACGCCATTCCCTCACACTCTCACACCCCTATGCCATCCCCTCACACACACCCATGCCATCGCCTCACATGTCCCCATGCTGTCCCCTCATGGACTCAAGGCCCCATGCCCCCCCCTTATATGTCCCCATGTCATCCCCTCACATGTCCCCATGCTGTCCCTCACAGACCTGCAGCCCTCCCGCCACCCTGCTCCTCCGGGCCTCAACATCCCAGCCACGGGCGGACCCAGTACTTTACACATGCTTTCTTTTTTTGGAGATAAACAGCAAGCACTGGAACAGGAGATTCCCAGTCTTTAAGTCCCAATCCCATTTGCATTTGCATTTAATACAGCTTCAGAGTAAGCTGAGAACATCATTGATATATCTGTATTGTTTTCTAAATACTTTTCCATGATAAAGTTAATCTAAAATCTGATAAAATCTAGGAGGTGGTTTCGAGGGTGGTTTGGTTTTTTCCTTCCAGTGTGGTTTAGACTAATTTTTATCGGTCATGTTTCTTATACCTGTGCTGGCTGGTTTATAGCATGGTCCCACACGGGGCTGGCTGGTTCTGAGAGATCGCTGCTACTGGGAGTGGGGTGTCTGGCATCTCCCACCCTCCCTAGACCTCATCAGCCTGAACCCCTCTGTCTCCGGCACATTTATTATCTTATTTTAACTCAATTAATTGTTTTTTTCCATATACCATCTAGTTAGGTTAGCAAAGTGTTGCCTACAAACTGAGCTTAAAGTTTAATTGGTCAGGAATAGTCTATAACATATGAAAGCACCCTGAATCGATTCCATAGACCTCTCCCTTCACTGGGAAAATAAAACTGTTTCAGCAGGGACCTGTTTCCTTTGTCACTGCATGCAGATGGCTTTCTTCATTTTACTGACAGTTAGGTACAAGCAATACAAAACAAATAAGTTCTTCATGTCTAGCACTGTGATGATATCCAGTTCTGTGGGAGAGAACTGGTGCGTGTTTCCTTTCATGTGGGCCTCAGTGCTGAGCTGAAAAATGTGGTTTTAGGGTCGGAAGTGAGTTCCACCCACAAAGAGATCACTGAAACATTACCTTTATGAGCATTAGGTGTTTTCCTGATCCCTAGGAGTGCTGGCTTCAGGAAATTGAGAGGTCCACATGCAGTGCCACAGCTTACGGGGCTGACCCACTCATCAGGAGTATTTCAAATGAAATTTGAGTGTGAGATGAATGCATTCCTGTATTGGTCCCAAGAGCTGTAACAGAGAAATGGAGAGATAGACTTTGCTGGTTTGCAAGGAAAAATCACAAAATTAGCCTTAACATCTTGAAGGAGTAATCTTCCTCTGGATCCCTGAGGTCATGACACCAGCCTTGATGTTAGTGATGCTGCAAAGTTTACATTTAATTAGCAAGTGCTGAGCAAGAACCTGTTACTCCCTGAAGTCAGAGGTTTTCTTTCTGATTTCAAAAAAAAGCAGGAGAAAGGTTAAAATCATTGTCCGCATACTGCTGTCTTACAAAGAGGCAATGATTTTTTGCAGATTCTGGGTTCAAGATTTGCTGGTTACTCTTGTCACCAGTATGAGATGTCTCCAGTTCTTCCCAGAGCTGGTGAAGAGTGATTATGCAATTTCATCTCATGAATCAAGTCCTTGGGCAAAAATGTTCCTATCCAACAGTGCTTGAAACACAGCAGCTGATGAACGAAGAAAGAAAAATTATGACCCATGACCAAAGCATGGAACAGTTTAATATTAACAGTTTAATATTAATTAATGTCCTTTCACATTTTTCTGACAGTTAAAGTAAAAAGGAATTATGATGTTACAGACAGAACCACTTAAACTCCTGAAATAGCACCACAGAGAGGGCTACAAAGAGACTCGGGGTAAGTGATGGGATTTCCCTGAGGCTGTACATCAGGTCAGGGTGGAGGAGGAGGAGAGTCCCAGGTGTCCCTGCAAATAGGTACGAGGCTCTGCAAGCGGAACTGAACATTAATGAGGACAATGGTTCCATCTAGTGTGGAGGTGTCGCTGAGGTTCGGTCGGCCTATGCCCTGTGTCAAAACTGCTTCCATAAAGAAAAAAGGATGCGCCATTGTCATAGGAGACTCCCTTCTGAAGGGAACCAGGGGCCCAGTACACGGACTGGACACACTTCTTAGGGGAGACTGCTGCCTCCCTGGGGCTCAGGTTAAAGACGTGAAGAGAAAGCTTCCTACCCTGGTGCGGCCCTCGGGTTATTATCCATTACTGATTTTGCAGGCGGGCTGCCATGAAGTTGCAACAAGAAGTCCAAGGGCAATCAAGAGAGACTTCAGGGCCTTGGGATGACTGGTTAAGGAACCAGGAGCACAGGTAACATTCTCCTCTATCTTTCCAGCTGCAGGGAAGGATAAAGAAAGAAACAGGAACATCCAGCAGATCAGTACCTGGTTCCAAGCTTGCTGTCACCAGCAGAATTTTGGGTTTGTTGATCATGGGTTGGTTTACAGGACACCAGGCTTGCTGGAGATAGATGGGGCATCCCCGTCTCAAAGGGGGAAAAGGATCTTGGCACAGGAGTTAGCAGGGATCCTTGGAAGAGCTTTAAACTGGTTTTGAAGAAGGCAAGGGATAAAACCAGGCTTGTTAGAGAGAAGGCTGGGGGCTGCACGCCAATGCTTGAGGGACGGTATGCTAGCGAGATCCTTTGGTCTGCCACCTCAGTGGAGGCAGGGGATGGAGATCCATGCAGCACCAAAGATGTAAGGGTTATTGAACATAGAATCACAGAATGGTTTGGATTGGAAGGGACCTTAAAGGTTATCCTGGCTGTATCACAAGCAGCATGGCCAGCAAGTTGAGGGAGGTGATACTCCCCCTCTGCTCCCCTCTGGCAAGAACCCCCCCTGCAGCGCTGCATCCAGCTCTGGGGCCCCCAACATAAGAAGGACATGGACCTGTTGGAGCAAGTCCAGAGGAGGCCACAGAGATGGCCAGAGGGCTGGAGCCCCTCTGCTGTGGGGACAGGCTGGGAGAGCTGGGGCTGTGCAGCCTGGAGTGAAATTTCACTTTAGAGAAAAAGCCACAGAAGAAAATCTGGAAAGAGATGCAGCAGTGGGGACTCACACAAACCCTGCGGAGCCATCCTTGGGTGCCAGCGATTTCTGAGGAAGGAAGGAAGGAAGGGTGCACAGCAATACCCCTGGTAGTACGCACAGCCCAGTTTTCAGTGCCAGCAACACCCAAGTACAAAAGAGCCTTTAAAACATCTTGCAACCTGGGTGACTTTGTTAATTTTTTTGGATCATAAATCTACCAAATACTACACCAATCTTGCAAATAAGGACAGCACTACCTGACTGGAGAGCAGCACGGATCCTTACAGTCTGTAGTGAATGTTACTTACTTTTGCATATTAAAGTAGAGCTGTGTAGCTTAAGACTAGCTTGTAAATTTGAACAAGGAGCTGAGGACTAGAACGTGCCCTGTCTCCTTTCCTTGGATGGTAGCACTTGTAAATGATCTTTCACAGCTAAAATGCATAAAGTAATTTTAAAAAGAAAGAAAAATGGAAACAAGAGAAATAATCTCATTGTAATGCAGCAAACTGACAGATACTGGAGTATGTGCCTGGGATTTCTCTTGCACAACTGGAGATGGTAGGGTGTATGAATCCCAATGCAGGATCTGAAAATACTTTGAGAGTATTCCCTTAAAAGGTCTGATAATACTCTTTTGTATAGGATTTGCAGTACTGTCCTATGAGGCCCCGAAAAAAGTACATGAAACATATATTCCTCTTTGAAGAAGTCAAGAAATGTTATCCCCATTTCAAAGATGACGACACTGAGACACAGAGAGGTTATGTGATTTGTCCAAGAATCTTTCAATACTCCCAGGTGTAAAGCCTGAGTATCCTGACTCCCAAACTTTTTTTCTCAAAGCTCTATAAAGGATTCTTTCAAAGATTGCTTGTTAATAACAAAACGTCTTGTACTTACAGCTGCCCACAGCCAAAACCACCAGCACCAGCAGAAACTGAGCACAAGGACTCATAATAATAGTTTCACAAGTGCTTTCCAAAAAACAAAAAAGAATGGGCAGAGTCTCTGGAAATTTATTATATATAGTTGCTGGCAAGCATCTGCCTGAGGAGGAGTTTGAGTGAAAGGAGTTCTGTTAAAGTTTTAATTAATGCTGTCTGAGAGGGGACTTCCTTGAGCAACTGAGCAATGCTGAAGGGAGAACAGAAATGTAGAGATGCCAGTGTCAAAGCACAGTTAATCGAATCTGCCCAAAAATCATCTAGGTCCTGGCCCCCGTTTCCTTTTGGAACCCATCAAATCTATTAGAGGCTTCTGAAGATCCAGATTCTAGGCAGAAATGCATCCCATCCAAGCAGAAGTGGAGGATTTCACTTAAGAAATGGAAGTCATGAGACAGATACATAAGGAGATACAGAGACTGACCCTTTTGCTTTCTTCCACCAAGATGAACTGCAAATAACCAGGCAGAATTAGTGGGATCTTTTCAGTAGGAAACCTGTATGATAGGTGGGGTCATAGCTAAGCAAGGTGTCAAGGTGATGACTCCTTCCTTAACAATACAAAACGGAAAAGCAGCTGGAAGACTTAGGATCAAAGACCATCAGAGAAACAGTGGGAATTAGAGTAATAGAATCATTTAGGTTGGAAAAGACCTTTAAGATGATCAAGTCCAACCGTAAACCTAACACAATTAATCTGCTTCTAGGCTTGCAAGGGTTGGAGTCAGTACAGGCAAGTCCATAAATATTGCTATCACAGGAGACAGCTACATTTGAGACAGGTGCCTATGTTTGCACTGCTTAATTGTCTTTTCTATGCATGTTTGCAATAAAAAATCTTTAGATGCTCGAAAAGTGAGGCAGCAATAATGCTGACAAGGGAGAGGCACCTAAGAAACTATGAAGATAAGTTTCAAGTGGCAGAAGAATATATAACAAGGAACGCATCTCCCTTCTGACAACTCACAGAGAACAGCAGCGTGACAGCTGACAGCCTGTGGCTGTCTATCTTAGCCAAATCACTTCTGGCACCACTGACAGCACTGACTGCTGTCTCCAGTAGCGACACGGAGAGTTTTACACACCCAGCATATGTGGAGACACCTAAATTTAAGTGTCTGAATCTGGACCTGGTTCCCAGCCCGCTCACATGGTTTTGTGGTGTGTCGCAGTGCCACGTGCCTTCACAAAGAGAAATGTTGCATTGTTAATGGCCCGAGCAGATAGATTCACTTTTATACTTCATGCAGTCTTTTGTGCCAGAATTTCATGTACTATTATATTGACTCCCTCCTCAAAAAATAAAAATGCAAGCTTTAAGCACTGTAGTAGAAAAAGGCACGTGTAGCCATCTGGGAATGTGTCAGCCAGAAAAATATAACCTCTGCTACCACCATGTACGTGTTATCACATCTAAACAAAAATGACTGACATGAATGCCTTCACAAGCATCACTACAAATTTCCCACGTTGAGTCACATTAGTAGCTGGCATTTCTGACTTCAGGTTATTAGCTTAAACCCACATCTCATTCTGAGCCTGTTCTCGGAACTGTTTGCATGGCAAGACTGATGGAATAGTTCCCCTATGGACTCCTGTTCTTGATGTCTTTTATTTTAACATAATTAGTGTGCCTCAGCATGGAGTATTTGACATTTATTCAGTAGCAGGGTGGGCACAGAAGGAGCTGTGGCAGAACAGCTTGTTTTCGAGCAGCTATGCGGATCTGTTTCCGCAAGCAGACAAGCTATTAAAGAAGATAAACAAGAGTAACAGCTAGGAAATAATGAAAGCCCTCTGAAGAATGACTATTGATAAAGCAGAGATTAGAATGAGCAGGAAAGCATCTCCCCAACTACAGGGCAGTTTGCAGCTACAGCATCCCAGGCGCGAGCAGGCAAGGAGATACTGGGAGGAAACGCTTAGGCTGTGTCACATACTGTACTCAGGGTGAGAATGCAGGGCCACCCTTTCCCTTCTAGCTCATACCCTAGTCGAAGAAAGGAATAAGAAAATTTAAGCTACCCCTTGCACTGCAAGATCTGAGCTCTGGGGATAGGCTGAAGATGGGTTCTTTGATGTCTCTGTCCATCTTTACTACTAGTGAAATTCAACTTCAAAACCAGGCTGGTTAGTAGATTTTGGGGAAAATAACCCATAACAGCGTGAGTAACTGGCAGCAAGAAACAGCAGTCCTGAAAAAGACCCACTGCAGTCGCAAAAGGGGTCATTACTTAAAGAGCTTGCAAACGGCCGAACAGCAGCGACAGCTGATGCGGTCTGCGAACTGCGAACGGATCGAGCTCCTATCGCGGTGGGGGCCCCGCATTTCCAAAATCGTCTCTTCTCATGCAATTCCCTGTCCGAGTCAGCAGGTGACAGTTAGATACCACGCTTGCCTGGCATCCCTGGAGCTGCACGTTGCCGTCCTGGGTGATGAAGCTCTGCTGCTATTGCTGGAATAGAGCACGCTACATTACTCTGCAGCTTGCGCAAACCGGAGCTTTTGCTGCTCATCCCTGCCTGCTTCCCACCACCCACCGTCTCGTCCTCACTGCCAGCCCAAGTGTTTGTGCAGCCATGCTGAGAACTGGGTCAGGAAAACCAACTTAAGTTAAAACAAACTTTTTCCTGCACTAATTTTAGTCTGGATCAGTCCTCCCAAACCAGCTCAGCACCCTGTCACACAAACACTGCTGCTGAGGAGCAGCAGGACAGTGGCACTGCTGTGTCTGACAACACTGCAGGCTTATGCCAGTTTAAAGTGTTGATGGAGCAGTGGCATAAATCATACAGTCGCAGAATCATTTCAGTTGTGAAAGATTTTTAAGACGATTGAGTCCAACCGTTAACCCAGCACTGCCAAGCCCACCACTGAACCATGGCCCTAAGGGCCGTCTTCTGCCCCCCCCATGGACGGTGCCTGCACCCCGTCCCCGGGCAGCCTGTGCCAGCGCTTGGCCACCCTGTCGGGGAAGACATTTCTCCCCGTGCCCACCCTGAGCCTGCCCTGGTGCGGCTGGAGGCCGTTCCCTCCTGTCCTGCCGCTGGTTCCTTGGGAGCAGAGACCGACCCCCCTCGCTGCAGCCTCCTGCCAGGCAGCTGTAGGGAGCCAGAAGGGCCCCCCTGAGCCCCCTGTTCTCCGGGCTGAGCCCCCCCAGCTCCCCCAGCCCCTTCCCCAGCCCCTGCCCGGCTCTGGACACGCTCCAGCCCCTCCGGGTCTGTCTGGGGGTGAGGGGCCCAACGCTGAGCCCAGGGCTCGAGGGGCGGCCGCACCAGGGCCCAGCACAGGGGGACGGGCACTGCCTGGCCCTGCTGGCCACGCTGCTGCTGACACCGGCCAGGGCGCTGCTGGCCGCCGTGGCCACCTGGGCACACGGGGGGCTCGTGCCCAGCCGGCTGCCGACCAGCCCCCCCAGGCCCTTCCCCGCCGGGCAGTTCCCAGCCCCCTGCCCCCAGCCCGCAGCGCTGTGGGGGGCTGGTGTGACCCACGGGCAGGGCCCGGCACTCAGCCCCGTTGGGCCTCACACAGTCCTTGCTTCACAGCACCTTCAGCTCATGCACATTGTGGCTGAGGTGGGCCCGCTCCCCTCCATCCCCACTACTTAGTGTGCACTGGCACTTCTGAAATCATCTGCTGCGAGCCTTAAAGAGCTGAGCAAGCTGAATAATAATGAATTATAAACAAATATCTGGGATTTGGGTGACCAGAGTTGTGTGATCCCAGCAACAACTGTGCTTTTTGCACAGCTCCAACAGGCACAGAGCCCCAAAGAAGAACCACTGGCTGGAGAGGGCACACAGCGATGCCACGTGAGGGTGGCCATTTAGCAGGAGTGCACCTTGCTCTGGGCAAATTCACTCACTTCATGGGAACTCCAGGCGGATACAGATCCTCACCTGAATGCAGCCATTTTTTACATGGCAAAGGTGAGGGAAGGCTCAAGGCCAGGCTGGACTGGGCTGGGAGCAGCCTGGGCTGGGGGGAGGGGGCCCTGCCCCTGGCGGGGGGTGGGACTGGCTGGTCTTGAAGGTCCCTTCCAGCCCAAACCCTTCTGTGATTCTATTCTGTGAAGGAAATTGCACACTATTAGTAAGTGTTAAAATAAACTCATGTGATGCATGTGGCCTCACAGTGTGCTAGGGTGTTTCTTTAGTGGTCACAGCAATCACGTTACTCAGCTGGCATCGTGTTTGTTTTGCTGGTAACAAAATTGTATACATCCTCTTCCTCCATGCACTTTCTCTCACACTCTTGTTGTCTCTTTTTCTTCATTCCACAGCAGCTATTCCTGTAGTGCAACATTTTGCTTCTGGCTTGACATTTGCGTTTAGTTTACGGAAAGAGTGTGCAGGTCTTAATACATTACTCATCTTTTTTTTTTTTTAAAAAAAGTCTTTTTTCATCTTTTGTTTTTTCCTCCTTTAAGTTTCCTGCTTTGAGCTTTCTGGATGATTTCCTGACCTGGGTTAACGTGCCTGGTAACTGTAAAATTACACTTTTCAGCTTCAGGGCACAGTGTGTGTCTTGGTACTGCTGATTGGCTTAAGGGTAAAAATGAATTTATTCTAGCTGAGGATTTCTTTTCTGTTTATGAAAATGCCATGGGATCTGGTTCTGATCTCACTCATACCTGCTTTATTCTCCGAGGTAACTAGATGGGCATAAGTTGAAACAGGAGATATTCAGGCCGGACAAAAAGCTTTTTCTCTGTGTGGATGGTCAAGCAGTGGGACAGGGCCTTGGGGAGCTGTACATGGCTGCTCTTGGAGGTTTTCAAGACCTGGCTGGATAAAGCCCTGCACAACCCAGCCTCATCTCAGAGCTGAACCTGCTCTGAGCAAGAGGTTGGACTCTAGATTTCCCGAGGTCCCTTCCAACCTGAATTATGGTCCTACAAACCTCTGTGATACCTGCTTTGCAGCAGGGAAATGAGAGAAGCAGCAGGTCTCTAGCACAGAAAAAAAAAAAAAAAAAAAGAAGGAAGGGTAAAAGAACTTCATTAATGCCTGAAGATTTATGGGTTTGAGTTTAAAAAGGCCTTGTCTAGTTCTGGGGTCCCCAGCTCAAGAGAGAGAGGGAACTACTGGGGAGGTGCCAGCAAAGGCTATGAGGATGATGAGGGGCTGGAGCATCTCCCTGATGAGGAAAGGCTGAGGGAGCTGGGGCTGTTCAGCCTGGACAGGAGAAGACTGAGAGGGGACCTCACCAACGCCCGCAAATCTCTCAAGGGTGGGTGCCACAAGGATGGGGCCAGGCTCTTTTCAGCGGCACCCAGCGACAGGACAAGGGGCAACGGGCACAAAGTGCAAGACGGGAACTTCCATCGGAATGTGAGGAAGAACATCGTTCCCCTGAGGGTGACGGGACACCGGGACAGGCTGCCCAGAGAGGCTGTGGGGTCTCCTGCTCTGGAGACATTCAAACCCGCCTGGACGCGGCTCTGTGCAACCTGCTCTGGGAGAGCTGCTTCAGCAGGGGGGTGGGCTGGGTAGGCTCCAAGGGGTCCCTTCCCACCCCGACCATGCTGTGTTTCTGTGATTCTGTGAAGATGCCAAGCACTGCTAAGCAGCATTTTAAAAATTTTGAAACTCTTTCCATTCAGAATCTAAAATAATTTTTAAAATGAAGGCAAACACAGTTGTTTCCACAGCGCATGTGAGTACTCTCATCTTCTGACTCCTAATTAATCTCCTGCCTAGTCTGGGTCCCAAATTCCCACAGTTTACCCCTCTCCTGGCTCATTCTCCAACAGAAGGTCACAGACCACAAGAGAAAAAGGATCATCTGAAGTACAGTCATCCTAAAGGGATTAATCCTGGCATTTCCCGCAGGAGCTAACTCCCTGCTGCACAGCGTGTGCCTGCAGCTGGCTGTGTGAAAGGGGTGACACAAGAGTCACCTGCCAGCTCTGCAGTAAACTGGATGGCATTTGGGGCTCTTGTGCACCCCGGTGCTGCGTGGACTCCTTCAGCGGAGGCAGAGCAAGCAGCGGTTTGCTGGTGGTGGGGCATGTCCATGAAATGACTGCCCAGATCAACCCAAACTGCCAGTGTTTGGGAGGGGGAGGGCGAAAGGAGGTGGCAGTAATTCAGAGGAGCTGGCCCTGACCTGCAGAAGTCGTGGTGGGGTGAGGAAGAGATGGGAGAAACCGGCATCTCGAGCAAGTTAAGACAGAGGCAGCCATCACATCACTCTCTGGAAGGATGCCGGGGCAGTTTGTGGCCTCTAAGCCCTGTCCCCCCAGATCTGGGGACAAAGGCAGTACCTTCTGACCCATACCTGTCATGATGCCAGCCCTGCTCTCCTAGTGACGCTCAAATAGCAAGTACACAGACGGTATAAACTGCAAACCTGCATCTGAAAGTAGCCGAATTCAGCCACTCTTTTATATTTAAAAAAAAATAAAATTTTGATTTAAACACAACTAGAGCAGCAACTGATGCAAATGTATGTGTGTGTGCCAATAAAAAAGGAGCGGTTCTCTGAGATGTCTTCTCAAACAAGGTCCCCTTATCGCCGCCGCAGCTCGCAGCTCCTGGGTGTAGTTTTGGGTTCATCTGCTTGTTGTCACAGAAAGCAAAAACACCAGGTCTGATCCCTGACAGTTGGAATAAATGGCCTTTTTTTTCCAGTCTGGTGTCTGAAATAAGACCTTTTAAAAGAGACAACTGCTTCAAAGCAGAAATAACTTCTCTTGGGAGATTAATCCCTGAAAAACATTCCAAACTGGCAGATTTTTGGCAGCAGAACGAAAAGACAGAAGGAACGGCAATTTTTACCATCCCGACTGTCACTTTTCACACAAAGAGAACAGTATCAAGTCAAAGGCACCTCAAAATTCACGTTGGGTAGAGATAAAAATTAAGCGGCTGAGACTGCGTTGTGAAGAACTTCACCTACCAGGGTGGTGGCACAGAGCCTTGCCACGAGCCCAAACTTCTGGTTTTGTAACATTAACTCCTGTCCAGTTTGCGCTTATTTTACTGATCCCCTGCCCATGCCAGCCCCTGCCTGCACTAGGCCCTACCTGTACCGTGACTGCCAGAGCGGTGCAGCCTGGCACAGTGTCTGCAGTGCTCCACAGAGCTGCAGGCAGCTGGGTCAGGACAGCTCTCCTCCTGGCCCCGTGGCACAACCCTGACAGCAGTGTGATGGCTCTCTGCCTGTTTCCCTCCTGGTAAAATGGATCCTGCTCTCCTGGTAAAATATTTTGAGATCTATCGATGTGCACTGGCTCCACCTTTTTTCTTCCTCTGTTGTGCTAACTCTGAAGTTTAAGCTTCAGCTCCCCCAAGGTATGAAAAGCTCCCCCAAGGTATGAAAAGCAAAGAGTCAACAGAACAAGATTACTTCCAAAGAGTTGAGTTTCTGGAGGACACACTGACAAGCAGGTCTGACTCCTGGATGTCAGAGATGGATTAACAACCCCTCCGAGTGACTTCTGCTCCTGCCTCATCAGAGGCTGTGCGAAAGCGCTCTGGAGAATTGTAATTCTAGGACAGTTTGAGGCTTGGCTCAACGTATGATTTGTACTAAGGCATGATTTGTACTAAGGCATTTGGGTCAGGTAGCCAAGACACTTGTTATTTGATGTGACAGATGAAGCTGGGCAGTGATTTTGAATCACCATGACCAGCAGGTAAAATGCCCTCAGTGCACTAAAACAGCCGTACCTTGCAGATGGCCTTGCTGTAATCTCTATGTCTGGATTACAGCTCTGGAGAGATGCCATGGAATCGTCAGATGGGTTGGGCTGGAAGGGACCTTTAAAGGTGATCTAGTCCAACCTCCCCTGCCATGGGCCTTCCATCAGCCCAGGCTGCTCCCAGCCCCGTCCAGCCTGGCCTTGAGCCCTGCCAGGGATGGGGCACCCACAGCTGCTCTGGGCAGCCTGGGCCAGCGCCTCGCCGCCCTCACGGGGAAGGGTTTCTTCCTCACGTCCAACCTAAATCTCCCCTCTCTCAGCTTCAAGCCATTCCCCCCTGTCCCACCGCTCCCTGCCCTTGCCCAAAGCCCCTCCCCAGCTTTCCTGTCGGCCCCTCCAGGCACTGGGAGCTGCTCTAAGGTCTCCCCGGAGCCTTCTCCTCCCCAGGCTGCACAGCCCCAGCTCTCCCAGCCTGTCCCCACAGCAGAGGGGCTCCAGCCCTCTGACCAGCTCCGTGGCCGCCTCTGGGCCCGCTCCAACAGGTCCATGTCCTTCTGATGTTGGGATTCCCTGAGATGGACGCAGCGCTGAAGTGGGGGTTCTCACCTGGACATGTCCCCATTGTCCCTTCCGGGGCTGCTGTCCCCAAACACCTGGCAACATCACTGCACACCAGCCCACTCCCTAACTGAGCTCATCCAGAGGATCCTTCTTAAAAACAACGCTCTGACGAGTGTTTAACCTGACCAAGATGGTTTCCGCAGGCCTGTGAAGTCATGCTAGTTGACCAGAGTGGAGGGTGACCTCTGGCAGGGTGTCTGGCCAGCAGCTGGGGACAAACTGGAGATGAGAGCATCTTCACTGGTTTCAATGAAGGCCAAACAATGCATCTGAGGTTTGGGAGTGGAAACATCAGCTCCCGGTGGCACGGGAAGCTCAGAGGAGCAGAGCTGCCTGCCACGTCAGCTACAAGATGGATCAAAAGATGACAATTGCCAAGAGAAGCACAATCAACACAGCAACTCACACCAGCTCCGACCCAGCTCCCCAGGCACAGCAAGGAACTTCCTTAACTACTTCCTTAATGCACCTCACGGTGCACGCAGCCCATGGCACAACCTTACACGTGCACTTCCTTGTTTTTCTTCCCCTTTGTTGCAGCCTTGGGAACATGCTTTTTTGAGTCAATGAATAGATCAGGGGGTCAGGAGCAGCTCTGGAGATGGGTCACATCCACCAAGATCCTGTCTGAATGAACTGGAGATCTCAGCCAGAGCGATTCCCTCCCAACATGCTTAGGGAAAGGTTTATTATGGAATAAGATGGAGTGAAAATGTTTGTCCTTCCAAATAACGGCAGGACTGGTAGCCGGTGCTTGCAGGACTTCATTGATGCTGGTGTCCTGTGTAGGGGTGCTGGCTGACCCTTTGTCCTGGTTTTGGCTGGGACAGAGTTAATTTCCTTCTCAGCAGCTGGTGCCGCGCTGCAGTTTGGGTTTGGTGGGAGCGATGCTGGCGGCCACCCGTGGGTTCGGCTGTGGCTGGGTGATGCTTGTGCTGAGTCAGGGACTTTTCAGTTTCTCAGGCCGAGGGGGCTGGAGGGACACGGGGAATGGGGAGGGGACACGGCCAGGGCAGCTGACCCCAACTGGCCAAAGGGATGTTCCAGACCATGTGGCGCCATGCTGAGCAGATATAAGCTGGGGAAGAAGAAGGAAGGGGGGATGCTCGGAGTGATGGTGTTTGTCTTCCCAAATCCCTGTTATACATGATGGAGCCCCGCTGCCCTGGGGATGGCTGAGCGCCTGCCTGCCCATGGGAAGCGGTGAATGAATCCCTTGTTTTGCTTTGCTTGTGCACGCAGGTTTTGCTTTACCTATGGAACTGCCTTTATCTCAACCCACAGGTCTTCCCACTTTTACCCTTCCGATTCTCTCCCCTATCCCATCAGGGGGGAGCAAGTGAGCAGCTGCAGGGGGCTTCATCGCCGGCTGGGGTTAAATCACAACACCCTTCCAAGGTATCGCATGGGAACCTGTGGGCATGCAACTGGCATAATAGTTATCAAGGGAAAATAAATCCATAGCTTAAAACTTCCCAGCACCACCTCCTTCCACACCAAGCCAGGAGACCTCTCTGTCACCAGAGGTCTTAGAGACCCAGTGGCATGTCAGCGGGGATGGCCAGCCAGGACCAAACCCTACCAGAGTGAGAGGAGGTGACCTCTGAGCTCCGCAGCGGGAGGAGGCATGCAGCCACGATTCCATAAACACAGCCAGGGATGCCCTGACCTCTTCAGGACAGGCTTTTTCTTCTGAGCTTCTGTAGCCTGTAGCACAGCTGGGCCCTAGCCCATGCGTTGAACTCCAGCACGCTTCAAATAATTAATGTAATTAGTACATGCAAACAGAGCGGCTGCTAACCCTGTTGCTGCTGTGGCCCTTGAGTACAATTTGCTTGAAAAAAAGTTATGGGATTTTGCTGAAAGGCTTGGGGCTGCACGGGGAGGGGACTGGAGGTGCGAGGGGCAGCCCAGGCCAGGCAGCCTGCTCCTGGCTCCGTCTGTGACACCAGGATGGCTCCGTCACCTCTCCGTGGCATCCTGGCCTTGCCAAAGTCAACAGGAATTTTATCCCAGACTTCACCATTGCCAAGATGTTGCCCCTTGCAACTGTCTGTAGCTCCCCGTGAGCTGCGACAGTCCCTCTCATCAGGCACCTGTTTCACAGCCACCACCTTTGTCCTCCCCTCCCCTTCCTGCTATTAAGCCCGGACTTGCATTAGCTCTAAAGCGCCCCGAGGGAGGCTCTAGTGCCAAAAAAACGGGCTCTGCAATCAAAGGAATTGGTGAGGATTCAAGAGGCTCGGCTAATGTTTAAGGTACCCAAAGGAAAAGGTACGACAGAATGGCAAATTACCATATCACGAAGAAAAAAAAAAAAGAACAAACCACTTTAAAAGTACTCAAGCCCCAACAGAAGGATAAAATGTGAGCCATCCATGGCTCCCTTCCATACAAATTTCCTCCCTGCTTCAAAAGCAGGATATTGACAGTAAATACACCAGCGCCGCAACCGCGCTCATCTCTGTCGTCTTATTTACGAGGATCCCAGCCCTATTACACACAACTCTCCCCATCTTACGCATGCAGCGCCACGGCAAGCCAAAAAGGAAGAGCATTTGGCTTTGATCTCCAGGCAAGAAGTTGATGCTTAATCATAAAAAAAAGGAAATAACTCCATACACACACAATGTTGGTGCAAAATACATGCCTCTGCTGCCAAGGGTAGAGCCCCGGGGCAGCTCTCCTGAAGTCAGTGGTCGAGGTGATGAGCCCGCCTGACGCAGGCTGGGTGCTGCTCCGTGCACTTGAATACAAGCAACACGATGACCCGGTGAGGGTTGTGGTGTTTTTTTTCCCCATTTTTTTCCCCCCAGGCTGTATTAATTTTATAAACCATTATAGCACTCGCTCCTTTTCATCGAGAAAATGATTAAAGAAAGGGAAGTGCCTTCCCTTCCTCGCAAATACCCGCGCAGAAGTTAACGCCGCTGTCAGATGACAGCTGAATTAATTACCTGTGGCGACGGAGGGTAGACAACCAGCGAGGCACATTTTTGATAAAAGCCAGAGTTTAGTAACACAGTCGATAGCTCTATGAAATCAAAACATACTTTCACATGCCTAATCCGGTCGGTACGTCGCAAGGACGGTGGGCTGGGAATGGTTTGCTCAGCTTTTATGGCCTGACTCACGAGCAGTCTGACCAGACTTGCAAATTTTCTACATTTAGAATAAAAAGTTTTGCAGGGAGCGTTTTCTCGCTGTCCAAGTCGCAGGGTGACTAACTGCAGCGCACGCCAGCCCTTCAGCAACCCAGTGTTATCTACAGTCCACGACCTCCACGTCGCACCCCAGAACCCCCATTTCACCCCATTTGGAGCAGGTCTGTGACTGCCCGGCCCCCGCCCCAGCCCAGCCCCCCAGGACGCCGTGTCCCCGTGCCCTCCCCTCACCCCTGCCCGTACCCCACCTGTCACCGCAGTCCCAGCCCGCGGTGCCCCACGCCCCAGTGGTGACAGCCCTTATCTCTCCCCCCCACACTCCCCTGCGGCCCTGGGCCCTATCAGCCACCCCCAGGCCCCTGACCTCGTCCCGGTGCCTTATCCCCCTGCCCAGGCTCCGTCCGCTATCGCTAATGCCTGTCCCCAAGTGCAATCCCCCTGTTCCCAATCTCCTATCCCCTGTCCCCATCCTCTGTCTTCTACCCCCCACCACAGTCCCCATTCCCCGTACCCTGTTCCGGGCCATGTCCCATATCCCCAGGCCCTGCCCGCCAGGCCCCAGCCTCAAATCACAGTCCTCTGTCTCCCTGTCCCCTCTCCCTTGTCCTCCATCTCTGTCCCCATCCCCTGCGCTGGTCCCCTCTCCCCCTATCTGTCCCCTGTGCTCCACTCCCACACCTGTCCCCTATCATCCACCTCTGCCACCTGTCCTCTACCCTCATCCTCCCTCTGTCCCCCCTTCCCTGTCCCCCCTCTCCACCTCCACCCCTCCTGCCCTGTCCCCATTTTCCTGTCTCTCCCCTATCCCCATCCCCTGGTGCCATCCTGTACCTGTCCCCCATCCTCCATCTGTCCCCTCTGCGCTGTTCCCTCCATCCTCTATCCTCCCCCACTCCCCTGTCCCCTATCCCCCCCACGCCTGTCCCTCCACTCCCCCTGCCTGTCCCCAGGCCCCTGTCCCCTGTCCCTGTGTCCTATCCCCCCATCTCTGTCCCCTCTGCCCTATCCATCCCTGCCTCCAGTCCCCCATTTTCTGTCCCTATACCCCATGCCTGTCCCCATCATCCATCTCTGTCCCCTCCGGCCTGTCCCCATCCCGTCCCCTCTCCCCTCCATCCCTCTCCCCTCTGCCCTGTCCCCCAGCCTCTGTCCCCATCCCCCATGCCTGACCCTATCCTCCATTTCTGTCTCCTCTGCCCTGTCCCCTATCTTTTGTCTCAATCCCCTGTGCTTGTCCCCTATCCCCCCCGCCTCTGTCCCCTCTGCCCTCTCCCCACCCCTCCCATCCTTGTCCTCTGTCCCCATCCCCTGTGCCCGTCCCCTATCCCCTCCATCCTTGTCCCCCGTCCTCCGACCCCATCCCCTGTGCCCGTCCCCTATCCCCCCCCTTGTCCCCTGTCCTCTGTCCCCATGCCCTGTGCCTGTCCCCCATCCCCCATCTCTATCCCCTCTGCCCTGTCCCCAGACCCCTGTCCCCATCCCCTGTGCCGGTCCCCTCGCCGCGCCACCTGTCCCTCCCCGTCTCTCCCCGCTGCCCCGCCCCCCGCCCCGCCCCCCCGCCATGTCGCGCCCGCCGGTGCGGGTGCTGCGCCTGGGGCTGCGGCCCTACGCCGAGGCGCTGCGGGTGCAGGAGCGCTGCGTGCGGGCGGCGCGGGCGGCGCGGCCCGGCCCGGTGGCGGAGCCGGTGGCGGAGCCGGTGGCGGCCCCGGGCCCGGTGGCGGTGGCGGGGGAGAGCGTGGTGCTGAGCGAGCCGGCCGGGCCCGTGTACACGTGGGGGCTGCGGGGCGCGCCGGGGCCGGCGGAGGCGGCGGGGCTGCGGGCGCGGGGCGCGGCGCTGGCGGCGGCGCGGCGCGGCGGGCGGATCACGTTCCACGGCCCGGGGCAGCTGCTGGCCTTCCCGGTGCTCGACCTGCGCCGCCGCCGCCTGCCGCTGCGCGGCTACGTGGCGGCGCTGGAGGCGCTGGTGCTGCGGCTCTGCCGCCGCCTGGGCCTGGCGGCCGCCCGCGCCCTCCCGCCGCCCTTTACCGGCGTCTGGGTGGGCGACAGCAAGCTGTGCGCCATCGGTGAGCGCGGGGGCGGGCGGGGGGCGTGCACGGGGGGGGTGTGCATAGGGAGCGTGCACGGGGGGTTGTGCACGGGTGGGGTGTGCATAGGGAGCGTGCACAAGTGGGGTAGCACAGGAGCGTATGCCTGGGGTGCATGCACCAAGCGGGGTGGGGGGAGCATGATTGCAGGCCCCTGCAGCGCAGCCAGAATCAGGGCCTAGCACTTTGCACCCCCACACCGAGGCCCTTGCACCCAGGGCTGGGTGCCTGCAGCCTTGCCCCCGTCTCCTGGCCCTCTCCCCAAACCTGTGCTGTTCCAGCCGGGCAGGCCCTGCACCCCCCAGCTGGGCTCTGCAGCCTGGCCTGAGGGTCCTGCAGTCCAGGCCCCCCCTTTGCACCACAGTCCCATGTCCAAACCCGCTTGGAACTCCGGGGGTGGGAGGTGCTGGGGGATGCAGGGCTGGGGTGGAGGGAGCTGGGCATGCCGCACCCCATCTGCCCCAAATCGGTGGGGTCTGACTGTGGCTTAGGGATTTTTTCCCTGGCAGAAATGGGGAGCATGGCATGTCGGGGGGTTAGAGCAGCCCGAGCAGCACGGTCGCTGAATACCTCACACCGGGGCATCCCCAGGGATGGGTGCTGACGGGTGGGTGTTTGGCCCCCGCAGGGGTGCACTGCGGGAACCACATCACCTCCCACGGGCTGGCACTGAACTGCTGCACTGACCTCACCTGGTTCGACCACATCGTCCCCTGTGGGCTGGAGGGGAAAGGCGTCACCTCGCTGAGCCGCGAGCTGGGGTGGCATGTCACCGTCGACCACGTCCTCGAGCCCTTCCTCGACTCCTTCCAGGAGGTGTTCGACTGCAGCTTGGTCTTTTCGGAAGACCCCGGGGACTAGGAGAGCCGTGGCGTCTTGGCTGGGTGTTTTGGCAAACCCTCAGCGCGTCTGATGAACAGCGCAGCAGCTGCCCGGGGCTTTGTTGCAAGACGAGCGCTCTCGTGCCTTTGCCTATAGACCATGTGTGAACGGTGGCACAGAGGGGTCTGGGCTGATGCTTAAACATCCGTGCTCTTCCCAGCCCCACGGGGCTCCATCCCTTGGCTGAGACCTCCAAGGGTACCCGTCGCTCACTGGGGAGGTGCTCAAATAGGTGCTTTTGTGGGGGGTTTCTGCCTCTCCCCCTTCCAAAAAGCCAGGATTTGGGCTAATGCTCATGTGCCCTTTGGACGAGAGGAAGAAGGACCGAGATGAGCAGATTTCCCTTGCTGCCGTGTAAAGAGAGGCACATTTTCTATAGAGAGTAAAAGAGAGTTGCTGAGAACTTTGGCTGCTGATCCTTTGCTTGTTTATTTACCCCAAGACTTTATTAATGACCTCCTTCCTTGCCTTGCACCCGGAGAAATCCTCGCATGGCAGGCATCCTCGCTGTGCTGTCAGGGTGGGCAGAGGATCGCTGCTAAGAGCCTGCAAATGGTGGTTTAAAGGCCACCAGAGCAATGCGGACACGGTGGGAAAGCGGGAGGAGGGAGGGGAAAGGGTCGGGAGCCTGAGGAGAGGAGCCACAGCCCTCACGGACCCTGTGGGACCATCCAGCGTGGGATCGAGTGTCCCGGCTGGGCAATGGGGGTCTGCTCCCATTGGGTCTGTGGCACTGGGAGGATATGTCGCCAGGATCCGTGCAGGCAGCGTTGGCACCTCTGAAATTGTTGCCCCGGCTTCAGCATTCACATGGGATCACAGCAGGCATCCAAGGCGAGGGGACACAGGCACCCCAGGGCTGTGATGGCACTGGGGTCCGTGCCCATCAGTGCAAACCTATAGGTAGACACATATAAACTGATTTTAATTGACAGGTTTCTTAAGAGATAAGGAGCCAAGCTGAGGCTGAGCTCCCCCAGAGCTGTCTGCCACCCCTTGGGGATGCTCACAGTGTTCCTGGGGCATGGGCAGGAGGGGCAGCAGCCGGTCTGGTCTCCCCAAAATCTTCCCCTGCTGGTGCGTGGCACAGCCATGGCCAGTTCTGCGTCCCCATTGCTGGCACACCTGAAGCCTGTGCTGGAGGCACCAACGCGGGTGGCTGGGAGCAGCTCTGCAGCCAGACAGGTGCTTTGGGGTCAGGAGGAATGGAAAATGGCAAATCAAGTCCCTGTGCCCTGCTCAGAGCAAGACGTGAACCCCTGCCTGCAGCCCTTCACCGCTGCTCTGGGCTGCCTTTCTGCCCCACAAGCTTTGGGATTTCTCTGCTGCCCCATGAGCCACCTGTGGGTGCCTGCCCATGGGACCCTGCACCCCATAGGGCTTTTGGGTGGGCAAAGGGTGCACCTGGGAGCAATGGGGCTGGAAGGGCCTTGGGGAAGGGGAAATCCTATTTCATGGGACCAGCACAGCACTGGGAGGGAATGGCGAGGAGGGAGTGGTAAGCAGGGAAGCATGTGCCCTGGGCAGGCTCTGTGCCCGGTGCGGGAGCTTGGGGACAGTGGGGACAGATGGAGGAGGGACAGGAAAGCGTGACCGAAAGCATGTGCCGGGAGGGAAATGCAGGGTCCAGCTCTCCCGGCCCCGTACGGCCTCTGGTATCCGGCCAGGGCGAGGGGCCGTGGCAGGACCTGTGGGGCTGGGGACAGGCTGGTGGCCCGTGTCGGGGCTGGGTGGCTTTGGCAGGTGGCTCTGCCCCGGGAAGGGGAGGAGGCTGCGCGGCACTCCCAGCCCGGCCGGCATCCCTCGCCGCGCCCCGCGATGCTCCAGTCCCGGCTCAGCCTGGCAGCAGCGCAGGCAGGGAGGGCACCCTGGGTGAGTGCGATCCCCCCTTCCCACCCCTCTGCTCCCCATTCCCCTACCTGGCCCTGCACACCCCCCCCCCCCCAACGTGGAGTCCCCCCATGCTGCACCCCATCTGTGGGTCCCTTCCTGGGATAAACCTGGATTTTGCCCTAAATCTCCCAAATTCAGCCTCCTCCGCCTTCAAACTTTAAGTCTCTAGGGCTGAGCCCATCCCCGTGGATCGTGGCTGCTCAGCACCTTCCTCCTCACTGCTGGGCTTTCATCCTGGGAGGTGCACCCCGGGTTTGGGGTGACCCTTTTGGGTGGGCGGGCGTCAGCTGCCTGTGCATGGGGTAGAGCTGCTGGCGCTGCAGGCACTGGTGCTCGGGGGCTGGGGGCAGGGACACAGGGTGGACACCCTGGGGAACAACAGCAGTTTGTGGGGCCGGTGGACGGATGGCATGCGCTGGGGACCGTGCCTCTGTGTCCCTTCCTGTCCACGCCTGCTCCAAGGCCCTGGCAAGATGTGAAGGTGCACAAGGGCACAGAGGGGTCCAGGGTGGGTTGGCAGAGGGGCACCGTGTCCAGGGTGCGTCAGAGAGGGGTCTGGGACCCACGGGGAGGGAAATCTGTGGGGCAGTTTAGGGCAGTGGCCCCCTCAGGATGGGTCCACAGCGGTGTGTGGGGGACTGTGCCCCCCTGCCAGGGTGGTCATGGCTCCTGGCCCCCAGCTAGGACCAATGGGGAGAAAAGGAAGTCTCCACTCACCCCGGGAGACCTGGCCTGGTCCCAGGGCTGTTATTTAGGATAGGGGATCCCAGACAGCCCCCCCACGTTCCCTTGGGTGCTGGCTCTGCACCGTGCAAGGGTGCAGGACATGAATGGTGCCCACCATCCCTGCACACCCCTAGGGACACCAGGCTTTGGACCCAACCAACATGGCTCCCCAGGACAGCTGTGTGTCCCCACTGTCCCCAGCCCTGGGCCAGAGAGGGGTGCAGACAGCTGCCCCAAAGCTCTGGGGGCTTTATCCCCTCCATGGAAGGAGTGAAATTTAGGGAGGGGGCTGCTATGAACACAAAGGGTTTGGATGTCCCTGCTCCTACCCTCATGTCAGAGGAGGTACTTCAAGGACTATTTTGGGGACATCGTTGGGTCCAGCAGAACATCCCCAGCATCATCCCAGGGGCATTGCTGCCACGAGGGCAGCCCCAGCTGAGCCTCCCTGTCCTTCCCTGCAGCCTGGATGAAGGCATGGAAGAGGACAACAGGACAGAGACCTGGCACCGAAGCCTCCAGGCAGTGCTTAATGCCTTAAACCAGACGCTGCATGGGGTCATCCTCTGCCCCACTGACCGCCCTGCCACCACCACTGCCACTGCACGCAACGCCAGCGCCCGCCCCGGCCGTCCCGGCCGCAATGACAATGCCTACATGTACATCCTCTTCGTCATGACGCTCTTCGCTGCCACGGTGGGGAGCCTCATCCTGGGCTACACCCGCTCCCGCAAGGTGGACAAGCGCAGCGACCCGTACCACGTCTACATTAAGAACAGGGTCTCCATGATCTGAGCCCGGCCCCATTGCCTTGTCCCCTGGGAGCCAGTGGGTTTGGGGTCATGTTGCTGCTGCGCATCCTGCTGCTTGCAGGATGGGGCAGCGCTGCTGGCCATTCCGGCCCCAAAGCTGCTGGGACACCCCCCCCCCCGGTACCCCCATGGAGGTGCTCAGCCCCGGTGTGAGCAGCACGGGGACATCCTGGCCGGGCTACAGCTCCTGTCTGGCAGGAGCTGGCAGGGTGCGATCCGTGGGCAGGTCCCGGTCCCGCAGACCCACCTCAGCTGAGCCCCAGGGCACGGGGATGGCAGGGGCAGTTCCGTTCCCACCGTGGCCTGCTGAGGCTGGCAGGGGTCTTCAAGGAGAAAAATTCACTATTTCCCTGCTCAGACCAGCCAGCATTGACCTCCGTGGGCTCCCACCAGCTTTGTGACACAGGCTAGCGAGCTTGGCTGGTGCTAAAACCCTGTAATTTTTGAGCCAGGCTGGGCCTCGCTTTTCTGGCGGGGAATTAAAGGAGGTGGCAGTTTCCAGTGGGGTTGTGTTTGCTTCTTTAAGCAAAGTTGGTGTCGGGGGCAATCCGTGGGGCCTCCCTCCATGCTGGCACCCTGCTCTGGCTGCTGGAGCCCAGAGGATGCTGCTGTAAGGGCTAAACCTGCTCCCTGTGTGCTGCTGAGGTGGCTTCAAGGGCAAACCCCTTGGTGGCATCACGGTCCCCAGCATCGCAGCTGCTATGATGGGGCAAATCTCTCACGCTGGAGCAGGTTCCCCTGCCAGCTTTGCAGACCCCGATCCCAGGACACGAGATGCTTTCTCCCTGCCACCGTCCGGGGAGCATCGTTCGAGCCATGGGCACATACTGCGAGCATGGCCCAAGCCTGGCCGGAGGCATCTGGCTCTGCGTGTCCCCAAAGGTCTCTCCGGGCTCCGGATGGTGATGCCGGAGTTTTTCCTGCTTCCTTCCTGCTGTCGACTGTAGCTTTGGCCTTTTGTACTGCAGGTCCCAAATGTGTTTTCCATGGGGTGAGGGCGCAGCGGCGGACGGGAAGGGGATGTTCTCGGGTCCTGCTGGGCTCCTTGGCTTCAGCTCCGCTATTAAGCCGGCTGGGTTTGGGACTGGCCCATGGAGTGGCTGGTGTCCAGGACAGTAAATGTCCCCATCCTTCAAAACAGGCTGTGGAGCAGTGCCGGTGACCCAATCCCTCGCACGTCTTAACATGTTAATAATGGCATAATTAATGTCTTTAATTGCAGCTAGATTAGCTGGCCCATAGGGGCCTTTCCACCTGCATTCAAAGGTTAAACGTGGCTGCGATGCCTGAGCCCAAGCAGTGATGTCAAAGCAGTGATGTGAGTGTGTTTGGGGTAGGGCTGGAAACCTTGGCACCAGAGGCACCGGGACGGCAGCACCTCAGTGACCAGTTCCTGATTTCCCATGCCCTCAGCCTAGGCACAAAGCCCAAGGTGGGGGGGGTTGGGGAGCCTTCAGGGGCTGCCCACTTTGGGGCTGAGCTCGCTGTGATTTCTGAGCCGGGCACATGATACCAGAAGGGCTTTCTGGGGGCATGGGGGCAAATGCCACCAGCATCCCCCGGCACCTGGCCCAAGCGGGAAGTTGCTCGAGAGGCTTTGCTGTGTTTGTCTTGCAGTTGCAGCCCTGGGAAAGGAAAATAAACTCTTTATCTGCAAATAAATCGGGGGAATCAGGCCAGGTGGGAACAGCCTTGACAGCAAGCCTCTGCCAGGTTGGTTTGTGCAAGCTCACACCATGCTTGGGTTTCCTCCACCTCCACGGTATTTGTCTTCCTCTAATACTGGCTCCTGCAGCAGGATGAGTGGCAGAGCAGCTGCTGGCACCAGGGCCAGGATGGGGGTCCCTGTGGGATGGGTGCTAAATGGTGAGTGTGGTACCCCAAGCCCCCCTGGTGGTATGGTCTTCTTGCCTCTCCTGATGGCCACTGGCCCTCCTGGGAGAGGGGGTGGCTGGGATGGATCTGGTGACCCCAGAGTCCCTTTTGCTGCTGTGGCCTGGAGGGGACAACCCTGTTACAAGGTGGCATGTCATAAGAACTGGAAAAAAATGCTGCTTTTCCTTAATTCAGAAGACCCTACGTGGGAAAAAATCCTCCTGCAAGACATAGCTCCTGCAGTAATCGTTATCCACCTGATTTCCGATCCATCAGCTGTTCCTCCAGTCTGTCCCTACCTGCGGTGGGGCTGGGGGGGATGCCCTGGCTGTCCCCACCCTAGGGCCTCAGGCTGAATGCCACTAGGCTGGGTGACGAGATGCCAGTGCCACCTTGTGGCAGCTGCCTCAGGGTCTCTGTGCCACAGGCACCTGCTCCTTCCCCGGGGCGCCCTGGCCCCTCCGAGGGCAAGAGCAGCCGCGCTTGCTGTCGCTGGACCTACAGCTCCTGGCTGGCTGCGCTTGTTCCTGTGGGACTCGTGGCCCCGGGCTCACTGATGTCCCCTTGGGACCCATAGCTCCAGGCTGGTTGGGTGTCCCCTTGGGACCCACGGCTCCAAGCTGGCTGGTATCCCCTTGGGACCTACAGTTCCAGGCTGGTTGGGCATCCCCATGGGACCCACAGCTCCAGGCTGGGTGGTGTCCCCTTGGGACTCGCACCTCCAGGCTAGTTGGTGTCCCTGTGGGACCCACAGCTCCAAGCTAGCTGGTGTGCCCTTGGAATCTATGGCTCCAGGCTGGGTGGTGTCCCCATGGGACCCATGGCTCCAGGCAGGGCGATGTCCTCTTGGGACCCACGGCTCCGGGTCAGCTTGAGAAACCTATCCTCAGCAGGGGTTTGCACTGGGCTGCTGAGGATGCTCAGAGGGGTATGGGGGGAGGACAGATTTAGGAGCCTCCTGAAATTGTTTTGCTTCAGCTGCCAGGGAAAGGATTTCATGACTAATTAGGTATTCATCCCAGAACTCAGAGATTCCTTGTCAAAGCCACTGAGGCTCTGCCCTTGCTCCCTGAGCTGCAGCCCCAGGAGCAGATGGTTTCAGGGTAACGCTCATGCGGTTAGTTTTAACAGCAAGGAGATGCACTTGTCCATGCAGAGAGAAGAGCTGGGGAAGTGCTGGCCTTGGCTGTATCACTGAACTCAACCATGCAAATTGTAGCCGACTTCATTTGGGTTTTAAGTAATGCAGCTAGAAAAACAAAAAAATAGGTCTCATGGGAGGCCAATTTATTTAAGATATTTTTCCTTGGCACACAGCAATGAATCATGAGTGAGACAACATCTGTAGCACTTTGCCTGGTACTTGGAAAAGGATATTGAAACATCGTGTGCTTGGAAAGTTCAGGCTGACCTTGGCTTAGTGAATCAATGGTTGGATTGTTGGAGTAATGGGAATTGTGGAGGCCTGTTCCTGGGACTGCTTTGATGCTGGGCATTTTGATAAGAAAAGTGCCATGTGAAACAGTAGCAGTGCAGGGACCGATAGCAATGGTATTGCTGAGCGATGCCAGCGGGTATTGGGGAATGTCTAGCTGACAGCATGAGGTACCTCCAGCAGTCTGTGGTATGCTGGTTTTACCAAAGTGGCACAGCAGGACTGAGGTATGAGAAGATGTCTTCAAGGGGAGCTGCTTCTCTGAGGGTTGATCAGTGCTTGGTGGGAATCCTGCGCTGCCGATGGAGTGGGCACGTAGGAGAGGCTTGGGCTGCTAGCCTGGGAAGGTCATGCTGCTCTCCGATCAGGTGTGCCGAGCCAGGCTCCCATGCACAAATGCTTATTTGCAGCCCATGGGAGACAGGGGTCACGATGGGGAAAGTTAATCTTTGGGAAACATAAAAAAAAAAAAAAAAAGGAGGGGAAGGGAAAGTACTCCTCATTCATGGTGGGGCAGAGAACTGCTGGATGAGCATCCCCTGCACTGCAGCAGACAGATGCCGGACAAGCATCCCCTGCACTGCGGCAGATGGATGCCAGACAAGCATTTTCCACGTTGTAGTGAGGGGTTCCCCTGTACTTTCCGAGGGTAACTTCCCCAGGTCCCTCCTGCCCTCCCTGTAAGCTGTTCTTGCTGATTATGCTCGTTGTGCTGGCAGGAGCATGCTGTGATCTGGGGCAGATGCTGCAGCACAATTTGGCTGGTAGTTTTGGTGCCCAGAAACTGCTGGATAATGTTTATTTGCTAATTAAATGACTGTTAGCTGCTGAGGAGTGCTAGCGAGCTCTATTTGTCCCATGCATAGAGCCAAATGCTACTGAAGTGAGGGGTGTAAAAGCTGGGGAGGGGACTAAGGGGAGTTCATGCCTCAGTGGCAATCGCTATGCACAAGAAATGGGACATGGAGCTGTAACGGTGTCCTGGCTGTGCAGGTGCAAGGCTGTGGGCTCAGTGCTGCAGGTGTTGGATGAAGGCCCTGCAGCGCAGCCCACAGCATCCTACGAAAACATGGGCAGTTTCAAGCAGTGACATTGCTTATTCATTATTGCCCATCTTCCTCCGGAGGGAGAGCAGAGATGATGTCCTCCTGTGAGGTAACTCAATCAGCCCTGCTTGGAGATGGGCTTGGCCATCTTAAAAGCTTAAGAGGATTTTCTGGGAGGTGATGAGGCCACTGTTATAGGAACAGGGCTACTCCTGGTCATACAAGCTCTTCCTTCGGGTCAGAAACCCTCACTGTCCAAAACACATCCATTTCTTCTAAATATATCAGTCCCTCTCACCAAAGATGCAGCCAGTTCCTACAACCTGCCTTGCTGACGGCCCTGCAGTGTCACGGCTGGAGCAACACCCTCATGCAGAGGACAAGGAAACAAAAGTGACTTAAACCAAAGAGCCTGACCCGTTCAGGAGCTCTGCAGGAATTGCCACATGGGGCCAATCACTTGAAGTCCTCCGTGGCCCTTGTCCTCTGTTTTCTACCGCCCTGCTGCAATGGATGCCCATCCATCCGAGTTGCCTCTCTCGCACCCAGCTGGTATCAGATGGTTTAGATAAAGATGTGGGAAACCAAATTAATTATCTGCGGGCATGAAGAACATTTATTATGCCCCTCTCAGTTTTCTGCCTGTCTGAGCGAGCCCCCTCCAGCCCCTCTGCGAGCTCGGGTTTGCGTGCTGGCGCCTCGACGGCGGCAGAGGGAGCACCGGTTCCTGACAGCTCTGTCTCAAGGGGATGCTGAGCACAAAACCCTCCTCTGCCATCTCCCTCTTCCCTCGAGCAGCTGTGATGTTTGCTGCTGCAGCATCTTTCACTCACAGCCCTTCACTGAGTGGCGCTGGGCACAGCTCCCGCTTTTTTGCCTAACCCAGATAAGTCATTTAACGAGCTTTTTCTTTTAGAGCACATGATGGAAAAATGCAGCGTTCAGGAGACTTTGGCTCTCTGAGCCTCTGTGCAGAGCACCATCTCCCTTCCCCAGTGTCTGGTACCACGGTGGCCTGCACGTGTGCTGGCACAGCTGCCTGGGTGCACTCCCACATTGGCACCAAGAGCTGCCAAATTAATTACCGGAGGAGCTCTCAGCAGGCAGAGTCTGGATTTGGGGGCTACATTGGGGACTACATCTTCCTCATGGGTGAGACACAGCCCCAGCCTCCTTTGCACCACAGCTCTTCCAGCAACGCAGGTCTATCTGTTTGCCCCTTTTTCTGCTCCTTTTTTTTCCTTTTCTTCCCCTGTTTTTATCCAGGTAAGGGGAAAGGGAGACCTGGGGTCAGTCCAGCTGAAGGATGATATGCACATGATAGCGAGAAGCTGTAGCAATGTTATCAAAAGTCTGGTCACAGCTAATTGTTGGGATGTGCGATCACAGGGCAGTTCAGCTTGACTGCCCTATGAGTACCTACAAAACCTGCACTATATGCTAAGAAAAAGCAGCATTTCTTAATAAAGATCAAAGCATCATTTATTTTTACTGACAATCAGGAAATCCCAGACATGCAGGATCTCATGTACCCTCCTTGCAGAAAGTTTGCAGTGCAAATATTCTCAGTTCCACACAACTTACCCCATACTTTGGGATTAATTGAGGGGATAAATTGGGCTGAAAAGCCTGATCTATACTCCTTTCTTGTTCTGTCACCACAGGAAATGGGGCCATCACATCTCTTTTCTGCAGATGGATGCGGCTTGTGGACAACTACCCAGCAGAGCATGCGTGTGGGCTATTAATACCTAGAGGGGAGGATTAAAAATAACCATGTCTGTGTTTGGTTTCTAATTTATAAAGGACAGGCATTGATGTATGAGGGGACTGGTGATCAAAGCCAGCTTCCCCGGGTGCTGAGGCCTGAGTGAGCAGGAGGCATCAAAATTTCCCGCAATGCAACAGCAGCCCTGGAAGGAGCCCGTGCCCTGAGCGAAGGGAAGATGTGGAGAGCTGGATCAGTGCCTGCTCCAGAGGGGTGCTGGGGATGGGGATGCTCACTGCGGCCTTCCCGCACCCATGCCTGGCACACCAATCCACCACACTACTCAGCCTCAGTAAATACCATTGCCTCTATGTGCAGTAGTTGATTAAGCCCTAGATTAAGCGCTTAGTCACTGGAGCCTATAAAATGTTTTTTATCAGCTAGGACAAAAGATTAGGGTGGGGAGAGGTTATGAGCCTCAGTTCCTTTCTGCTTGCTGGCTTGGGGCTGTTGCCTCAGACGCGTGCCCACAGGCAGAATTGGACTTGTGGTGTGTTGTCGGCTCCAAGCTGCCTGTTATGAAAGCTCTCACCGTTTGTGTTTGCGGGCTGCGGCATGGCCCCTGGACTGGGGAGCCGAGACTGCAGGAACAGTGAGGGGAGCTGCTCCCTGCCCTCCCTTTGGGCTGAGAGTGGAGGTTTCCAGCGGCTCTGAGCTGCGCATTACATACTGCTTTTAAATCATGGATATTTAGGCTGTTATGCTCCTGAGGAAGCCAAGGAGTGTGTTGTCAGTGCTGGAGGGTGCAGGATCAGGCCTTCCCAGAGCTGACATCGTGAAGTGCCAAGCCAGGAGCAGCCACAGAATATGAAAGCCATTTCCTAGTCTCAGCGGTCCCTGCTGCATCCTCCCCACCTGTCAGCCCACTCCCTTTCTTTGTGCTCTGCCTGCAAAGCACCTGCACTACTTCTGCAGGACAAAGCACTTTCGCTGCTTTGACCCCAGATCAGATTGAAAACAGCATTTGGGCCCAAAAAGGCACCTGCCTCTCTCCATGCAGCATGCTATCAGCTGGCAGGGATGTCATTGCTGCCTGCCTTTCTGGCGATACGCTACTTTGAGAGAGGGAAATGAAAGGATGGGAGTTGCTGTGTTATAACCAGGTAACTCAAGAGGCACAGGAGAACAGGGTGTCCAGGATACATAAATAATAAAACAAAAGATGTACCGCAGAGCAAGGGCATGCATACCACTGGCTGAGAGGCTCGCAGCGAGCTGGAAGGATGCACAGCAGTCACCTTGCATGACCCTGGCTCGCTGCAGAAACCAGGGGCAGAAAAACAACCTGGAATATTGTGGGAGCTCTGGGCCATTTGCAGATGATCAGAATAAACGGTGAGCAGTAAAATTGCCATGGAAACACTGTACCAGCTGGGGCTCAGCCCTCAGGATCTCAGCACAGGGCTGGGCAGAGCTGTGCAATCAACGGAGCTAATCCGTTTGTTGTGGGTGAGGATTTGGTCTCAGTACCAGATTGCTGAGGATGCTAGCATGACTGTACAGATGTTTTTTAATTTTGATGTGTGGTGACATCACTGTGTACTTAGATGTCCTTCTGCGGGAAAAAAGCATTCAACATATTGGTAAGAACAAAATATGTGCATCATTGTTCAGGGCTATGATACTGAGACGCTGCACACCATACCCTGCAGGAGGATGGATATACATTTAACTGTGCAAAGGGGCATGGATACGTTCTTTACTGCCAACTTGCATTAACTGCAAATCCCAAACAGGAGCTCTGTGTTATTAACGAGGCTCTATTAACTTACACAATTTTGTTTACATTAGAAGCAAACGCTCATTTTGGGGGCACAGAGAGTTATCTGCCATTTCATAGCTGCAGTTCTGCTACACGTGGGAACTCTGGGTTTCATAACAGCAGTACACGGAGCAGGGCCTTTCCCAGAAAGCAGGAGTGACGAGTGACACAGTCATACATATGTATGTGTGGATGCACATGCTCATTTTGTCGAGGAAGAAGTCATTCCCTCCAGCTGAGCCCCGCCACAGTCCCTGCTGGCTCTGGCAGCTCCAGCCTGTCAGCCCTTCTCTGCCCAGCCTGGCTCGTATTTGTTACTGGCAATGTGGCCTCTCCTGTGGTTTTTAGCCCCCAGACTGTTCGCTGCTGCTCAGTTTGGTCTGAGCATGCCGCGCCTCAATTAGGCGGAATGATACATGAGATTGAAAACTTAGAATCGTTGGCTTGCTTTCCCTTGCAGATTAATTTCCTATTTTCTGGCTTTCCTCCACGCCATAAGGACTAGAAATTTTGACGTTAGTGACAGATGAAAATAGAGATTTCTGCTAGCAACCTACATGGCCAGTGAGTGCAGGGAGGCTCTGTGATCACCCCAAAGTGCCTGGGAGAGCTGTGATGTGCTGGGTACCAGCGCAGCATGGTCCAGAGTCATGCCGGCTTGTTATTGCTCTCTGCTACAGCACCGAAGCAGATGGGACTCAGTTTAACTTTCCTGTAGCAGCATAATCAGCTTTAACAATTCTTCTGGTGGCTGATTAACCTTCAAATACATTGGACTTTGTTGTCATCTCCCGTGAGGTCAGTGTTTTCTCCAGGCCAACACAGCAAATCTCCATAAGCGCAATCAAAGTCATATCTCTTACAATCTTGTTAGATGATTGCCCTGCTCTGGAGTTGCTTGTGCTACCTGACATCTGTGGTGCCTCGGAGCTAGCTAACCAAAGTCCTTTCACAGGGAAATACTTGGAAACTAGATCGTCACTCTCTGACTTTGGATGCATTGGTGAGATCCTGAGAAGCTTCAAACCCTCCACATAACAGGCAGAGACTTTTATCCCCTATAAGGCTGTTTTATGTGTTCTTCAGGGAAATAATTATGGAGGAGCACTGACATCTGAGAGAATAGTAATTCTCCTATCTAGACATATGAAAGAAACATCCCGCTTTTAATCATGGCTATATAGCTGAGTGCTGATAACGCAGGGTGGGGCACGGCTGCCACTGTCCTGCATGAAACCACTTAATGAGGTTCAAGGTTTTATGTACAGAAAGAGCCTGCCTGTTCGGATGGCAAAAAAAAAAAAAAAATCACCATTCAGAATAACTTAAAGCTTTCGTTAAGCACCTAGGGAAAAAAAGGAGGCAAGAGCTGAAGCATTTGAAGTAAGAAGTTCCATTTTAACAACACGTCTTACTGCCTTCCCAAATGGCTAGGGTTTTTGTAAGAAATGCTATTTGGAGAGGTATTTAACAGGGCCATTGTCTTTTCTGGGGGGAGAAAACAAAGGTTTTATGGGCTGCAGCTCCTGTAGTGCTGGGCTCTGGCCTTCTTTCCTTGAAGACAAAACACAAAGGAGGAGAAAAGAGCAGCAAAGGTATGAAAAGCAGGTGCTGTGCCTCATGCTGACTCTCAGGTGCAAATTCACTGCAGGAGCCATCCCTGTCAGCTATTCTGAGTCCTGAAGAAATGTGCCAGCATCTGGCTGCTTGGGGCATGGCTTTAATCAGACTGCTGGGCCCAGCATAGCATCAGCGCTGCTACAGATGCCGCCTCTTTATGAGGAGATGAGCAAGAAGGAAAAAAAAATGAGGATAGGAGAGAAAACAACATGGAATGTAGGTGGCATTGGGTATAGATGCTCACAGGATGAAGCCAGAGCTGGTGGGAAGTGTGGAGCTGGGTGGTCCTGCTCTCAGGTTGGGCTGGCAGGGTCACTCACCTCTGGCTTGTGGTCCTGCAAGGCATAGGGCCTTTCCCTACTGCTCCACAGGCTCACTCCTTCTTCGAGCATCAGCACTAAAGGATGGACCCCTCAAATCCACCTGGAGATGGGAGTATCCCACTCACTGCTTGAGTCATCTATTATGCCAGATTTCCTCACTCTGACTTCAGCAGTGTCCAGACTCTTCTACTCCTTCTATACCAGAAACAACCTTAGGAGAGTCCTTCATTGATAACAGAAGACTTAGGTTGATTTACTTCCTTGTTCTTATCTTTATCTTCTGTTGACTTCTATCAGGAATCTCTTGTGACAGGCCAATTTAAAGGTTCAACTTCCCACACCCAAGTCAGACCTCTGGATCAGAGGATGTGTTTGTGTCTGTAGCCAAGAAAGAGGTCCCTTCAGGACAGGGACGTGAGAGCTTCGAAGGGGAGAGATGGTATTGAGGTTTCTAATATTTCTTATGATGGATCATCCCCTTCTATATTTACAGTTTCCAACCACATCCTTTGCTATGCTGCTTTGGTACCCCAAACTGCCTCCCCACATCTTTGTCATCTCTCCATTGCATCTTCCTCTCTCCTCAGTCTCTCTTTCCACCTCCCCCAGGAGCCTGTGCTGCACACAGCCGTGGCATTTTGTACCTCCCTTCATGACTAGCATCCCCTGCAGCAATCCCAACGCCCTCTGCCCATCTTCCCGAAGCCTCATAGGCCTCTCCAGTGCCTGCTGTCACTATGACAACCTCTGCCAGAACTTGCAGCGGCATGAGGATGCTCTGTGCGATGAAGATGTGCTGTGGAACATGGTCACGGCCACGGCCTTCTGCTCGGGGACAGGCAATTCAATTCGAAGTGACGCAGCCTGGGAAGGGGAGATGGGGGCTACCGTTTTCCCTCCAATGGAAAATGAATTGCTGCTGAAGCCCATCTGGAAATGGTTCTGAACAACGAGCTCGTCCCCTGGGGTAGCGCCGTTTGGAGGGCACAGATGATGCACTTGGCAGCGTGAAGGCTGCCTGAGAGGCTGGAGGAGGGGCACAACCAGGGAGGATTTTAGCTTTTCCTCAAATAGATCACCCAGAGGCACAGAGCACCTGTTTAGTGGGTTGGTTAAGAGATACACTGCACATTTCTTTCTGCATCAAGCAAAAGCAGGGAGCCTCCCCCCAGCCCCTCTCCGCCTCCAGCCTGAGCCTGCCCTCCCGCGGGCCAAGCGCTGTGCGACACCGATCGCCGACGGCTGCCCTCCCGTGGGGCCGCTACCGCCACCCCGGGGAGCCCGGGGCGGGAGCAAGACAGAGCCGGGGCCCCTGAGGGGAACGACGCGGCCACCTGAGCGGGCATGCGGCGGGAGGAGTCAGGCCCCCGCCGCCGGTCCCGCCGGGGGAAGCAAACCCGTGTCCCCCCCCCCAGCCCTGCCCGCTCCCCCTCACCCTGAGGCGCGCCGGGGGTGCTGCCGGGAGTTGTAGTTTCTCTCCTCCCGCCCGCCCCTCACTGCCACAGCCCGCGGCTGCGCCCGGACTACATGTCCCATCATGCATTGCCGCCGGCGGGGGGGCCACCGCCCCGCCGGTGGGGTGGGCAAGGCGTGATTGGCGGAGTCGCGGCGCGGAGGCGGGGCCTCGGTTGTTGTCGAGCTGCGGCGGGCGCGGGCGCGGGCGGGGCGCGGCGGGGCGGCTGGGCGCGGGCGTGTGCGCGCGCCCCGTCCCTTGCCGGCGGAGGTGGGTGGCGCCGTTATTCTCGCTGGGCTGAAGTAAATAGCGGCCGCCGCGGGCAGCCCCGCGGAACCTCTGTCCTCCTCTGCTTCCCCCCGGTGCCGGGGCACCGGCCCGCCTCCTTTAGCTTTTCCCCTCCTTCAGGCGATGTGCGGTGCTGAGGCGGGCGTCGCGAAGTGAAGAAGAAGCGAAGCCGCCGCCGTTTGTCGCGTCCCCCCCGCCATCCGCCCACCCGTGGCCCGCGCCGGCGGCGACATGGGCGAGTGCGGGGCCTCCGAGGATGTCAACTCCAACGTGCTCATCGCCCGCAGCACAGGCGACGCGCAGCTGGACAAGGCGGTGTGGCAGTGGCTGAGCTGGGACAAGGTGGGTGTGTGGCGGGGGGCGGCGGTGGCACGCCCCCCTCCCCCCCCCGTGGGGGCTTCCCCCCCTTCCCCCGGCGTGTTTAGTCACCGGTGCGGTCGCGCGTGCCGTCCCTCCCCATCCTGCCCGGTGCTGAGGGTGGCAGTTGGCCCCTTGTCCCCTCGGTAGGGGCCTTTCCCACGGGGTCGGGGGTGGCAGGTGGCCTTGGAGCAGCCGCTGTGCGGGTCTGGCCGGCCCGCGGTGACAGTCTCCCCGGTGACAGCCTCCCGGCCCGGGGGGACGAGGCGTGCGGCCCCCGGGGCTGTGCCGGGTGGAGGGATGCCATGATGTCATCTCACACGGGGCTTATGGCACCTGCTTCGTGGTGCTGCTCCTGCTTCGGGGAGGCACAGACGTGTCTCTTGTGAAACCAGATGTAGGGGGGATTGGTTAACGGCTTAAAACGCGGTTAGAACTCGAATGGCTTGAGGTTGTTTCCCTCGGCTTCCTGAATTGAACACCTTCCCCAGGGAAGAAGCAGGCTCCAGGGATCTTAAGTTCGGGCGTGCTCCGCCCCTTTGTAGCTCCAGCAGGGTGTCAGGAGGACTGCAGGCTTGGTTAGTTCTGATTAAACCACCCAAAGATAATTTGGGGCCATAATATTAATATGGCACTGGAGGTTATTTTGCTTAACTTGTTGGAAGGATTGCTCTTTCTTTTTTATTTCCCTCAGCTGTTTTGACCAAACAGCATGGCCTGTGCTTTAAAACATTATCCTGGAGGTGGGGAAGGGTAAATGACCAGTGCATCAGTGGTTTAGCTTTCTGTCTGGGGCTTCTTCCCCGACCCCACCCCCCTTTTTTTGCCTTTAATGAGGGTGATTGTCAGTGTGTTTATACTGTTTCCTCTTTAGTTTTGTCCTGTCAGGATCAAAGCAGGAGGGCTTAGATTAAACTCTATGTGACAGCCCATCTGCTACTTGGAAACATGCTCTCTTCTTTAATTTTTGCAGGCATTAACACTCGCCATCTGCGCATTCTTCACTTAGAGCTGCTCTTGTGAAAATATGTTGCGAAAATTTCTGGGAATAGTGGCATGGGGGAGGGAGGGAGTGGAAGAGGGAAATAGCATTCCTGGTAACACACTTGATAACCCAGATTGAACTCTAGTAATTTTTTTTATATATAACTTCTGGTTAGTGTATTGAAAGGTGTTGGGGTTTGTTTTCTTTAAACAGATTAATATATGTTTATCTTAAAAAATTTATGAAGTAGGAGAACACTACACCTTTTAACATTAAGGTTACTGGGGAAAAATTCTATTAAACCCAGCAATTTAATAATAAAACCAGTGAATATTACTGTTTCTGTAGCTCCTTCTGGGGCCCCAATTAACAAATAAAATACAAACTGAAGAGTCTGTTTTGACTGTACCTGTTTACCCTTGCTTCCCCAGGTGATAATCATAACCTTTCCTACAAGGCTGCTTGAACTTATTACTTGGAGAGATTTCAAAGGGTTCCTGTGAATTTTGAGAACTCGAAATCACCTGAAGGAGGACTTGGCGCTTGAGCAGGAGTGGGGGCTGCTTGGCCGGGGACATGGGTGGTCGTTCTGTAGAGGATGAAAGCAAAAGAGGTGAAGGTGTTGTGGGATGGGAAGGCGAGGAGAAACAATCAAGCATGGCATGAGGAGGGATTATTTGTCCAATGACCTAATGTTTCACCACAAACCCAGGAAATGAGAATTCTGTAGGTTTGTTGCTTATCAAACAACTTGACAAGGAGCTGTTGGTCTCCCCGCTCCCCCTGCTCCAGCTTCCTGAGCTGTAGGGACTTCTGCTGCCTCTGATCAAGATAAAAAAATCTATGTACTACATTCACAGCTGTATTTAGCTGTGGGGAGCTTTCGGCCTCTAACTTAATTGAAAATTACTTGCTGTAATTAATTCTTAGAGTTGTGCTCTTCATCCTTTTCAATTTGGGTACGTGTGCTAACCTCTTCTAAAACTGTAACTGATTATGGGCTGGGGTGTGGGTGGGTGGAAGAAACCTGACCATATGATGGTTGTTCTTTTTTTCCTTTCTCACCAGTATTGTTCATCTTCATTAATGCTTCTAGCAGCTGGCTCAAGGGAAGCTGGCTAACTAAGTCTCCCTCCTTTCCCATTCTCCTTAATTGCTGTGTGTTTTGACACAGCCTTGGAGGCATAAGGCACCCACCCGCCTTTTGTTTGGTCCTCACTGGTAAACTGTGTGAACAGTTTGTCATTGTCCTACACTTTCTCCCTTTAGTTCCTCTTCATCCACTCTGACTTTCTCATTGTACTTCCACATCTGCCTTGAGTCTCCTGAAGGAGTCTGGCTTGTGTAGAAAGTTGTGTCAGAGCAGTTGTCTCCAAGAAAACTTTCTCTTTGGAGCAAATGTTAGAGTTTTGGACCTTGGTTGTAGTAATGATTTTATGTGCTTGTCTTAGGTGGCTTTATAGAGTGGCAGGAATATGCTATGTGCGGAGTGGCACAAAAATGAGGTGCGCTTAGTACAGCAGCTGAGCATTTGTTGTATGTTGCAGCAGAGGGGGTTTCAGTGCAAGTCTGAGGGTCAGATACTGGTTGAGCAGCTGGTGGGAGAGAACAGTATGGTTAAGATCCTGACCTTACATGGTCCCAAACTAAGAGTCATATCTTTGCCTGAAACTGAGTAAATAACAGGTGCCCTCTTGTTTTCCCTCAGTACGTCCTTGCTCTGTAAAAATCAAGCCTAAGCTCAAGCTGTTGGATGCTGGTTTATTAATTAGTCCTGTAGGATCGCTGCCAAGACTCCCATTCCCCAGGCCTGCTCAGTGCAGTATAGGTTTGCGTATATTCAATAAAGATAGGGAGGAGCATTTGTACCCAGACTGTGCCTGGCTGTGGCAGCTGTGGTGGAGTGCACCTGGGAGAAGGGATGTTTTGTGGTTATTACAAAGGCACTGTCAGAAAGTCACGAGGGGAAAAACTCGAATTAGTTCTCCAGGCGCTGTTTGTGCAAGCCTGTTTCACAGTACTCTCATTTTATTTTGCTAATTCATGAACTTGATGTCAGTGCAAAAATGTAGCATGGATAGCTTCCTGCTTGCTATCAAGGTGGCTTCATTAGTTATAGAACCATTTAGGTTGGAAAAGACCATTAAGATCATGGAGTCCAACTGTTAGCCCAGCACTGCCAAGGCCACCACTAACCCATGGTCCTAAGCACCACATCTACATGTCTTCTGAACTCCTTCAGGGGTGGTGACTCCGCCATGTCCCTGGGCGGCCTGTTCCAGTGCTTGACTACCCTTTCAGTGAATAATTTTTTCCTAATACATAACCTAGGGTATTAGGGCTTTTTTGGAGTGCCCATCAGTGTTCTTCTAATTTTTGTGACATCTAAGATGTGTTTCAAGTGGAAATGGACTTGGTATTTAGAGACCAATAATCTGTTCCTGTTATTCAACTTGCAATATTCTTTCTTATTAAGACTTTTAAGTGAATTTTTAAGACTAAAAATGGGGAAAGAAAGTCTAGGAATTGGCCACAAGTGAGAAGATAAATTTTTTGAAATTACATGTATGTGTTGCAAGCTCTAGCATTAAAATGGGGAACATAAAACTGAGTTATTTAAATAGTTGATTCTGGGTAGACTGGGTTACAAACCCTGTTTTGGTACAACCAATACCACTCGGAGTGCATAAACAACTTTGTGAAACGGGAGAAGCCCTGAAACAAGGCAAGTGCAGTGCTTTTGTGCCTGTTCTAAGACAAGAGACTAAGTGATGTCCATCAGGGTAGTCTTGAAACTTATGCTTTGTGGGATTACTGTCTCTTGATAAATAAACTGTACTGTGCTCTGTGTTGTCATCATGGAGGTGGGAAAGGGGATGGCTGTTCTGTGTTTAAACACACTTAATTGTCAGATATCAGAAATCAGACTTCAGCATTAAGACTTAATTTGTACAGTTTGGAACTTTGCTGTGTTAGGTACCTCTGAGTTCATAAATGTAAGTATTCTGGGTGTTGCAGGCTTTTCTGTGTTTTTTTTAACTGCTGGCTTACACATTTCAGTCGTCTAATGCATTTAAAATGTTCTGAGTAGCAAGTGGGTTTTATTCTGTATCATATGAGAGAATTGGAGGAAGAAGGGAGCCTCACTCTTCCTTGTTGCTGTATTTCCCCCTTGCTACCTGCCTGAGCTGGCACATCATTCCTGCAGTTGTTCAGGGAAAACCAGGGTGGGTTTGTTACTGATTACACTTGCTGCAGCTGCAGAAATGTCTTTCCTGACCCAAGAAAGGGGCCAGCACATTAGCAGTCTGTGAAGGTGAGAACTGCCTCCTTCAGCGGCAGTGAGCTATAAAGCATTACTACAAGAAGTTTCAATCCAGTTCATTTGAAAAGACATGCAGGAATGATTTAAAAAACAAAAAAAGGAAGCAATTACATAAGGTTTTTTGTTTCTTCTTTTGTATTGGGCAGTATAAAAGAGATGGCTTGTCTGCTGGCCTGTGCAGGTGGCTCCTGGGGAGCCCTGCAGCACCGAGCCCTGGTGCCTCCCACCCACCGGGGCCCCTCTGTGTGACACTCGGATCTATTCAGAGGTACACTTGATGTGTGTGTGCGTATCGCATCCTTGTATATACACACACATATTTAAAGATGCATAAATATAAGGAAGCAACAACCAACCCAAAAAAGTTACTGAAGAAGACAGCACAGACTGGAAGAACCAGATAATGGGTTTATGAATCAGGAACTTTATTTTGAGGAACTTTATGTACTTAAGGTGGGTGGTGTTTTGTTCGTGGCTGCATGGATTCTCTGGCTGCTGGTATGGAGATGATGGAGGGTATGTGGAGAGGTTACTTTTGTGGCTGTGTGAAGCTTCTAGTTACCTGTAGGACAGTGAGGTATGGCGTTGGTAGGTGGTGTGGAGATTTCTTTGCCTGTGGCTGTGAGGAGCTTCTAGCTACGAGGTGGTGGGTGATAGGATAGAGAGATGGTTGGTGATGTGGTGCTGCCTTTGTCCGTGACTGTGGTGAGTTTCCAGCTGCCTGTAAGACCATTAATGGAGTGTGGAGATGGGGGCTGGTGCAGAAATCCTCTTGCCCTTAGTTGTGGGGGTCTTCCAGCTGCATGTAGGTCCATCATGGAGCATGGAGATGGTTGGTGCTGTGGTGTTCCCTTTGTCCCAGACTGTGATGGGCTTCCAGCTGCTTATAGGACCATAATGGGATGTGGAGATCCCTTAATCTGTGGCTGTGGTGTGCTTCCAGCTGCCTGTAGGGCCATGACATTTGGAGATGGTGGGTGGGTGGAGATTGGAGGTCATAGCTGGTGCAGGGATCCCTCTGTCCTCAGCTGTGGGGAACTTCCAGCTGTCTGTAGGTCCATGATACAGTACAGGCTGGGGCTGTGTGTGTTTCCCTATCCTTAGGTCAGTGTCCTTGTAGAAAGGCACAGCACTCTCTAGCTGAGTAGCAGAAGCTCTGGTCTGGTTATGTCTGTATATGGGGCTGCAGCTGCCAAAGAGGGGAGAATCAACAACCAAAGGAGTCACCTCCCATCTCCTCAGACCTCCCTGCCTGGGGTTCTCCCAGCCTCCTGCCAAGGCTATCCATCCCGTGTCTCCCTGATTGCCAGGAAACACCTGTCCTAGGCCAACCATGCCACCTGCCCCCCGGTGACATGGGCTGCTAGCAGTGTTCTGGCCACTGCATTCCTAGTATTGGTGCCAGGAGCTCGTCTGTGGCCCAGTCCACAGCTCTCCAGGGTGAAAGGATAGAAAGCTCTCTTTGCCCATGGCTGTAAGGAGCCTCCAGCTCCCTGCATGACTGTGATGGGATACAGGAAGGATACTTATCTCTGGAGCCAAAGGACAGGAGCATGCTGTGGTCTCATCCTAACCGCTCTCTGGGTGTCTGGCTGTGATGCACAGGAGAAACAACAAAGGACAAACAGCTGCCCTGCCCTCCCTGCCTGGCACAGCCCTTGGTGTGCCCATCTGGGGCTGGCTGTGTCACCAACTCCCCTGTGACATGGGCCACTACTGATGTTCTGCCTGCTCTAACATGGCTGTGACATCACCAGGGCTGGCACATCACTGTGACAGGGACCATTGAATCAGGAAGAAACAAATACTAGTAAAATAATAATAGCAACTGATCGTGCTGGGGAGGGAAACTTAAGCAGCTACAGCAGTAATTTAAAGAGCAGCAGCTCAGCAAAGGTTAAAATAGAATTTAAAGCAGCAGATCCTATCTACTTCCCAGTTTTGAAGACTTATGCTGCTGAGATTTGTAGCTTTGAAGGCTAAATTCTGAAAGAAAAATGCTTGTGAAGTTGACTGGAGGTGATATCTCACACATTTGAGGTTAGACATGTCCATGCCAGACCCTGCATCCGTGAGCTGCTGACGGCACTGAGACATCTCTGTGAGTCCTGCAGTTCACATTTCTTTCTTTTGCTGATACGAGCCAGGGATTTTGCCAGGGACTGTCCTGTGCTACGTGCTTCAGTTAGTCACTGGAACAAAATACAGTTAATTAACTTCTGTCTCCTTGGTTCACCGCAAAAAGTATTGCGTCCTCTCTAACTGATGGGACCAGAAGCAGTGGGCACAAAATGAAACTTAGGAGTGTTGCTCTAAATACTAGGAAATGCTTTTTTTACTGTGTGGGTGACTGAGCATTGGCACAGGTTGCCTAGGAGGTGATGGAGTCTCCATCCTTGGAGATACTCAGTAGCTGTCTGGACAGGGTCCTGGGCAACTGGCCTTCAGTGTCCCAACCCTCCTGATCAAGCAGGAAAAGATGCCCTCTGGAGGTCCTGTTTCACAAAACAAAATTCTGCTTTAACTTGTTTATGTAAACTGTACAAAAACTTCCACAAAAATAGTAGTGAAATGAATGACAACAGAAAGATGTTCTCTTGTTTACTGGATGCAATCTTGCTGTGACCCTCAGGAAGAGAAGAGAGAACCAAGGGAGATCTGTGTGCTGTGAACTGCCTTGGGCTGCTGAACAACACAGTGATGTGACCTGCTTTGCCCATCACTACTTCCTGTTTTGAATGCTGAGCCACGGAATTAAATTAAAGGACTTTGAGCTGTTTTGCTGCTCCTCTTGCCATTAGCGTTTGGTCTTGTGTTGCCTGTTTCTCAGAAATGTGACTGAGTCTCTAGAGAATTGCTAGTTTGGAGCTTTTGACAACACTCCCTCGCAGATACAGATTGCCAGGTTTTGGCATTCCTGAAAAGCCGGCATGATGTGCCTGTGCCGTCCCCCGTCCCCCCCCCCCCCGCCTTGGAGGGAAGCAGCATGTCAGCAGTGCGGTCTGCACATGCTTTTTGTGATATGGTGTGGTTATAGTCACACTGTTTGTGGCCTTCCACCCTCCAGGGTGGATGGGTACTACTAATGCTGTGTGGTGCTTGGCTGAGTGTGGCATGTGCAAACTCCCTGCCTTGGGTGCTCATTGCTTTTGTTAGTTCAGAGTGCTGGTGAGGTGGGGATTTTGGTGGCTTGAAGACTTGAGTCTGTGTACATGGGTTGTATAATGTATGGGGAGGTATAGGGCCTTTGGAGACAGTACTGGAGGACTGTTTGTGTGTGGAGCAAAACTATTCCACTGTTTGCTCCAGACGGGCAGAATGGGTGTACACTATACCTAAAATGTTCTTTCGACTTGGCTTTCTCCACTCTTAAGGGCTCCCTGCCAGAAGTAGTCAACTGTTACAGAGGTGTTGTGGCTCTCTGAGGGACCAGGACTTGGGAACAAAACAGAACAAGACAAACACAGCGTACACATTGGCAGCAGTAGGAGATACTACGTAGGGAGCCTTCTACCTCTCAAGTACAGAACCTACAGCCACGCATTGAGGCTGCGATTGGCTCAACTATCACCTTTCCCTTTCCTACTGCAGTAACTAGTCTGAGTAACTGCTTGCCTACAGTTATCCAACTGGTTTTAACATAAAAATGTTGGTGGGATTGCTGACTAGAAACCCAACACTTCTTGCTTAACAAGAGAAAACGAGAACCTACAATTTCTAAGAGCAATTGTAAATGAGAGCTTGATGCAAGTGCCACTGCTGGTCTTAAGTTGTGTATGTAAGGTGATTAGCTATACCAAAGGCAATGCTCTGTTTATCTTCATTCCTGTAGATGGGTACTCCGGTGTGTTTGGATCTTAGGGGCTGACCCTGATTTTTATTTGAAAGAAAGCTTAAAACAATTGCTGCTTAAAAACTAAAGGCTGGCTGGCAGAGCTTGATGCACTTAATTTGTGGCTGTCAAGTTTTCTCATTCTAACCAAATTTGAGACTTTTTTCCTTTCCCCCTTCTTCCAGGCTGCATATGCAGAGTATCTGCAAAGCAAAAAATGATGGCTGTGGGAGTTGTAAACTGCTACTTATTTTGACAGGATATTAGCTTTGAAACCTAACTCTGGCAGTAAGTATAAACATTATTAACATGATTGGGCGCGAAAGAACCAGTAAGAAATACTCCGCTAATGACCTTGTCCTTTAATTCTCCAGTTCTTTCAGGTTATGTATCCTGGTGAGCTACAAAAAATGTGTAATTCTGTTTCAGCACACAACTGTGCAGTATGTGGAAAACTGAAGATGAGGAAGCTTAACACTGAATTCAGCAGAGAATGTATTTTTTTAATAAAACCTCAAGCCTTTCTTAAACATGCTGATGTTGCAGAGTCTCAACTACTGCAGGATATGACCCCATAGTTATGCCTTATGTCTGATTCTGGCAGTAAACTTTACTTTAAACAAGTACTTAAAGTAAACTTATACTTTGTGTCCCCAGCAGGCTCATCGCCTTCCCTCTTCTTAAAAGCCATTATAACTACTTTAAAATTTAACTCTACAGTTCCACTAATTCAGGTTACGTAAAGTTCCTGACTGAAAACTAAAGTCAGAAAAAATAGGTAATTTGCAAAAAAAATTTTTGAGGAAGTAGCACTAGCTTTCTAGAGGTAGCATATATATGTTAGTGTAATAATTTTATAGGAAAAAATAATGCAGAACTACTTTTTTTTCTGGTGCTGGTGTAACTGCAGAACTACATTTAGACTGTTACCCCTGCAGCAGCTTGTCTCTGTCCCAAATGTTTCTTGTTTCCTTTTCTTTGACAGTGAATCTGAAGTACTGAAGGGCAGGTTCTGATAGTCTGATTCTCCCTCCTCCTAGCTTGTTAGTAATGCAAAACCCCACACTCTGTGAGAAGAGAGGACTCCCTGAATATACGTGGTGGAGTCTGCTTGAAATGGGATAGGAAAACATTGCCTGACCTCTGGCTGCTCTTTATTTCCCATGTATCAAATGGCAGGTATCAAAGCTATTTAAAAATTAAGAATGCTTCACAAATTTACATCTTAAAATGGTAGATTAATGTCTCTGAAGGCACTTGCATTGTATTTGTAGGTGCTGCTGGATTGGGAAATAGACAGTTAAGGGCAGAGCTGCTATTCAGGGGGAAGTAGACAGGCTGTGGGAGTGGAGCATCAGGGACATTAAGTTACAGTCAGTGAGGACAGGCTGCAATTGAGAAAAAGGAACCCCCTGTAGTGGTGTACGAGGCACGGACTTCGCAAGGATGGTGAAGCAAAGACCTTTATTGTTAGTTAGTTACAGCTTTTTTAAGTTTATACTCTGTACATGTGCTGCTAAAAGCTTTATTATTGGTGAAACTCTTACTGCCCACGTGCCCAGCCGCTGTTCACTATAGGTGACTCTGCTGTTCCCGCTGTTCCCTTACCTTCTGGAGGCAAGGTCACATTCCCCCTTGTTTCTGTCTCATCCAGGTTTTTTTTCTCGTACTCCTTCAAAGTTATTTACATCTTTGCTGCAGGGCCACAGCTGCACATTATCAATGTCAAACCCACTGTCTCCATCCTCTATACCCTGTGATGATGCAGGCTGGGGCTGGGCGCTGCCGAGAAGGCCCTAGGAGGCTCTGCGGACAGCATGTTGACCAGGAGCCAGCAGCTGCCTCTGACAGCAGAAGAGGTCAGCAGCATCCTGGGCCATTGCAGGGAAAGTGTGTTCTCTTTTTGCTCAGTGCTAGTTAGCCTGCATCCAGATAGCATGTCTGCTTGTGGGCTTCCCAGTATAAGATAGGTATTGACAAACTGGTGCAAGTTCAGCAGAGGGGCTTCTTGGGGGATGGGGCACTCGCCCTGTGAGGTGAGACTGAGGGAACTGGTGGGTGTTTTCTTGCTTATTCTCTCCACAGTTGGAAAGCCCAGTCACTAGCCAAAGGCACCTCTTGCTTTCCCTGTCTCTTTTCTTGCCCCAACAGTGTATATTCAGGTAGCACAAGCTTCTCCTTCCAGCCCCCTCTGGCTGCTGTCACCTTATCTACCACCTCCTTGCATGCTGCTGGTTGTGGCCAGGACCCCTTCACCAGCTGGAGCAGGAAGAACAGCGTCTGTTGCCTCCTAATTGCTGCCTTGTTTGGCTTCCTGACCTATATATGTGTATGTGTGTGGCTGCCAGGGCTGGGGCCCTGTGGTGCAGTGGCTGCCTGTTGGACCTGTGGAAAGCTGTTTGGCTGGTGGCAGGGGTCTCACCATCCCTGTAGGATGTGGGGCTGTGTGTGTGTGTCTTGCCTCCCTCCCCAGTGCTGTCCTCTGCTCTGCTCTCTGCCTGTGGGAGGTTGGTCCCTGTGGGCCTGAAGGACCCTGCAGTCTGCCAGATGCTTTTGCCACCAGTAAGAAGTCCTCTGAAAACCAGTAGCAGAGTGGGGCTCGGAGGCTTTGAAGGGTGCGTCTCTCCCTTCTTTGAGCAGTCAATGCTGCTTCTGCCAGACACAGTGCCAGGTGCTGGGCTCAGGCCTGCACATGTGTCCCTATTGCTGTAGGCAGACCCTGCTGAAGCCATGGAACTGAGGCAGGCTCAGCCTCTTCTTTTTTCCCCCCTTTTGTAATCACTTGCTGGTGTGGGATAGCACCTGCAGCCTAGCTACTGGGGTATTTTAGATTAATATTAAGAAGAAATTCTTTGCTGTGAGGATGGCGAGGCGCTGGCCCAGACTGCCCAGAGCAGCTGTGGGTGCCCCATCCCTGGCAGGGCTCAAGGCCAGGCTGGACGGGGCTGGGAGCAGCCTGGGCTGGGGGGAGGGGGCCCTGCCCCTGGCAGGGGGTGGGAACTGGGTGGTCTTGAAGGTCCCTTCCAACCCAAACCATTCTGTGATTCTATATTACCCGCTCAGCTTCACGGGGCAGTGAAGGAGAAACCAGTACCTGGCAGTCAGTCCCTGAGCCTCTTGGGGTATCCCTGCCAGATGAGTCACCAGTGCTTCTGGAGTGGCTGGGGAACGCTAGGGAAGACAACAAGTAGTGTTGGTGGGTTGAGGCTGTAGGCAGCAAGCTCACCACAGTGCCTCTGCCCTTGTCTCCCTGGCTCTGTGCCTCGAATAGTGATGGCATGCCTGCTGGCACAGCAGCTGGGGTCCCTACCCCGACCTGTGTTCCCTCGGCTGCTCTCCTGTCCATGAGTGCTTTAGTTGTTCTTCCAGAAAGTCTTGTTGGCCAGCAGTGCAGAGATTAGGCGTTTGGTGGATATTGAAATAAATGCTACTTTCATATCATTGATGTCCACATACTTCTTGACTTCAGATAAAGCACTAAATTCTGTGGGTTCTTCAAATTGCTAAATCCATGGGAATAATTTGAATTGCTTTGTAAGAGCTATTGGGGATGCAAGGATATCATAGAGCACTGCTTTTATTGAGGAATGACTATTTTCAAATGAAACAGCCGAGTTTGTTTACTAGGAACTTCAGACCGTTTTGTGTTATTTAGTTTGGGTTGTTTTCTTTTTTGTTGTTGTTTTAAAGGGGATTAAAAACAATGTCCAAATACTGTAGTTGATCATCTCGAAGGAACTTGTCTTTCACTTGTGCTAGGCTTCTGTGTTGTGATTAATGGAGCTTACTGACTTACTAACCCAGGTGACAGTTAAGAGTGGGCTCTTCAGTTCTGAGTTTGTGTTTAAGTTAATTGAGTTTGGTGCTAATAGCATGCTGCTGCCTTGCTTGGCTTCAGAAGCTTGAGAAATCCTTTTCTATGCTGTGATCTCTTAGAGTTATTTTTGAATACATGAATGAACTACTTCAAGCCTCTCTCCTCAACGTCACATAATTGCTTGCATTCATAGGTGGGATTGATGATATTTCCATGGAATTTAGAAATAAGATGGGGTGCTGCATAGCTTGACTAGTTTAATACACCCTCCTAGTGCGTTGTGCTTCACGTGGCAGGAAAGTTAATGTTGAGGGGAGAGGGTGACTATGCAGTGATACTAATGACTTCAGAAAATATGCTTTGCCTAAAGACATAGTAGACTCTCCTCTTTATAACCTCAGTCTCCAATGTTAGTGTGTTGTGTGTTTTAACATTACAACTATTCCACTTTGAAAAATGAACCTTCATAAAAGCTACTGTGAAACCTTCAGATGTGTTGCTTTCATTTTATAACTGTAAAGCAAACAGCAAACCCCCCTGTTTTTTCAGAATTTACAATAGGTTTAGATGTCAGCAGTGGAAACTGGCGTGATCTTTTAGCCCCACCTGACTGCAGTGCTTTTTGCAATTCTCAGTTTAGTATGGTAAAGCGGTGTTCATACCTATGCAGCATGTTGCAGGAAGCTCACCTGATCCGTAGGCTTTGAAGCTGCAAGTTGAAGAAAAAATGAAAAGCAGTAAGGATTGTGGTAACAGCTCTCTGGAGATCAGTCTTCTAATGCTATTGAATGTGTAACCCAGAGCATGAGGCAGATCATCACCACCTCTGATTTAATACCAGACCTTGTAAAACTTCTTTCTGTTGCCCCAGGAGTTTCAGTCCATCAGTGGAAAGCTTTGAGGTTTTCTTCTTTAGCTTGTAACTTTTTTTTTCTCTTCTTTTCTGATTGTGGGAAATTTTAGCTAGCTGAGCAAAGTAAAATGTTATTACAGTGCTATTTTGGCTGAGTCATTTTTGTTTGCTAGGAAATAAATAAGGTAGCTTAATAAAAAAAAAAACCACCTAAACTATTTGTAAAATAAATGTTTGAACTATTGCTTCAGGAAAGTCTTACTTTGGTTTTGCAAAACTCCAGACCATAAACTATGTAATGTACTACACATTACTCTTATTTTTGCAGGCAAGCAATACAGCGTATCCTAAAAAGCTATTAAAGTCGCTGTATAATTTAATAACCCTATTTTAAAGCAAAACTGCATATTGAATTATGGTAGTGTGAAATTAGGTTTTCATGTAGTCTTGCCTCAATTCTTTATCAGTTTGGTCATTTGTTTTCTGGTTGACTGCCTACAAACAGCTTAAAGAGAAGCTTTCTCTTCTGGGATTTAATATTTGTTGTGCCCCATTGTTTTTGTTTTATTTTTAAGCTTTTTTTAATCTGTGGTGTGAGTAATGGCTTTTTTTGGTTGCAGAGACATCTGAGAACCTGAACAATGATGGCTTGCCTTTTTATTTTAAGGCACAAAAAAATTAAAACTTAAAATTCACATGTCTCATACTGCTAATGTTCAAGGCCTGTTATGAAGCTGTGGAAGTAGTTTCAGATTTGTCAACAAGTTTTATTGAGTATTTTGCCCTAAAGAAAGGGTGAAGCTCTTATCGTGCTTCTACCAGATTTTTTTTCAAGTCCTCCTGAAGAACATCACACTGTGCAGAGCGTGTCTCCTAGTGCTGCAGAGGCTGCCTTGTGGCAGGCAGTGTGGGAGCTGAAGCTGGCTGACCTCTATTTTAAATGTCAGGAGTGCTTCACCCTTGCCTTTCAGATTCCATTTGCCTTTTTTAATGCTTCCTTGGGACCCTACCTAAATCAACACTCTTTTAGAGAAGCACTTGTACAGCCTGAGCTGTTTCATGTAAAGCTGGAGTCGTGGCTTTTCCCAGCTGTGTGTTGATTGCCTTCTACGCTGCCTGTGTTGTCAGTTAGCCTGGCTGGGTTGTGCTGTGTTTGTAGGATCCAGGAGGTGTCTTGTTCAAACTGGCTGTCAGTAGACAGGCTGAGTGTCTTTAATGACCAAATGAATTTAGAGAGCCCTCTGTTATAAAATAAAGGTCCTTCCTCATCCACTTCTCTCAAAACAACATCCTATGGATGAGTCGCCTCCTGTTAGCACATGTTGTAAAAGGACACATGCTGATATTCTACCATTGTTTTTCTTTGTGAAACTGGACTCGCCTTCTCTTGCTGCCCCCCAGCTCTCCCCAAGCACATCCAGGATAGTGTGGTTGTATTACTGTGACTGTCTTAATTCTAATCATCATAGGTAATTAATATTAAAGTTTCCCTATTTTGTCCCATTGTTTCCTAGCCTCAATATTAGTTGGATAACTATGAGGAACAAATAGTATATGTGTATGGGCATTTTGTCCACTTGGTAGTTCGTACCTTTGAAAGTGGTGCAAGTTTAGGAAAATAATGAACTAACAGTGGGAGATTTTAATAATCAACCTCTTATGCACCCTGCTACATAACAGACTGTGCTGCATAGAATTGACTTCAAAATGCTCATAGGATTTAGCATTCCCCACTTTAAGGTAAATACTCAAATTAAGCCTTTCAGAGATGTGTATAATCGCTCCCTTAGCTGAACTATGAATGAGAGTAAATGTATTCTCTATATGTGGAAGTGACAAACACGTTCTTTCATAAATGCAGTAAGACTATTTAACGTGGTGTGGGTTTTGGATCAGAAGAATTACTTCTTACTGTTCTATTTAGACAAACTGTTTCCTTATCAGGTGGCCATTCATTTTACTCATGGGTTATAGATGATAAAGGTGAAATGGTGTAACAATTGGCTAACGGTGCTGCCAGAAAAGGAGAATGCTTCTGACTCTTCTGTATGAACCACAACACTGTCAGAATTTGAATTCTGGGGTTTTTTTCTCCTTCAGAAAGGTAAATCTGGTGACTTTGGAGTTCTTTGTCTAGTGGCTATATCATGTGCTGTACGTCAAATAAATTCTTTCTGAACTTTTAAGTAATTGGAGAAGTTTGGTTTTAGTTTTCTGGCTTTTTCTGAAAAAATTCTTGAGACCCTTCAAAATGGAGAACAGTGAAAGTGGCTGTTACAATGATGCATGTAATGCTTGCCCTCAGGAGTAGCACTTTCTTTTTTTCCTTTTCTTTTTGTTCCCCCAACCCTTTTATACCCAATGCATGTATTGAGCAGGGAAAGTATCAAAATAGGCTGGTTTTCTCAGAAAGAAATACCCATCTTTATTTGACAGTTTGTGATAAATAGGGGCTTTGACTCTCTTGTAACCGCCTTGCTAAGGATTAAAGTAATTTGAAAATACAAGCTGTATTTTTGGTTTTACAGTGTCAGCTTTATTTCACTGTGTCTGTTTACAGAGCTTTCCTGCGGATGAAGAGGAAGGAAATACTGCTTTGAAGTTAAGAATTTTGTCTGTCTTCCCGCAGCACAGATCAAGAATTAACTTACGCTACCTGTCTTGGAAAAGCTTGTTTTAGTCTGTGGTCCTCACTTACACCTTCCGGTTACGTGAAGCCTGTATTAATGACTAGGCAAACACATGAGCATATCAATGGCAACAAGAGCTCTTGAGTCTTTTATGAATAAGGATGGTACAGAAAAGAGATTGCAATAGAAATGAGAGTTACAATGAAGGCTAGTTTGTGCAGACGAGCATTTTATAGGATAGGAAGAACTTGTTGCACCACAGAACTAGGAATTATTTAAAAACAATGAGCATATAGTTCAGATCCTGATCTCAAGAACTAAATGAAGACCTTAATCTTCTTTTGCAGAACCAAAAAACAAAAGAACAAATTGAAAGCTTGTTACAGAATGGAAAGCATAAAGAGTTACGGGATCGTCTCTGCTGCAGGCTGACCTTCGGGACCGCCGGGCTTCGCTCTGCGATGGGAGCCGGCTTTTGCTATATCAATGACCTTACGGTGATCCAGTCAACACAGGTAAACTGCGTAGCTGTATAGGAGAGGACTGAATGAGTTCACAGTAATTGTTTGGGTCCTGTCGTGTACCAGTGAAGTACAAGCTGAGGGTGAAACACAGCAGACGTTCCACAGTAGAGGATAGCATGTAATCTTTCATGCTGAAAGAAAATAAAGTACCTTGAATATATTTAACTGGGCTTCCTAAGAAGTAGAATGTAATCACTTCCACTGGAATTTGACCAGTAGTTAAAATCTGTTATACTGTTCTATAGTTGGAAATCATTAGCTGTCATAAGAACTTTTAGTATTTGTCAAAAACTAAGCAAAAAACAACAAGAAAACCCCAAAAGCAAACCCACTCTAAGTTTTGTATCAGGTTTTACTAAGAAAATTAACAGGAAGTAAGATGAAAAAGCAAACGTAGACTGACTGTGAAGAACATCTGTATTTTAAAGTTTAACTCCTGGGGGATCCTTCTAGTAACACTGCTTGTGTTACCTACAACTGGGTTAGATGTAGAAAATACTATGGTTAAGTGTGCTGGTGTTGCTGTAGCTCTGTCTGTAACTCTTGACACTTTTTAAAGTAGAGATGCAAAAAAGTCAAGATTTGAGATACGAACCTAAAACTCAAACTGCAAATCTTATGTTACATACTAGGTCAGAGAGGTTGATGATACATGGTTTATCTATGATTTAATATTTGTGTATGTGGGTTAGAGATCATTACAGAATTGTTTGATCAGAAAACATTTTAAACGGATATTTGCCTTTGAGGGCTAGTTTTTTAAATTTTGGAGTGGAGTATTTTGGGATAGACATCTTGATTTGAATACAAACAGGGAGATCTCTGAATTTAGACATAGCTCTCGTGCCATTTCGTTAGTCGTACATTAGTGTTGTTGGAAAGGATCTAATGAGATGGGTGTGCATGTGGGGTAAAGTTTTGGCCAGGGAGGCTTTAGTCCTAATTTCCAGCTCCTCTACCAGAGATCAGGCTCAGCTCGGTGGTGATGCTGGATGTAGATTTAGAAGGATACAAAAGGTGGCATGTGGGGTTGAAGAGCTGGATAGAGGCTGCCATGGAGTCATCCATGAGCTATCAGTGTTGTGGTGGGGAAACCTGGTGGCAGAGACTCCTCACTTCTGACACATCTTCCATGAACCATATCTTAAATTCTCTTGGCTAGCTGTTTAAGTTGATTAACAACCAAAAACACAGTTTTCTGAATTTTTTTCTTCAATATTTTTTACCCATCTCTTTTCCTCTGTTGATTTTGGTCTTGCATGCCAGAAGAGGGCTGGAAAATGATCAGACTCCTCTCTGTTTCCCTCTCTGCTTCTCTTTCAAGCCATATTAATGAATTGTATGTGTGTTGTCTGAATATATCAACCTGTTGATTAATACAAGGCTTAATAATCTCTGCCTTTCTTTGAAGTGCTGTTTTGCTGAAGGGCAGGTGATGTATTCTGTCTCAAAGAACTTGGTCCCCAGTTGTCTCATTTCTTTCTCAACCTCTTCAATAAATACCTTTGGAAGGAACAGTTGATGTTGATTTAATTTTTGATCAAAAGTGATCCATGCTGCTTTTCTATATTGCCAGCTCATAGTGGATTTGTTCTTAAACTTGCTTATTGCACAGTACCGGGATGTTTTCCAGCTGATGTGTTCCCCAATCAATTTTTCGTGAAAACAAGTAGATTAGATAATTACTCTTCACAACTAAACTTTTTAAGAAGCTAATTTGGAGTACACTTGAAATTGATGTGATACTATCCAGACTTTAAGCATGTGAAAGAAGAGTCTAAATTTGAACATTGATTTATCTAGAGTTGTAGTCCTGTTAAATTATCATTCCTGACTTTGATAGTCACTCTTGTACATACTTTATTATGGTAAATATTAAGCAAAAAGCAGTTGGATTCTTAATCTGCAAAATACAGCTTTTTCTCGCCCCAAGGAAGGTAGTGCGATGGAAGGAAAGAAGTGTTGAATCCTCTTGAAAACGGATAGCATGAGTCAAAAAATGGATGTTCCTTATTTCCTTTCCTTGTGAACATAGAAAATACAAATGGGTTTAGATTGTGTATATTAAATATACTTGAACATCTTATGCATTCCCACCTTTAGTCTTGACTGTTGAAAACACAATGAATTGATTTATTTGTAAACATTGTACTTGGAACACCAACAAAAAGTTTTCATTATGGCAAACCTACCTAATCTTGTCTGCTTTGTCAAGTATTTTTTTATAAATGAAGGTTCAGCTGTATGATAAAAGATGTTTTATTACATGATATACAAAAGGTTGATACAATCTCTCATTTAAAACAGTGCTCCTAAACATTTTTAAATAGTTGTCTCTCTGTAGGTTAATGCTCTGGTAGGAGTCCCTCAGTAGACATGACTGAAATGATTTGTTTTCTGTTGGCTCAGGGTGAAGTGGTTGCCTAAAACTTGGAACAGCTGGGACTCTATTAAGTTCTCTGACACTGCTAATGTTTGACCTGTACAACGGGAGCCCAAACTCTTTCAGTGAACCCAGATTCCAATAGCTGTTTATACAGGCTTTGAAAAGAGAAGTGACATGTTGGAACTTATTGGTAGAATTTCAAACCCAACCTTATATCTGACCATTTTTTTCTCTTCAGTATCGTCTTGGTTCTAACAAAGTTTTCCTTGCGTTTCTAACCTGTAAATTGGACGCATCTTAAAAATGAAGCTTCCTTTAATTGTAGCCTTACTGATCTGGGTCTGCCATACTTATGTGCTACAAATGCTGTAATGGTATGAACAAAACTTCCTGGTGTGGTACAGGTGGTCTCCACCGATCCAGTGGGAATGAGCTGAAGAGATTAAGGAAAAAAAAAATAGTTTAAAAACTAGTAGCTTGTTGCCAGTGATGAAATTGTTAAGAGTAGCGAAGTTGCTTTAAACAAGTCCACTTTTATTTGAAGCAGAGTAAACATTTTGATAACGCAGAGGAAGTTAATGATAGTCACTTTACTTTTTGGCTTATGCAGTGTGTTGAATTTGGAGTTGCTCACGCTCTGAGCGCCTGAACGTTGCATGCTGCCTTTGTGTTTCCAGTCTCATGAAAGCGTGACTGAGCTTGGATTGGCCGACTGATACGCATTCTTGGCAGAAAGTGGAAAGTTTTGTTTTGGTCAGCAGGGAATGCGTTTGCAAGTTCAGTTTCATGGGTACTACTGGTTTCTGAAAGTAACAAACTGGGTTGTATTCATTTTGCTCTCTCTGTAGAGCCTCTCTTTTAGTTGTTCATTAAAGCCATGTATCAAGTTAGAAAAAGCAATCTCTGGGAAGTGGATTAAAACTAATTTCTGAAGTAAACTGGATGAAATTTAATCTCTTTGAGTACTGGTGTCAGAAGCTAATGACATAAATGGTTTTACTGAACCTAATCTGAAAATGGGTAGCCCTGTCTCTCTGTATTTGTCCTTTGCCTGCTACAGGAATAAGTGGCCATTCAAAAGAAGTGGACTTAGTGTAATTTAAAGTGTTTGCCTCAATTAAAATAAATCTTGTTTAATGGTTATGTTGATGTCATGGAAAGTCAGATCCAGAAAGGTACAGAATATCCAGAAGCGGCTTTTGACTCTTCTGAAGATTGCAGCCACATAACCTACACATAAAGCTTAGGTTTTCCTCCTTGAGTTTTGCTTCTGTCCTGCTGAACCAATTGCTTTTGTTAATGGGTAAGTGACCCATCACTGACCTTTACAATGACAAAACCAGTCACCTTTGCATCATTGCTATGAGTTTCCTATTGTTAAATCAGCAATGCTAGATAATCGTATCCTGGGCTGCATCCCCAGCAGCGTGGCCGGCAGGGCAAGGGAGGGGGCTCTGCCCCTCTGCTCCCCTCTGCTGAGACCCCCCCACAGTGCTGCGTCCAGCTCGGGGGTCCTCAGCATCAGAAGGACACGGACCTGTTGGAGCGGGCCCGTCGGAGGCCACGGAGCTGGTCAGAGGGCTGGAGCCCCTCTGCTGTGGGGACAGGCTGGGAGAGCTGGGGCTGTGCAGCCTGGGGAGGAGAAGGCTCCGGGGAGACCTTAGAGCAGCTCCCAGTGCCTGGAGGGGCCGACAGGAAAGCTGGGGAGGGGCTTTGGGCAAGGGCAGGGAGCGGTGGGACAGGGGGGAATGGCTTGAAGCTGAGAGAGGGGAGATTTAGGTTGGACGTGAGGAAGAAACCCTTCCCCGTGAGGGCGGCGAGGCGCTGGCCCAGGCTGCCCAGAGCAGCTGTGGGTGCCCCATCCCTGGCAGGGCTCAAGGCCAGGCTGGACGGGGCTGGGAGCAGCCTGGGCTGGGGGGAGGGGGTCCTGCCGTTGAACAGGGGGTGGAACAAGATGATCTTTAAGGTCCTTTCCAACCCAAACCATTCTGTGTTTCTGTAATAGTGGAAAGATTTAAATACTACACTTCATAAAGCTGTTACTATCTCTCTTGATTTCACCAACCAAAAATCTTTCCATCTCGTCCTTGGTACCATCACTTTCCCGTCACTTCTCTTTTGCAATTGATCATAAGGGACCAGACGTGCAAGAGGGTTATTTAAAACATGGCTGTAGAAGCAGACTGGGTCTGCCAGTGAATTTTTTATAGAAACATCACTTGAACTGTGCAGTGGTAGAAATACTTCAGTTCACCTAAAGACAGGGTTTTTTTAGATCCATATGCTGACACTTGCTACTATGTTATTACTAAGTATGTAGCGGCAAGATGTTGAATTGGATATCTTCAGTTTAGAGGCAGTAGCTATCCTGGGAGAAATGAGATGGGGGCCCAATCAAAACATGAGTCTTGTAAAAAGGCAATAAAAGTCCTTTAAATTGAGAAATTTACTAAAGAAAGGGCTTATTCTAAGAGGTATTGGATATCTGCCCTCTGAGAGAGGGACAATGGCACCTGGAAGAAAACAGGTGTGAACTCAAGTAGAGGGTTGAGACATTGGAAAGACTCTGCATTTACTTCCTTTTGCTGTTGTTTTTTGAAATTTATTTTTATTTCCTGCAACTTTATTAAAGGTATTTGGATAGTATACAAGTCCAGTAGGGCTGGGCAAACTGCAGCTGTGGGATCTTTGGCTAAGCTTAAGATACTATGTTCTCATACCGCTTATTGTGTTGTCTTAATTTTAAGTAAAACTTCACCATGGCAGAAAGTAAAGACATTCCTATTTTTATTCATATGAAAACTCTGATCTCTGTCAAACAGTGAAACTGGTTTAACAGGATGTCCTAAGAAAAACCTTGCCTCACCCTTGAGGAGACTGTAACTTAAATTGTAGTGGCACCCAGTAGGTGCCAGAAATGCTTAGGCAGAAATAGCTGGGGTGAGGTGCAGGGGAGAAAGTACAGAAGACCAAATCCTGCTAAAAAGATCACTGTAGGCCCTTACTTTGCAGCAAAACCAATAAATTATTCTGTGTTTGAAGAATGAGGGAATGGAAAGCTGGGAGATGTAGAAGGGTGCGGGCATTAGAGCCAAAAAGCCAACCCAGCTATGGTGGTTGCCATTGGGATGTAAGGGGAGAGGTAAGAAATTTGTGCAGAATCCTAGAGATGCCATGGTTGCCGGAAAGTTCAAGGGATGCTTCTGCTCTTGGGGGAGAGTGCCTGGGGGGAGGTGTGAAATAGAAATCACAGGTAAATCACATTTGTAAAGAGCGATTTGCAATGTATCAGTTGTTCTAGCTGAACTTACCTTGATTAGTGCTGCTTCTGAAAAAGCTTATATGCCCCTCTTAGCCTTCTGCTTCTAACTAGTGCTGGTTTGTCTAACGTGGTCCTGCTTCTTCCATAACCTTGTCATTTTTTGTGCCGTTGTTGATGTTTGGGGAACTAGTTTAGACAAAACTCTGCAGTGTGCTCTGACCTCAAGGCGCCACTAGCCAAGATAAGGCATCTGTTGATAAGAATGTTCTAAGAGATCTGCTGTTAATCTCTTTAAATGTTATCTAGTCTGTTCAAGTCAAACTTGAACACATTTTCTCCATGGCTCTATCTCTTGTCTCATTACAACTGTGAATGAAAGTTCCTGATACGTCCTCAGGGTGCTGCGAATGTGTTGTGTATCAACATGTTTCAGTTCAGTGTGCAGGTGACTTCAGCTGGCGGTCATGCTAGCCATGGCAGAGCTTCCAGTTCTGTCTGTATTGAAAGACTGACTTATTTTGAAATTTTTCCTCTCTGTGCGGTCCTCTATAGACACACTACCTCTGCAGCTGGAATAGTTCTCCAAAGAGATGCCAGTATTCACTTGTTCATGCTCTGAAGCCCATTCTTTGATGGAAAGGGCAAGAACCATTAAGAAAATGGAACTGAACTGAATTTCATGGGTAGGAGTCAGGCTAGCTTTCCAGTTGAGAGATCGCTTAGTGGTGATAGTGAGTCAGACCCAGATGAGAATGTTACAAAGCATTGCACTTAATACCAGGGCAGGGGAGGGGGCGCGAAATCTGTTTAATTCTGGTACAAAACACCCTCACTCCTCCTGTCAAGAGGAAACTTGTGTCCTCCTAAGAGGTGGCCTTTTTAGGGTAGCCTTGGCTATGGTAAGTTCATGGTGCTGTGTTTGTGTTGGGGAGAGCTGCTTTCTGGTTGTAGTGAACTGTACACTCTGGAAACTTCGTTAACAGTAGTGCTTCCATCTTTTTGTCTAAAACTGCTGATCCATCCTGGGTTCTTTCTGTGGTGGCTCTCCAGAGAGATTCTAACTGGGAAATAAATGGATGTGAAGGCCACGGGGAAGGTGAAGGTGGAACACCATGTAATGCACTAATTTGGAGCACCTAACTCCTCCCCTTTTGAAAAGAAGGGGTGGCTGACTGCAAGGCTGTTTGGTTTTCTCTGGTGTATGTTTTGGCACATATTTCTCCTCATCCCAGTGTGTGTTTAAAACCTACTCCCTTCATCTGCTTCCCTTCTCCTTGCATGGGGCTCTTCTCTGATACCTTGGCACTGGAAGTGTTCCATCTTGATGTATAGAAGACTGCTTGTATTTGTGCTGTTGTATCTCTGTAGTATATAAATAGAGGACTTTGGTGTGCCCACCTGGAGTAGGTCACTAGTAATAAACCTTTGAAAAAGCAGGTGAGGGTGAAGCATCCTTCTCATGCAAATTTAGAACTAACGCTTTGGAAGCAGTGCTGAAAAGGGGTCTGTCTCCTACTGCAAACACAAGGATAAAGACTAGCACTAGCGTTATATTGCCTGAGTGGATGGACTTCCAAAAAATGGATTTTTCTTTATTAGGTCTTTAAGAAGTTGGTTTGAATACATAAAACCAGCAAACACTTGCTTTCAGTCTGTACTCTGCTTGAGGATTTTGCTGCCTTGAGCTTTCTGTTAATGCTCTGTGGTCACTTATTTTTGTACTGCTTTTATTTCTCACAACGATTTCTCTGCTTGCTTTCCTTCTGTGAACACTTCCGGGGGGGGAAATAAATATGCTGGTTTTGTGAATATCATTACTGATATTTTTGCTGAGCTGTATTTTGCATACTGACACTATAAATCCTATGTCAGAGATAACTTGTAATGTTTGTGTGTGGTGCACTAGGGCTAATTCTTCCCTACTTTTTTCTTTTATTTCCAGGGGATCTACAAGTATCTTGAGAGGTGTTTTTCAGACTTTAAGCAGAGAGGCTTTGTTGTTGGATATGACACACGAGGTCAGGTGACCAGCAACTGCAGCAGTAAGAAGTATGAGTATTGATTACATTTGCAAGACTAGAAATTAAATTGTGGCTTTACATGCATTTCATTCTATCAGAGTATTTTTTTGTCATGAACTGCACATGCTCTTTCCCCTCCCATAGTCCATTTAAATAGTAATGAAGAGAGGCATGGACTAAAGCCTTTATAATGTCATTTGCCAGCAAATGTGGAATGTAAGGCTAGTCACTTCACCAAAGAACTTAGTCTAAATGCACAAGAATATTAGGCAGACATTAAGAAGTTGATATGCCTGGAGAGAAATTTGAATGTGAAGGTAAATTCAGAATACTAACATCTAGGTTGAAATCACTAACTCTTAATGCGCTATTGTTAACACTGTTGTTCTTTTGTATTATGCATCTGATTTAAGCTTGCTTGGGGGAGAATTCTACCTGCAGCGTACTGCAACCTGGTGTGTTGGTACCCTTGTGCTAGTCTGTGATCTCAAAGCATTCCCCATGAGGAAATACACTACCTGGAATACTTAAAATGTAAACTTCCAGTGATGCCAAATTGTGCTCTTTGCAAGGAAAGGGGAGAGAGGATCTGTGAAAGGACTGCTTTCTGAATTCTATTAGGAATCAGAATCCCTTGCCATTACAACATATGTTTTGCTCCCTGAATGACGTGTCTTACAAAAAAACCAACCCAGTAGCTAATTATTATTTGGTTAATTAGTAGTTAATTGTTGTAGTTAATATAGTTATTCTAGTTAATTGTAACTAATGTAGTGTGTTGTGGGTGGTTGTTTTTTTTAATTTTTTGTCAACATTTAATATTCTAACATTGTGAAAGCTCTTGATGTAATAGAGCACAGGATCTAGTTAGTGTCTCCTAAGGGTTGTTTCTCCATTCCCCTGAAGTCTGCTTCTCCATGCTTCCTGTATGGCCTTCAGACACGTGTAGAACTTCACCCACCAGGCTCCGGCATAAGGATTTCAAACTAATCTGTTACACTGTGTGTGTAAGGCTATTACCCAAATTGTCTGGATTATGCACAGCTTAAAAATATGGAAGGGTAAGAAAAACATTCCATTCCAGCCACACAAAGCTTGGAATTCAGATTGGATGTCAGTACAGTGGTGTTTCACATATTGAAGGAGCAAACCAATTCTCAATTAGATGTTTCTTTTATCCTCTTGGGATGACACACAGTTACAGTAGTGCTAAAATAAAGTTGAACCTCCCCAAAAGAATATTTTCAATTGGATCAGCGTGCTTATCCAGCGCTATGTGAGCAGGAGTGCCCCCTTCTTTGCATCCAGTTCCAGTGCTGTGGGAGATAGCTGGCTGTACAACTGTATCCCGTAATTAAGTTGATGTAAACTGTTGTGATACACAAGCCAAACTTCAGTAGCTTCAACTACAAGCTAGGCTCTCAAACTCTTTTTAAGTCATTTCAGGTTACATTTGATAAGTGCTATAGTGATACAGAAATTCTGAGTAACTGAAATGTAGACTGCAGTGAACTCATCATGGGGGATAAGGAAGCAAGTATTAATGCTTGTCTGTAAAAACAAGTGAGCAAAGCAAACTTACACTGCTTAATCTCTCATCTGTTTTGACTCTGAGACTTCCCATTAACTGCTGAGCTGTGTGTACCTGGCTTGAAAAGAGCAGTTTCATATCAAAGTTACCTGAAGGAGAATGTGTTTCTCTGCTACTTGAAAGGAAAAGTTTATTATAAAGTCAAGGTTTAAAACCATGGGTGCTGTTACTGTTTCTGAACTTTCTGGATTAAGAGTGTGCAGCTTGGCAGAAGTTTTATTTTAGGAATAGATCTGCTTCATGGATATTGTCTGAAGCTGCTGAACAAGGCTGGCAAACATGGGTACTGAATCCTTTTCCAAACCTGCTGTTGCAGACATCTGGCACTTTAAACTTCCTGGAAGATTGGTTCTGTCCTTGAATGAAGGGCAAGTGGCACACCAGTAGGTTCTGTATCCTTGTTTGATATGTAATATCAACCAATATGACTGGTTTATTGACGCAGTTGACTGGAGTGCCTTGCACTCCTCGAGCAACAGATAAAACCACTGTCTCAGGTTCTACAACCTGAAAACTGAAAAAAAACCCCAAACCCCAACAACAAAATAATCAGTTTGTACAGTTCTTTGTAAGCCAAATATTTAAGGGATTTAAGAAACAAGTGAATTGAAAGTTACAGTAATGCCATATGGCTGTTGTATTGTTGTGGGGAGTTGGGTTGACTGAATGTTTTCTTTCTCATGTTGGTAGACTTGCAAAGCTCACTGCGGCAGTCCTGCTGGCTAAAGATGTACCTGTATACTTCTTTTCCACCTATGTCCCTACACCATTTGTGGTGAGTCATTTTTCTCTTTTATATTGTTGAACCCTGCAGTTAAGGGAGTATTTGGAAGCTTACTAAATGTGAACTAGCAATTTTCTTCTCAAATTCCGTTCCTTAAACAGAAAAATAGAGGCTGCTTGGTACACTTGGCTCTTTAAGGAGGCTGTAACAAGGATGTCACTGAATTCTTCTGTGTGCAGATAGTTCATAGAATCACATTTCACCCTAGGCTGTTACACAAGGGCAACAGTTCTTGCAGTGTGCGCTTTGCTTTATTCATTACAGGTGAAGCATTCTGCTGTTCTTTTATTCTGTGCTTAAACACCTGCATGTCATAAGGCTCAAAGATGGTATCTACATGTGTGTGAATATATACACATGTATAGGGAGTTATGTTTTTGGCCGTAAGACTTACGTTGCTTAGAGTGGAAGAAATGAAGGATTGCCTCTACTTCTAATATCTTAAAAAAAACCCAAAACTTTCTGTTCTAGTCACAGCTTTTTCTTGCAGGGTTTTAAATCCTTATTTTTTTATTCTGTAAGCTTTTCCATTATGCTGTGGATCTTGTTTTGAGGGGAGGACTGAAAGGACTGGATGCTTTTTAGCTGGAAATACTGGTGAATTCCTTCGTTCTGTTTCAACCTGTTTTCTCTTAAATACTAGTGTAATTTGAGTGTAGACTTTCTTTACTTGGCCAGTTAATGATTGTGTTTATGCAATTGCTAAATAGAACAATGTTCTTATGCAACAGAATAGAAGCAGCTTTCTCTATTACTAGCTACAGGAAGCTGAATGGTGAGCATTCAGGTATACAATTTTCAAACTGGTAAAACATCAGGAGCCACTTCCTCCGTAGCATCCTATTGCATAATTGCCCTAGTAATACAGGGTTGTTTGTGCTAGCTGCAGAACTCTTGGGTAAATGGACATTTCTGTGTTTCCTTTGTAGCCCTATGCTGTTCAGCAGCTCAACGCTGTGGCTGGTGTGATGATCACAGCGTCCCACAATCGGAAGGAGGACAACGGATACAAGGTAAGGCTTGAACTGGAAGCTTGTAGCCTGTCAGGGTCAGCTGCTTTTCAGTATTACCTATGTGCCTGCGGCATCTGGCGTATTGTAGAATCACAGAAGGGTTTGGGCTGGAAGGGACCTTCAAGACCAGCCAGTCCCACCCCCTGCCAGGGGCAGGGCCCCCTCCCCCCAGCCCAGGCTGCTCCCAGCCCCGTCCAGCCTGGCCTTGAGCCCTGCCAGGGATGGGGCACCCACAGCTGCTCTGGGCAGCCTGGGCCAGCGCCTTGCTGCCCTTGCAGAGAAGAGGCTTCTTTTGGAGGGCATGTGTGTACGTTAGAAGAAGGAACGATTTCAAGTAATTCATCCTTTTATAACCTGAATTACACACTTTCTTCTGCAATTAGGACTTAAGACCAAACTGCTTATGTATGTTAGGCACAGCTGTGTTGTGACATTCCATAGAGTCTAATCTGCAACTGGAGAAAAGCAATGTAGTATGTGTTCACTTCTTAGACTTAAACATGAGTTTAAGATTAAGCTATAACTTAGGTGAATTAGTCCATGTAGTAGGTAACTGTGCTGCAGACAGTGGCAGTTTTAGTTGATAAATAATACTTTGTAGTAGCGTGTTATTCCCTGTAAGATTGTTTTTCTGGGCATTGAGGGAGAGGTGAGTGGCTTCATTTTGAAAACTTAGAATAGTATAAACATCCATAACAGCAAATGCTGCTTATGAAGTATTGTAACACAGTTTCCTTTCTAAACTTTATAAGAATCTGAACTAAGCTCTAAACTTTAAACTTGGCATTCTAGAAGCTTGGTAACAGGTCACTGAGTAATGGCAATGATAGGAAAACCAGTTTTGCTCTGCACAGAGATAACTCTTGGAGGTGATGGTACTGTACTTGTCCTCTGTGGAAGAAGTTGTGAAGTACTTCAGCAGCCTTTATTTTTGCTTAGCTATAGCAGTGAATAAGAAAGTAAGCCACATCAGTCTTCCAGGTGCTTCATTTATCAAGAAGCTATTATGTTTGTGTTTTCTGATACAGAGCATTTTAGTTTTGTCAGGATATTGTTTTTTCTAGTCTTTAACAAGAATTGTTTTTCACTGTCTCCCCTGTGAACTCAAGCAGCTTCTGAAGGCTTTGGACAATTTTAGCCAAGCTTGACAAACCCATAGTTTTGAAGATCCTGAGTACCTGTGGGTTTCATGAAAGCCAGCGGACAAGAAAAGAGAGACAGATTGGTCTCGAGTAGAAAGCCCGCCCTGTGAACTCAACTATGTTATTGGCAATAAACTGTGGGAAAACTGGCATCTAAATAATTCTTTAACAAAGGCTTTTTATAGTTCAGGGTTTGATCGTGTTTCCAGCTGAAAGATTACAGTCATTCAGTTATGGAAAAACATGTACCTTGGCACACTGCTTATCTGTTTTGCTTTAATTTCAAAAACAAGTTATGTTTCTTTTTCAAAAGGAATGCCAGGCTTTGTAGAAGATAATGGTTTTTCTTCTGTTACAGTTTGCACAACACTCTCAAATGTAAGTGCCCAGTTTGTTTCTCACATTCTGATGATTTCAGTCACAATAGTTGAATATCAGCTTTTTTGAAAAGAGGTCATGTTGCTAAGTAGCTATCATCACGTAACTGAAATCATAAACTGTGATTCCAAATGACTTTGAGAATCAAGCCAGTCTGATGCTAGCCTTTACTGTATGAATACAAGCAGCAGGAGGCATGTGCAATCCTATAGCTAAAAATTTATCAAGTTAATGTTTTTGAATAAACTGTTGTCTTGTTTTCCTTAAACATATTCCAGGTTTATTGGGAAAATGGAGCACAGATCACCTCTCCTCATGATAAAGAAATTATAAAATGTATAGAAGAGTGCGTTGAACCATGGAATGGCTCTTGGAATGAGAATCTAGTAGACACCAGTCCCCTTAGAGAGGATCCACTGAAGAAGATTTGTGACTGTTACATGGAGGATCTGAAAAAGATCTGTTATCATAGGTATTGTATAAACCAAAATGTACTTAAATTATATTTTTAAGTAAGCTCTGAGTTACATGTAGAAAACTGCTTACAGATAGACTTCAATAATAAAGCACATGATCCTGCCATACATAAACATTTTTGGTTTGAGTATAGGGATTGGGCTGTCTTGCAAAATTTTAATAGTTTTGGACCTGCCTGTAGTTACTTTTATCGTCACAAATCAGTGACGTGACTTCTGTCTTTACAGTTCATGTCTGTGTGTTCCACTCTGCCACAGGTATCACTGTGTCCTTGAGGCCATTGCTCTGTGCTCTTCATGGTGGAAATAATTTTTGGTTATCTCCCCATTCTGTCTCGCCCCATCCCTTCTCTGAGATGCCATTAAATTTGGTGGTCACCATCATTAGGACAATAAAGCAGCCTGCCTTTTGGACACTAGGCTACAGTAAAGCGTGCTGATGTGAACCATTTTATGCAAATGAATATGCTCAAAGAGTTCTGAATAAAATGCAGAAATTCAGAGTAAAGGTGAGGTGTACCTGCATGGAGTAGAGGTAAGTTTAAAAGTTAGGTAGTAGAGCCAGAGTAAGATCTTCAGTGTAGTGGAAGACCATGAGTTTGATGCAGGAATTAGCAGTTCGTTCTTTGGTGACTTTCAGCTGATGCAGCAGAAGGTAAATACCTAATTTTCCAGAGGAAGTGGCTTTAAACCAGCAATTTCTAGTGAAAGTTCAAATGAGCACTTGTCAGTCGTTCCTTCTTTGAAATTAATGCAGAAATCACCAGAATAGTACAAAGTATAATGTATTTTCTTTTGCTTTCCCACATGAAAGTAGTCTTGTTAAATAACTAAAACCTTACTGAATTTCTGTTTTCCTTCTCAGGGAGCTAAACATGCAAACAAACTTGAAGTTTGTTCATACCTCTTTCCATGGAGTTGGACATGACTATGTGCAGTTGGCTTTCAAAGCATTTGGCTTTCAGCCTCCCATTCCAGTACCTGAACAGAAAGATCCAGATCCAGACTTCTCTACTGTCAAATGCCCAAATCCTGAAGAAGGAGAATCTGTGCTGGTATTTTTGTTTCTACTTCGTCAGGTTTCTGTGAGCTTTCCTCTGTTTGGATATGATACTGTGTTGAAAAACAAATTGAGGAAGAGAACAGAGAGTACCTGCTTTTCAGCTGTGTTAATACAGTGGGAAATCCAAATGAGATTTTCTTTCACTGCATGTTACATATAAGTAGGAAGATTGTGGGTTTATTTGCTCTTGTGATTTTATTTCCTTTCTTTTTTCCTCTCCCTCTTCTCCCACCAGGAGTTGTCACTGAGGCTTGGAGAGAAAGAAAATGCTAGAGTAGTAGTAGCCACTGATCCAGATGCAGACAGACTAGCAGTGGCAGAACAGCAGGAAAAGTAAGTAATGAGACCTCTTATTTTATCTCTTTCTGTAGAAGAGGCAGTGAAAGTTGCAGACTGTCCCCAAATGGTTGACAGGCACACACCTTCAACCCGCTCTCTTTCCTGTTGTGACTTAGCTATTTGGGTATTCTTCTTGCTAGTTTCATCTCATGGTATAGCTGCACCTGAAATAACTTATTTTAAATAAATTAAGTTGATAACTACTAGATTAAATACCAATGTTACAGTAAATGGCCAAATAAAACAAAGAAGTTGAGTGGTTATTAAAGAGGGTGAAGTCCTGTTACTGTTTTTTTTGCTTTTATTAAGCAGACAGATTCTGACTTGGGTCAGTTAGCTGTTGTGGGCTTCTTTTGGGTTTTTTGTTTGCTTGGGTTTTTTTTCCTGGCTTCTTCGTATTGAATAGAAATTATTTTTTTTTCCCCACTAACAGGCCAAAATTCTGATCATTGTGTAAGTAACTGTCTATAATGTGCGGTTGCGCAGGCATTGCCTGACTACAATGTATAGACTGCTATACTTCTGTTTGATAAATTAAAAAGACCTGAGCTGTCTTAAAGCTGACAGTAAGGATACTCCATCCGGTATCTTTGCTTGCTAACAGAATGCACTGGACTTGTCAATCATGGAGATGTGATAAATGTGGCTAGTATGGTGGCTTTGTATAGAGCAGCTTGTCAGTAGTGTGCTCAGATTCCTGTTCTTCCAGCGACTGTAGAAAACATTTCCCCTCAGTGGATGCTCCTGGGAAACCTGGAAGAGCTCTTATTTTCTATTTTGTCTGCAGTGGCTGCTGGAAGGTGTTCACTGGCAATGAGCTAGCAGCTTTGTTTGGGTGGTGGATGTTTTCTTGCTGGAAAGAAAACTGCTCCGAAGATGCTGATGTGAAGAATGTTTACATGTTAGCCACCACAGTCTCCTCAAAAATTTTGAGGGCAATTGCACTTAAAGAGGGATTTCACTTTGAAGTAAGTGTGGCTTCTGTGATGACTTCTTGACATTAAAATTTGATTGGCGTGTCCCCTGCTGACAACTTTATGAAATGAAAAATAAACAGGTGAATTCCAGTCTCTTGGCTGGGGTTTTTTATGTGTTCCACTTTGCAGAGAATGCTGGTTTACCTAGACAAGCTTGACTTCAGCATCTGCAGTGCTCCTCAGTGCACCTTGCAGCGAATGCGGGTTGTGAGATCAACTTGTGCAAAGCTGTAAGGAGGCTGTAAGAGATGACACCAATGAGAACCTAAATTACACGTTATAGAAATACCTTTGTCTTGGTTATTTTCCTTGAGGTAAATTCTTCTGTGTGAGAGAATGAAAGCTTGTGTAACTTGGCAGGTTTACTACAAAAATGGAGCGCTCTTTGATGGGTTTGTAGCATTTGCAGGTTACACAGTGTTCCTTCGGGTACCCAGAACACTAGTAGATTTTAAATCTGGTTTTACTTTAAATTGTGACAGAGGAACTCTTATGTTCAGATGCTTAATATAGTTGCAGTAAGGACTTACTAAAAAGAAAATGGGGGGTGCCCCCCCCCCCCCCCCCCCCCCCCGACCGACCGACAGTTACTATTTCAGTTTCTGCATTCAAATTAAGTACTTGCTCTGTCTGCTGGATGTTAGCTTTAAGAGGTGCAAGTGCTCTAAAGCTTGGCACAAACATACAAAGATCCAGGTCTTGTTTATACATGTTTTAGTTAAGCCCATGTACAACAGGAAAAAATATATTGCCAAAAAATGAGGAATTAAAAGCTAAAAATAAAAGCCACTCTGAAAACCATTTTGAGGGATATGCTTAATCAGGTTGAATATACTGCTCATATATTATTACTTCTTTCCCTTTCCAGAAAGGGACACACTTCAAAAAAAGAAGCTAGGAAATTATAGAATCCCTTGGCCTCCTTTAAAAGCTTCCCATCTTTGTACCTTCCTTCTCTCCAAGGAGGACTTTTTCTAAGCTTTTTACTGCTTTTGCATGATTTGAAGAGCACAAGCAGTGCTCTTCTCTTCCATCGCCCAAACCTGCTGTTTATATTTCTGTAACTGTACTGTCGTCTCATCTGATAAGCACCACCAAGGATCTCACCTGATCTCGGAGAGAGCCCTGGGCTCTCAAGCATGCTTGCTTCTTGATTTGATATGCACGTCCTAGCTGAGTATTCACTAGTAAAACGCTATCCTTTGTTTTAGACTTTTTGAGATTGATTCTGCTTTAGATTCATGATCTAAACTGAAGATGTGACTTGTCTAATGTTTGCCTTTATTGTCCCTGTCCTGTTTGTCAATCGGTTTTAATTTTCAAGAACATCAGAAAAATGTTCTTTAAAGCTTTAGTTTTTTGACTCTGCAGCAGTCTTTTCCATTGACCTTAAAATTCAGAATGCAGCATCTCTCTGCATCCTGGAAGTGAAAAGAGTAGCGGGTACACTTTCTTCTTTGACTTGAAACTAAGCTGAAAATGTGTATTTGAGGCACTTTTTTTCCTTTCTTGTTTCAGGAAACACTCCCTGGTTTTAAATGGATTGGAAGTAGAGTTAAAGACCTCCTAGATAATGGAAAAGAAGTTCTCTTTGCATTTGAAGAGTCTATTGGTATGTGTGGTAATATTGCTTTAAAATGTTGAGAACTGTGTGGGGGATATGGAACTAAAAAGGAGTGGTCTTAGTTATGACACGAAACACAAAAGAACTTTGTTTTTTTTCTCGTAGTTACTAGTATTGGTATTTTGCTGTCATCAAATCAACTTGCCAACTGTCATAATAAATGATAAATGAATCTTGGATCCTAGTATTGTGCTCATGCAGTTTCCGATGCAAACCTGTTCTGTTACAGATTGAAAGTGAGATGCCAGAGGCAGACTGCTGTTGCTCTGTGGCCTTTTAGCTGAGGTTAAGCGTAGGATCTGTTCTTAATATCTTACAGGTCCTCTCTGTGAGGACATGCTATTGATGGCTGCGTGGAACTGGGAGGTGGCTTGCTTCGGTCACGCTGTCCATCACACCAGTATGGCAGTTCCTCCAGGAGCTATGTGCAGTCCCCTTGTACTTAGAACAATATGTGAGGAATCCAGGCGTGCAGAAATAGCATTAAATACCTTATGGAAGTGTGTGACTATTCCTGCTGACCTTGCCTTGAGCACTCTGTTTATCTTGGTGATCTTGCTGACACCACTTACCTGTAGAGAACTATGCAGGGAACATTTTGGCTGTAGGAATTCTCCACTTTTTAGGATAAACGGCAGCTTTCTGAGATGGCGTATTCACATATAATATGGCATTTGAAAATGAAGCAAACACTGAAGAGGGTGGGTGTCTATGCCAGTTTCATTCATAAAATGAAGGAAGCTTTTAACCATAAGGAGTTAAGATCTTGCTCCCGTGTCCCTTCAGAAAGGAGGCATCTGGGCAGTGCTGCGAAGTGCTGGTTTATGGGTTACCAAGGCTGGATATGTATGGGCTCCTTTGGTCCAAATTACTGCAAAAGACTCCTTGCAGTATCTGTGTGCTTGCACAAAACAAGCAAATTTTTGTGTTTAACACTCTAGTATGAGAGATCTTCTTAGAGAGCAGATGTTACCAATCTGGAATTAATTCATTATAGTATGTGTCTTTCCAGCCCTATAACCCCTAAGTTAATTAGATGTCTTAGAAAAGAGGAATGCATATGCAGTAATAAAAACAGCTTACATGTATTGGCCGATTTTCTATTATGGGAAAAGGGTTAAAACTTCAATCAAATCAGTGTAATCGTATGTCAGGCTATTTTTCCACAATCAATTTTTTTTATTTCTAGGCTTCATGTGTGGCACATCAGTGTTGGATAAAGATGGTGTAAGCGCAGCTGTGGTCATAGCTGAAATGGCAACCTACCTGGAGGGCAAGAACCTAACACTAGCGCAGAAACTCATTGAGATATATGAAACGTAAGTTGTATTTCTCATTAGTATGTTCTGCTTAACTATTTTGGAGCTGGGAATAACCTAATAAATATTCTTTAATGCATCCCTCAGATGTTTTCTCACTGGAAATTGTTTTTTCTGATGCCGTGATGGGCTACAGTCTTTGGTATTACAAATACCCCTTGAACACCATATCTCCCAAAGGACTTAGAGGCCTTTTCTATTGTATTTCTGCAATAAATTATGAAAGAATAGAATTTTGCATATGGATCCACCAGGACAAACTTTTCTGTTGTATTTGATTCATGCTGTGTTACTTCTCTTACCTCCTGATGGGTAGCTGTGTTAGTTGTGATCCGTAAGACAGGTAACAATCTTAGTTGTGGTCTGTGTGCCTCTGAACACTTAGTATTTTCACTTAAACATGGTCTGGGGATTGTTAGAAAATCACATGCTGTTGTTGCAGAGGCTTGTAATAGAACAGAGGTTAAAGGAATGATCTGTGTTCGGTAGCTACAGACACGATTCACAGCAATAAAATGAGGAACATGTTTATATCAGAATTAAGTGATGTAAGCCCAGTTAATCAGCAGAAGCACAGTTCCTTTGCTTTGACAGGACTGGTGGCATGGTTAAGCAAATCATATATGCCACTCTTTCCTGCCAGCCCAGCAGAAGGGCAGACTGTGGCCCTTCAAACCTTGGAATGATAAAACACAAACTATGGTCAGTATTTATCCCTTTGTGGCACTCAGGAGTTCTGTCTTTCATATGCAGACTGCAGCAAAACCAGTAATACACAGCTGGATTGAAAAGCTGTCAATGATAGCCCTACAGGAAGATTTATCTCCCAGTCACACTGATAAATGTGTTTATTTAAAGAAAGATTTATCATTCAGTCACACTTAATTTTTTGAAAGCTGCAGAGAAGGGTCTCTGTAGAATGAGGAGTGGGTGGCGTGTAGCAAAGAACAGCTTCAATTTCAACATGCAAACACGGCTGCTGCACCTGGTGAGCGCTGCTTGCTTTAGGTCTGATTGAGGGTAGTTTTAACTTGGATGAAATAATCGGTCACCTTCCTCAGAGGCTGTTGAAATAGTCTGTTGTTGTGCCTGGTCCCATGGCTATGGCAGACAGTTTTTGATGGTGTAGGAATGATACTGCATATTAATTTCCTGAGGGCTAGCAAGGCTGCAGTTAGCCAAATGGTTAGCTTTTATTTCTTTGGAACTGAAACCTTTACTTGCATTTAAAAATAGCTTGAAATGATGTGAGTAATGCAGTGAAATCTGCTTCAGAGTCCAAACATTTGCCTATAAATATCTGTTTCCACAGCTGTGAGAACTGCATTCTTACTCTGTTACTGCTTTTCCAAGCAGGGGCTTTATTTAGATACCAAATGTGCAGAAAACTTCTGAATCTTGTAACTGAAAATATTAATCTGCTTGTAGGTATGGATATCACATATCAAAGACTTCCTATTTCTTGTGCTATGATCCTCCTACTATCAAAAGGATATTTGAGAAACTTCGGAACTTCGATGGCTCTCAGTCTTATCCAGACTTTTGTGGTATTTACAATATATTACATGTACGAGATATTACCACTGGCTACGATAGCAGCCAGCCAAATAAGAAATCGGTGAGTCACAAAGTATTTTTGCAGGAGAGGTTTGGGTTTTGAAGAGACTGAAAGATAAATACACCAAGAACTACGCAGAAAGACTAACTATGTCAACTAAGATGGCAGGATAGTTACCATCATCTACTAGGACTGCTTAATGACACTTACTGGGGGGAAAATGCTTAAAAGTGAAATGGCTTGGCGATGGTATTGACTACTCTGATATAACTATGAATGAACTTTATTAGCTGAAGTGAGCTTGATGCTCCTGCAACTTTTAAACTGTCTAGCAGGCTTCCAGATGTTGGAATTCCAATGGGAGTAAGAGGGAATCCTGTTTCCCGAAATACTGAGTCTGATCTAGGTGATAGGCTTGTCGAGCTGAACTTGTTCTAGACTGTTGCATTGGCTGGCGGATGTATGCTGCAGGGGATTTAAACGTGTTTATTTAGCTTTGTATGTACTGAATGTTGTATTTACAAAAAACCAAACCAACCCCCCCCACACACTTTTGTGTTGGCTGAAGTGTTCTGTAATAAAATGTTGTTGTTTATGTAGGTGCTGCCAGTGAGCAAAAGCAGTCAGATGATCACTTTTACGTTTCAAAATGGTTGTGTTGCCACCCTTCGGACAAGTGGAACAGAACCAAAGATCAAGTACTACGCAGAGATGTGTGCGTTGCCTGAACAGAGGTCAGTAGCAGGTCTGCATGCACGTGTTGAAAGATGCTTTTGGGCTGAAAAGTCTGTATGGAGAAATAGATTCCTTGCCTGGTGCGGGATTCCTCTGCTGCCTCCTTGGAGACCTAAGCCTCAGCTGACTGTTCCAGCCTGTTAAACTGGGCAGAGCAATGCACATTCCTGCTCAGAGGGATCTCCTCTGTAGTGGATAAGACAAAGAATGGAATTTGCTATAGTAGGAGACTTATTAACCCAATTTCTCATTCACTTAGAATTAAAAAGTGATGAAGCTGTGCTGCTACTGGCAAGTAAGCTTAAAATCAAGTGGATTCCTGTTGCATTTTGGAATCTGCTGTGTTGCTCTGAGCTTCTGGATACCAACTAGAGGTTGGTCCATTTTGGATAGCCACCTGAATTGAGCTTCTTCCAGTTTAAGGGGGATAGGAAGGTGGGGAACCATGGGGTATGTTTACAGTATTGAAATCAGGAGTGTGAGTGAGGAACCTAGGTTCTCAGTCTAGTTAATGGAGAGAAGCAGGCTCTCGAATCGGATTCCTAACCTAAATTGCGTGAGTACCCCTCCTTTTAGACTTGCATCCCAATGTTGCTGTGGAGTAGAGAACTGAAACTAACACAGAGGGGCCTGTGATTCGCTATTTACTTCTACTTATTGGCAGGAATTCAAGGTGTGCATATTTTTATCACTCAATCTTCTGGTCATATTTAGGCAGTCAGTGGATAGGAAGTAGTAGATTTACCTTTGCTTGTGAAATGTGCATGTGAGGGGATACACAAATCCATGCCTAAACAGCTTTCCACAGTTGGCTGAAGATTTGTTTAAAACATGGTTTATTGCTATGTGAAGTGAATTAATACAGGTACGGCCCATCTTTTGAATCACATTTTTAAATTGTTCTGAATAGACCGTGGAATAAGAGCAGGTCAGGGAGGTGGTAGGAGCCCTGCATCCCATACAGCACCTCTTGTCAGAAGCTTGTATTTATTTGGTCAGAGGGCTTTCTGATGGTTTGGCACATGAATGCACTTTTGTTACGTGGGTGTGGAAATTCTCACTTGAGTTAGAACGTGCCTCCGTGAATCTGGCAGTGGGCAAGGTACTGTCGTCTGGTGTAAATACCAAAGAAAAGGTAATATAGAGTTGAGGCAGATGGCTGCACCAACAAGGAAGAAATAAATGCTGGCAATACCGCCTTTAACCTAACCTTAACACAAGTGAAGGCCAGATAAGTAAGAGCAGTGAGGAGAGAAACTAAGTACCTGAGAATGCTTTGATGCATTGTTTGGGCTTTTGCTGCTCTTCATTCTGGTAAGTCAGAAAAATATGTTGACCTTTCATTTTAGTAATGCCTGTGGTTAATAGCAGTTATTATCTGGAACATGAAATGGCTGATAACGCCCTGGCCGGTGTCAGCAGCAGCGTGGCCAGCAGGGCCAGGCAGTGCCCGTCCCCCTGTGCTGGGCCCTGGTGCGGCCGCCCCTCGAGCCCTGGGCTCAGCGTTGGGCCCCTCACCCCCAGACAGACCCGGAGGGGCTGGAGCGTGTCCAGAGCCGGGCAGGGGCTGGGGAAGGGGCTGGGGGAGCTGGGGGGGCTCAGCCCGGAGAACAGGGGGCTCAGGGGGGCCCTTCTGGCTCCCTACAGCTGCCTGGCAGGAGGCTGCAGCGAGGGGGGTCGGTCTCTGCTCCCAAGGAACCAGCGGCAGGACAGGAGGGAACGGCCTCCAGCCGCACCAGGGCAGGTTCAGGGTGGGCACAGGGAGAAATGTCTTCCCCGACAGGGTGGCCAAGCGCTGGCACAGGCACCGTCCTTGGGGGGGGCAGAAGAAGTGTGGATGTGGCGCTTGGGGACATGGGTTAGTGATGGACTCGGCAGTGCTGGTTAATGGTTGGACTCAATGGTCTTAAAGGTCTTTGCTAATGTCAACGATTCTGATCCTAAACTGAAAAGCCGTTAAGCTTCCCTGGTTCAAGGCATAAAATGGTCAGTAGGGACCTCAAAAGGCATTCCTCGCCGTAACAGGTTTGCACATGTTTCTCTGAGTGCTGTTCATTGATTATTCTTGAAAGCTCAACATCAGGAAAGTAAATTTTGTTGCAGTATTTTTAGGTGTTTTCTTTATAAAGGAAGTGCTGACCTGAGGGGCAGTGATGTATTGCTAGTTCCACAAATGAACAAAGCAAACGTAAACAGCTAGTTTTTCCTGTTCTCTGTTAAAAACAAACTGGGTTCCTCTCCCTCGAGTGAGACTCCTGGCGTAGCAGAAGGTTTATGCATTTTAAGGGTGTTGCAATGCATTAGTGTTTATGCATGTGGATGTTGTCTTTTTGCTCAAATGGATGTCTGGGCATTTAAACAGGGAGAGGATCAGTATATTACAGTGTCCTCTTGTGAGCCGTGACACTGTACCTGATTACTCAGTCCCTCTTGTAGTCAAAATACAGTCAGATACCCTGGATGGCCATCTGGACACTGTGTAGAGAAGAATATAGCGTATCTAGCTCTACTTTTTTTTTCTTCCTTCTTACTTTTCAATCCATTTACAGTCTGTGTCTGACCAGTCTTGCAATCATTCCTTCGTGTGTCCTCTCTGCTAGCCTTGAGCCCTCTGGTGGCAATTACTTTGTAAATCTAATTAAATAAATTTAAATTAATATTGCAGTAGTTCCTACTGAAAAGTAACTTGTTAAAACAAGCAGGGTGGAGTTTCTACATGTTGATGCTGGTAGGAAACATAACAGATCTGTCCATCACAGTTAGATCTTGCTTTTTATTTTTTATTTTTAATAGATGTTTGGTGTTTATCAGACCTTTGACATGTATTGTTCGGGTTTTTTTTTTTTTTTTTTTAGTGACAGAGGCGTGCTGGAAGAAGAGCTTCAGAAGCTTATCGAAGCTTTGATTGAGAATTTTCTTGAACCTGATAAGAATGGACTGGTCTGGCGTTCTGCTTAGATCTCCTGTAACTGGTGTTCAGAGAACTAACTGCCTGCACTGCACCGTGTGAAACAAAGGAACCAAGAACAGAACTCAGTTTAATACGTGTGTGTGTGTTAAACAGCTACATTTTTATTCTATAAAGAAGCAGTATTATTTTGTCAGGCTTTTCACCAAAATCTGGACTAGAAAATTGTGATAAAGAGAAGAAGGGATAAAAAAAGAATGGAATTTATCATTACAATTTTCTGTCCTTTTGACCAAAAGACTAATTAAACCACACCAATGCAAATGAACTGCCCTAGTAGGTTTAAGGCAGCTGATCTTAGCCACTAGATCTTGTCTTAAACTGATTTCAGGTACCCAATACCTTTTGTGCAGAAAGGTTTTAGAATCGGGTCGTGGTCATGTTTGAAGGGAGTAATCACTCCAGACTGACAAAAAAGCCTGCTTCTTCCTTGCTGTTGTGTGTGAATGTAGGTATCATTGTTACAGGTCTTAATTTCCAAAAATGTTGAAGTAGAGTTCAGTGCTTAGCATTTCTTGTTTAGGCAAGTTGTCAATATGACATTTTTTTCAGCTATTTAAATATCCTTCTGTTGTTAAAGGTGCTCTTGGTGCATTGTAACTTTCCTGTGTGTATCTTAAAATATTTACTTGACAGTGAAACAATAGTGGCAACACCTGCAGTCTGGGTTTTGAATTACGTTGTGCCTTTCCAAGGCTTCCAAAGGCACAGAAACTTACTCATTCCATGGTTAAATTGCCCATTCTAACTACACAGACTTTGCAAGCATTTTTTGTCCCACATCTATGAAGCGTCATAAGCTTTTTTTTCCCTAATAAAAGTTTCAGAAATTTGTAACTTTCAATGAAAATTCCAGTTAGTGACTGTTTTGGTTTTGATAGCTTGAATTCATACCGTCTTGTGTATTTAAAAAAGTGGAGGTGAGACAGTGATGCCACTCAGTTTTAGTTACTAAATCACAAAAATTTTTTGGCATATTTTGTAAGCTAATTTCTGTTGGAATAGCAGTTTGCTATTACTGTTACTCTCTCTGTTTTAGGGCAAATATGTCCCATTATCTGTTTCCTACCTTTGCTTGAGTAGCAAGTGATACTGCTAATCACTTTTTCCAAAAAAATACCGATACAGAAATTCCCATGTAAATGTCTAAGATTTCAGCAAATAAAAACTGTTTTGGCACAAGAAGGCTGTGGAAGATACTTTAACTGAAACAACACTTCAAGAAAAACTGCCTGTTGATTAACTGAGAATAATACTTACTAATGAGTTCCAAATTACTAATAGACGCCTTCAGAATGAAGTCCGTTATGTTCTGGAAATCTTCCTGCTGTCACTTGACACGAATTAAATAAAAGAAATAGATAAAACTGAATGCTTAACGGCTGTATTGAAAGTTACGTGAAAAGAACCCAAGATGCACTTAAGTTCAAGCCGTTGTTTTGCCACTATTGTTGAATCTTTACATTTGCCCTCCATTTTATTATACCCTTACAGCTTGATGCCATAGGATTGCGCAGAGTGGTTTTGTACGTGTTGCATCTAGATGGCTTTAAAGAGCACCAAGGTTTCTGTGTCTGTGCGGGTACTGGGTATTTCATGCTGACAGAAGCTTTGCACTATAACCGTGGATAAGTGTTTTGCTGTATATGAATGTACATGTACTGCAGAAGGTCTGTGTTGCACAAATTCTTATTTGCCACTAATATTTATTTATTTTTATTTTAAGAGAAAATATTTCCAAATTGTTCTGCAATTGAGTGAAATGTATCTAATGCCAAAAACTTTTTTTTCTTCTTGATTGTACGTTTGACTGATGTGGTGGGGAAAATGGGTGAAAAAATATACACTTAGAGTATACTCATGTTACTGTACAGCGCTGGGTATGTCTCAGGAGGTGTGAAGGCATTTCTGACTGCTGCTTTGTTTTCAGTTTTCACAGAAAGGTGCAGATCCAGATCCTGACTGCACTCAGTTTGAGGGAGGTCTTGCTGCTTGTTCCACTGACAGCAGATTAAAGCCTTGGGTGTTCTGATTTTTGTTGCTAAATAGCCTACTAGTAGTACAGAAAAGAACAAGTGAAACGTAATTTTGAACAAAGGTAAACACTGTAAAGAGCATAGCATGTGTGATGAGTCCAGCCGTGTGTATATTGTAGCAATTAGCATTAGGAGTTACATCTTGTGGCAATTACTTTGTGCCCCTACAAAGAGCAGGAATCTGCAACTTTCCAGTGAGATCTGCTTTATATCAGTAGGCAAGTGTTATGAATGCAGTATGGAAGAAAATCATCATTGTTTTCAAATCAGCTTTTGTAGAAATTGATAACTGTTTGTAGCCTGAATATCTATTTAGAAAGAAAAACAAATACAGGGAGTTAAGTATCTGGGATTCTTCTCGTCAGTAGATTTGCGCAGTAAGTTGTAGACGTAGTAGTGCTTTTGGAATGACAGCAACAGGCGCATCGTGTTGAATGTATTTTAAAGGGTATAACAACTATTGCTGTTTTTTAAACCACTGCTACCACTGGTTTCCTACTGTATTTGAACTGTTTGATCTATTTGTACTGTTCCATTTGTGGAACTCCTTTTATCTCCTCCCTCTGATCTTGCGCTTCCCTTATTTCTGTTACCGTGAAGGACTGTAATTCTCTTACTTCCTTGCCCTGTAACTTTGTTATACATCACGTTAGAGTTTGTTGGGCTTGTGCACAGCCTTCTCTCAGTTGTCAGCTGCTCTTCCCTACTTTTCAGATAAGAACAAAGGCTTGTCAAACATGACTAGGAAGCAGACAGTAGATCAAAGTATGCTGGGGATGTTGTTTACTAGGTGCTTCCAGTTAAAATACACCTTTTCAAAGGTTGTTCTACAGCCAGTCATTGGCTTAAACTGTAATCGTACAGCCAATGATTTGGTTTTAGCATTTGATAAAATTAGGAGGGCTTAGTTTTGTGTTTTCCCTTTTTGATGTGACAGGTTTAATCTCACTCAGATACATGGTAAAGTTGTGCTTTTGTGGGCCTCGGGTAGGGCCTTTGTAAGTAGAGGAGACTTGGCAGGCAAGGTTGAACGTCTACGGTGCTGAGCTTGTAGCTGGAGTTTTTTATTCTAGTGGTGATACAGTATCCAGTGTGTGGTTTGAAGAGCTTCAAATGCTGTTCATCTCTCCTTCTGCACCTCTGAAGGATGCTTCCTGCCCCAGCGTGAGTGAATCAGATGCTAGTGGGGAAGAGAAGGAGGCAGTGTGTTGAACAGGGGAGAGTTTGACTGGAAGCTTCAAGGACAGCTCTAGCTGTAGCCCAGAGCAGTGTAGCCCCTGCTTTGTGTTTGCTACTGGCACAGTGTCCTGTTCAGGTGGCGAGTGAGTTCTGCTTCGCTTGCCTTTCCTTCGTTGCATCCCCTGCAGGATGCAACTTGGAGCCAGGTTTCCCTTGGGCTGTGGGAGAACTGGGATCGTGCCTGAGTGGGTCCCCTAATCTCTGTCATTTCAAATACCCAGCTCTTCCTTCTATTTGTGTCATCCAGTGTAAATTAAGAATTAAAACTCTCTGTGTTTCTGTTTCAAACGTTGAGGTGAGTTACAACATGCAGTACTTGCTGCCTGGGGCTCCTTTACCTGCCTTGGGCAATTCTTGGCTGATCTCAAGCCGTGGCACGCTCTCTAGTTGGGGGATGCCTGCATGGGGGAATTTCTGGTGTTATTCCCTGACTTAGCGGTACCAGGGTAGCACTTTGTGTCCCCTCTCTGTCTGGCTCCTGAAACGTTAGGGATTTTAGCTCCTGGTTATTAAAGGGAGCATGTTGGTGTGAAACTACCAGAGTATTGAGGGGGAAGCCAGAAGGTGGGCGGATGGTTTCTGTCATTTGAGGCAGGGTGGAACGTGTGGGCTGCCTTAGAAAGCACTCAGATGTTCTCTTTTATTTTAAAACTAGTTATTGTTATAGCTTCATTTTGTCATGTGTTCCTCCCTCCCTGTTTTTGCCCTCTTCTCTCCCCAGGTAAGATGAGAGGGCTCTTTGCATGGTGATGCCTGGGTGGTTAGAGTCCATCTGGATACCCAGGACACTTTCCATCCTCCCCTGCCCCTTGTGTGCTTGAAGAGTAGCTTTGTACACGGTGATTGAAGTCCCTGAAGTTGCGTTGTTCTCCTTGTCTAGAGTCCTGGGGAGTTCTGGATCAGTACTCTTGTTTACCTGATGTCTGTTCTTCTGTAAAACTAGGGCATATTACAAATACAGAGTGAGAATTTGCACTTTTCTGAAGAATTTGTGTGTACTGCTATGTGGATTTAGTTGAATGAAGTGTTATAAGTAATAAAATATTCTCTTCGTAGTAGCAATCCTTCATGTTACTTCAGTCTTCTTCAGTCAAAGACTATTGCCCCAAAAGCTGAGCTGGTGGATCACGCTTTGTCCCTCGGTGTGGGAGGAATAGACTGTACTGCTCGGATAAGCTGAAGCCCCAGGGACAGCAGCGTTTCCTGAAGAAGCTGTTCAGAGCCTCATCCCTCTGATGCCGGGTGAGATCTCTCCTGCCCAACTGTGACACCATTTCCAAGGGGCTCAGCACCGGAGATGTCCCAGGGCAAAGCACTGAGGACTGACCTGAAGTTACCACTGATGCCACCACGGAGCAGGCGGGAAGAGAGTTGATCTTTGGGGCTTGTAGGACAGGTGGGCACAAGCCAGAACGAGGAGAGGCTGGAGTTCTAGGGGTGAAGTTGCTTCTGGAAGGGCAAAGGCTTAGAAGGGAGCTGGTGAGGGAAGTGAGAGGGTCTGTCAGCCCAGGGCAGGGAGAAGGGGACCGGGGAGAGGAGCAGGTTGCAGGCAAGCTGGGGTGGGCGCTGCTGGTGCGGGTGGGTCCAACCCAGGGGTGGCATTCACCCAAAAGAAAGGTTTCAGCTCCGTATGGGGTCCCAACCGGGGGAGCTGGTGAGGGAGAGGGACCATCTTCTTGTTGCTCCCTCTGCCCTCAGGAGACCAGCGTCCGATGGGGATTTTATGGAGCTTTCATGCACACTGTAAACTCTGAGGCAAGAGCCGATTCCGCCGCAGCTTGGCTTTAATACTTCAAAGTGGCTTTAAAGCATCGTCAAGGTTGGTGTAAGGTGGTTCCTGAGGGCACAGCGGCACGGCCAGGAGGGTTCCCACATCCTCAGCGACGGCTGCAGGCGTCACCCTGGAGGACTGCGTATGAATTCTTGGATTTTTCTTTTTCTCCTTGCCAAGGTGGAAGAGCGCCCCCCCCTCCCGCCGCCCCCTCCTCCCCGCTCACCAGTATTAGCTCCCAGTTCCCCACGGCGCTGCGCTGGCAGCACAGCGCGTGGTGCTTTCCGGGGAGAGCCGGAGCCCCGCTCCGCACCCCGCGGGGCTGGGGCAGCGGGGGCAGGGGGAGCAGCGGGGCTGTGAGCCCCCGCGGGTCCCACCCGTCTGTAATTGCCGCAGCCGGCGCTGGGTGTCACCGCCGGCCCGCGCGGAGGGACCGCCGCCACGTCCCGGCCAAGCTGCGGGGACAAGCAAGGGCCGGGCTGGGCATCCCCAGGGTTCGGGTGCTGAGCAGCGGGGCGTGCTTCGGCAGGGAGAGGGGGACCCCAGGACCAGGTTCTGCTCCCCTTAGCCCTGCTGAGCAGGGACATCTCCTCTCGGAGCAGCAGGACCGGGCTGGCACAGCACCCTCAGGGCACCTGGGAGCAGCGTGGGGGACCAGAGCATCCGTGGAGGCTCCGAGGTCCACCCATGCTGCTGGTGGAGCACCAGGACCTGGGCGCACCAGGCCGGGGCAGCCGCGGTCACTGGAGGCTGGTGAGTCCTGGCAGACAGCCGGGCCTGGCTTGACATTCAGGTCTCATTACTAAATTGACATTTAAATCGACCAAACTAATTACCAAGGTGCCAAGCCCAGCCTGTGTGGCCTGTCCCTTGGGCTCGGCTCCCTGAAGGCTCACGGGACATCCCCGGAGCCTGGGTCTCATGGTTTTGTCCTGCTGGTTGGATCTTTCTCACTGTGGGAGGACATGGCTGGTGCCCCGTGGGCTGGTGGAGGCCGTGGGCTGGTGGCCGTGCCAGAGCAGCAAGAAGCGATGCGGGTTTCTTTCCTCTCATCACATTATGTGGGGAAGCTAAAGAGTGATTTTTTTTACCTGCACGCAGCATGCTGGAGCACCTGAAGTCCCTTTAAAGGGCTTGGTGTTGGAGCAGGGCCAGCAGCCCCCAAAACCCAGTCCCTGGGGTTAAGGGGAGGCCCTCAGCTGAGGTGCTCCCCAAGAGGGACACTGAGGCACGGAGCAAGAGACACGCCACCCAAAAGCCCGGCACCACAGCCAAATTCAGCCCATGTCACCTGAACACCAGCTGTGGTCCATGGGTGATGGACCTTGCTTGTGGGATGCAGGGCCCTTGGCAAGAGGGTGACAGCGATGCTGATCCCTTGGTGCCACTGCCATGCTGGGCTTGCTCCTGCCAAGCTGGGAGGGACAGGGAAGGAGGTGAATCCCCAGGACTATGGCTGCAACCTTGGGTCCCCCCAGCCTTCAGGGTGCTTACCCCAATGGCACAACATCACCCTGCTGCACCGCAGGGATGTCCCCTTGTTCTGCAAGGGACAGGGAGCTGGGCAGGACCAAGTTGAGCTCCTGGGGTGCTCCTGGTCCCCAGGTGCTCTGCTCTCCCAAGCCTGAGCTGCCTTGCCAGATGGCTGCAAGTGGCGTATGGAAACCTACCTTGGAGGCTGCCAGTTTGGGCCATCCCAAAGGGAAGGACTGTCCTGCTCTGGAAACGGTTCCCATGGGGATGGAAAGGGGCTGGACTTGCAGTACAGCATCTCCATGGGTTGGGGGCACAGGGGTCCATCTTGCCCATGCAGAGCAGCATTGATGTGGGTTTGGGGCTCAGGAGCTTATCGTGCCCATGCAGAGCAGGATTGCCATGGGCTTGGGCCACAGGGGCTCATTGTGCCTATGCAGATGGATGGATTTGGGATGTAGCTATTCCTCTTGTGCATCAGAGAGATGATTTTGCTTCCTCTTCATGAAGAATGTGGAAACCTCCCCAGAAGGGCATCACAGAAATGTCCTTCTCAGGGGTTTCCTTTGAAACAGGAAGGTTTGTGCAATTTGTAGCATGATGGGGAGGGAATGGAGCCATGAGCAGCTGTAATGTGGCAGCATTAGCAACGCCCGGGCCAAGGGCTGGGGCCAGTTACACTGGTGTAAAGCCGCAGGAGGGGGAAGGACCCACAGGGAGGGGACTGGTTGTGTTGCCATCCAAGCTGAGGATGTGTCCTTTGAGGCTGAGGAGACTGAACAATTAGAAGTGATGAAGGTAATCTAAAAATAGGTGTTTGTAAATGTCAGGCTGGCGAGTGCTTGGGAAACGTGCTGGGAGGATGGAGCAGCTCTGTGGGGTTATCTGTGCCGGTGCATCCTGATTGCAGGATGAGGGAGTGATACTGATCTGCCTCAGGCTGATCCTGCTCACCCTGGCCCTCTGAGACATCCCCAAACCCTAGAAACTGGCTGACATGGATCCTCCTGGACATGCATCTCCAGAGGCCTTTTCTGTTTTGTCCTGATGGGAGCTGCAGGAGATCCCATCTCTGCTTTGGATGGGAGATGGGGGAGAGATGAACTTTGGGCCTGACACCAGTCCCTCGATGTAAATTATTTCTCAGTAGCTTTTGATAGGGGGAAAACCTCAGCAAAGACCCCCACCACCCCTGCAGTACCCACCATGGGATGATCCCAGCCCCATGAGCTGGGTGATGTGCTGCCAAAAATGCCTCAGAGATGCCCTGGTCCCCACTGTCCAAGCACATGCCAGGAGCCTGGTGGCACAGGGACAGCTAGCAGGCATGTGATCCCCTCCATCACCTCCACCCCTGGCAGCTTCTCCCCCATCACTGGAATCCAGCCTGTCCCAAACATGCTAAAAACTTGCTTAAACCAGCTGGGAAAGCAGGTTTATTTTGAAAAATAATCCAGATTGGGGCTGATTAGTGGAAACACATCCTTCCCCATCTGCCTGGCCATTGCCGTGCCAGCTCCCTGAGGGGCTGCCCAGAGCCAGGCCTGGATGAAAACACGCCAGGGTGAAAAACCACCCCGGGAGGGATGAGGTGGCCCCAGGCTGGGGACCTGTGTGGCAGGGAGGGCGTGAGGCTGTGGGGCTGCAGCCTCTGGGGGTCCCCCTGGGGTGCAGGGACAGCTGCTGGTGTTCAGACCCCTTTGGGGGTGTGGGGAGCTACCTCCCCCCAGCCCAGATACCATCAGCCCGAGGTGCCCTGCCGGCCTCTGCCTGGTCCCTTGTCCATCCCGTGCCTGTCCACCCCTGCTCTACATATCCCTGCCACTCCAGGGCAGGCTGCGGGGGGGTCACACCGAGGGCTTGACCTGCCACCCTGTCCCCTCTGCCCCAGGACAAGCCCCCAGCTCCCTGGTGCTGCTGCCTCCAGCCCCGTCCTTGCCGCTGGGCACCCACAGCTGTGCTGAGTGGGTCAGTGCTCAGCCACAGCAGAAGCCCCCCTCCCCCAGCATTATCCCACCTTGGCTCATTAGAAGCGCTCAAAGGTAAACAGGCAGGATCTTATTTAATCCCAATTTCTTTGGCAGGGTGCAGGGGCCACCTTTGAGTCTGAGGGAGGACACAGTGGGGACTGTCCCAGGCTTGGAGGTCCCAAAGCTGTCCAGAGTTTTAAGTGAACTCTGCTGAGGGTTGAAATACATTTCTGTGTTGTTTGTTTGTTTGTTTGTTTTCTTCTGCCTAGATCTTTCTCTGCTACCAGGAACTTGGCCTGGCTTTGCTTGTGCCTCAGTTTCCCCAGTGCATTAAGGTAGCAGTTCCCACTTGCTCTTCCTAAAGGAATAAATAAAAAGAAGCAGTTTGTTGGGCTTGGGTTTTTTTCCTCCCTCTGTAGGTTTGGATTAATCTCTGCTGATGGAGGAAGAGGATGAAGTAGCCTGGTGTGAAGCTTCTCAGGGGTGAAGCTGCTTGGGGAGAATTAATTGTTATTAATTCTGTGTATTTTTGGAAGGGGGAAGCAGCCGGTGGCTGATTTTCTTCTCTGCCTGAGTGCTGGGGCACTGCAGCCTGTGCTCAGAGGGGATAAGGATGATGCTGCAGCCCAGTCATTTTCACTTGATAAATCAAACAGCAGCTGCCACACTGGTATTTTTGGCGGCTTCTGCGCTAAATGAGACCACGCTCAGCACCTCTCCTACAGCTCTGGGCATCATGGAGCTACTTCCACCAAACTTGAGCATGACGGCTTCTTGAAACACACCTGGGATGCCCTGGTCCAGTGACATGAGCCCCTAAAGCCCCCAAGGATGTGCGCGGGGTGGTGGTGGTGAATGCAGGCAGGGTTGCCTGGCCCAACTCTGGCTGCACCACGTCCACCTCCTCAGCCAGATTGGCCCAAGAAAGGCTGAGCTCTTTGGAAAATAAAGAAGGAAAAGTGGATCTGAAAGACCATGCTGGGTTGCAAAGCACTGGTGGCTTATAAACATCACATACACCGGGCATGTAAATAGACATTTTGGAGGTTTTCCCCTCTTTTTCAGGGGTGAGCCACTGCAGAGGGCTCCCAGTATCCTTTGCTTGATTGGTATCACAGATGCTGTTTAAATCCTGCATTTCGTTCGGCTCAAGGAGCTATCGGGGTAACTTTCCACTCGGGCAGCAGCTCGGTGCGTGGGGAGGTTCACGTCCCCCTGGCCGAGCCCTTCGAGGAAAGCGACTGCATGGAAACATGACAGCAGCTGGCTTTCTCTAAACACGCATCCATCTTTGGGAACCCAAAAAAAGCACGAGACAAGTCTTGATTTTGCTAACCCAGAGGTTCCCTAATCCTGCTGATTTGTCATACGTGGGGTATGCGCTGTACAGAATAATATTAACGTTAACAAGCCACAAGAATTACGCTCCTACAGCTGGTTATTCCACCCAGCCACCCACATCCAACCGCTTGCACGTCACCTTTGCTGGGCTGATGGGGCTTTGCCTCCCTGGAGGGGGTCAGCGTACCCACCCTGGGGTCTCAGTGTACCCAGTGAGGATGGAGAGCATGATGATCCCAATGTCCCGCTGCTCGGTGCTGAAAGGAGGGGTGCCCTCATTCCTGGGGACCAAAAGCCACCGCATCCCTCCCTTTGGCCTCTGGGAAAGCGGGAGCAACCGGCTGCCCCCTTTTTACCAAAGACTACAGGGACAGGATCTCCTTGGCCACTTTTCCGTTTGCCTACAGGCAATTTCCTTCCTGTTATCTGTTGCTGGGCACTGGGGACTGCTGCCAGGCAGATGCTGTGTTCCCTGGTCCAACAACCACCCATCTGCCCACAAAGCCCTTCAGGCACTTCTCCTCCTTGCTGCAAGATGTTAAATCTTGCCAGGACTTCCCAGCACCATCCCCACGCACTGATGCTGCTCTGGTGGAGTCGCAGCCTGGGATGACCTGTGATGCTCAGCAGCGTTTGCTCCTGGCACCGTGTGCTGTGCCACATGTAGCTGCCAGATGTGCAAATCCACTCGGATGCCCTTTCTCTTGCTCGGGGGCTGCATTTTGGCTGCATGGGGGTGGGAAACAGAGGGAGGAGGTGGGAAAGTGGGTGTGAGGGGCAGGCTGAGATTTCTCCCCCATAAGCCTGTCTGGTAGTTCATTGCACGGGGTGGTGGGGTTGGGCCAGAGCCCACAAGCTCCTGGGACAGGGAGAAAACCTCAGGGAAAGGTCCCCAAAATGCAAAAACTTTCTGCTGGAGCACCTCGTGTCTGATGAGCTGAGCCCTGGGGGTCTCTGGGGCTTCCCCAGGAACCAGAACAGAGCCAGGACCCAGCTCTGGTGGGGAACCAGATCCCTTGGTCAGCTGGACTAGCCCAGAGCACCCAGAAAACTCATTTTGACTCCCAGTGCCGTGTCCCTGCCTGAATACGGCCCAGCCACGTGGCTCTGCACCAGCTCCCCTTTCCTAACTTGCTTGCCTTGATACCGCGCTTGCAAGGGGAGGAAAAGCAAAGGGGGAAAATGCAAAGGTCCTTGCACTAGGTCGCATCCTTCCTGACACCTCCAGCTGTGCCTGGGATGGAAATAACTTCTTTCCCCTAGCAGAGCTTTGCACCTGGCAGCTGAGTACACATGCATTCAGTCTCAGGGACCATAAATCCCACAAAACTCTCACTTCAAAACCCAACACGCTGGGGACCTGCTGCTCCTCACATCAAGGATCCTAAAGCAACCGGCAAACACCGGTACCTGTCCCAGCAGGGCTGTGGGACAGTGGGAATACAGTCTCCCTCCTCACCCCTGCCCAGCTTGCCTGTATCGGCCTCCCGGTATGAAGAAAGGCAAACACAGATGCATCAAAATGCAACGCTTAAGTTCTCAGCCCAGCACTGAAATTCAGCATTTTGCGATGCCACATTGTGAAAGCTCCAGCTTCATTTTGGGAAATGCTGCAAGTCGCAGCCCTACGCTGCCTCTCCCAGCATCCGTAGATGCTCAGCGCTCCAGTGTGGCATGACTTAGGTACCCAAACAACCAGGAGATAAAAAGTGCTTGAGAAACCTGCTACCTGGATAATTTTCCTGACCCTCTGCCCCGCTAGCAGGGAAGGATCGGGACTGGCAGAGCCTGAGCTGCGTGCACAAGCTGTGCAAAACCTCTCTGCATCTCTAGCCACCAAATCAGCCCGGAAAAGAAGTTTCTAAGCACCAGCAAAAAACTACAGAAGAGTGCACAGCTACCTCCCTCTGGCAAACCAACAGCAATAACACCACCTCAGCCAAGGGATGTTCGGAAATCATTGCAAGAAGCTTTATAGAAAATAGACAATGGAGTGGATGCAGCTTTCAATATATTTGCTCTAGGGTATAGTAACAGGCACAGTTCTAAAGCAAACACGGGCGGGTGAACTAGGTTGAGAGCTTTTGCTTCGCTCGTTTTAAATTACAAAGTGCCGAGACAGACTAGTCTAGGATATATTTTAGAGTCAGAAAAGGGCTGCCCCTGCGTGCCCTGGGGAACATGCACGCAGCTGGCAGAGGCGTTTCCTACACAGCTGCATTGTTTAGTGCCTGGAAAGAGCTGGAAATGTCATTGAACAAAACCAAATGGATAAACTGCTCGGAAAAGCACATCGCTCCTCAGGGAGAGCGGCTGGACAGCATGTTTTCCTCTGTGTTTGGAGCAGGGAAAAAAAAAAAGTTAAGTTTTGCATCTGTCAAATATAAATCTAATAGGAAAGAGAGCTGTACATGGTCAAAGTCAAGTCCAAGCTCCAGGAACATCCAGGAGGACAGTTACAGGTATTGCCTGCTGCTTCCCGGGATGTGCTGAGCAAACACTCACGTGTGCGCAGTGCTGAGCCCCGCTGGCAGCGTGGCATCCCGCAGTCCGGTGAAGAAACCTGCCGCTGGAGAGGAGGCATGGGATGGAGCCTGTCATCCTCCCGGGAGCATCGGGGATGTGTGCGCCGGCATCCCACGGGGCCGATCCGGATGTGCTTCCCCCCGCCCGCAGGCACTGGGATGGGTGGAATGGATTGAGCCTGGTTCCCTGTGGGAATCAGCGCTACGGAGTTGATTAGGGCACGGACGGGGAGAGCTGGTCCAGAGCCCTCCGGGGAGGGCACCCATCACCAAGGCCAGCTCATCCTTGGAAACTAGTTTTTGGTGGTGCCATGGCAAGGGCTGGGGCTGGGGTGGTGTGGATACTGGGAGCAGAGGCGTTGAGGCTCGGCATGGCAGGCGGATGCCAGGGATGTCGGAGGGGCAGGGGTGGGATGCCAAGGGTGCCATCAGAGGCCGGGGGTGCTGATGGCACTGGTACAGCGGGGATCGGCGTCCTGCTCGTAGCGGTAGTGGTAGCCCTCCATCTGGTCACGACAAGCCTCGCGGAGGTTGTGGAGCCAACGCTTGATGCCGCGGCGGTTCAGGTAGAGCACCATGAGGAAGACGATGCCGATGAGGGCCAACACGATGCCGAAGAAGACGTAAGAGGCCGTCTCCAGCTGACCGGGCTCGCCGCCCTCAGCAGCCGTGCACACCAGCCCCTCGGGCCGCAGGCGCAGCAGGGTGGCCCCGCGCAGCAGTGGCGGCTGGGCGCAGCGCAGGCTGCGGGCGTCGGGCACACGGGTGGTGGCAGCGCGCAGCCAGGCAAGGAACGGGCGCAGGGCGCAGTCGCAACTCAGCGGGTTGGACCCCAGCGTGAGCCGCAGCCCCCGCAGCCCCGGCGCTTCCAGGCTCCGCAGCTCAGGGGCCGCCAGCCGCTGCAGCGAGTTGTTCCGCAGGTCCAGCTCCTCCAGGCCGGCGGGCAGCAGGGTGGCCGGCAGCGCCCGCAGCCCGTTGCCTGCCAGCTCCAAGCGCCTCAAGCTGAGGTTGCGCAGGGCCAGGGCGAGCTGCTCCTCCAGCGGGGCGGCCAGCAGCGCCTGGTTCAGCTGTAGCGTACGCAGCAGTGGCACGCCGGCGAAGGCGCCGGGGGCCACCGACAGCAGCGGGTTGTGGCTCAGGTCGAGGGTGCGGAGGGCGGGCAGCCCTTGCAGGGCCATGTCCTCGATGGTGTGGATGTTGTCGTGGCGCAGGCGGAGCAGGCGCAGGTCCGGCCGCGGGCGGGCGGCGAAGGCGGCGCGGTGCAGCACGCTCAGGTTGCTGCCCGCGATGCTGAGGTTGTGCACGGTGGCCGGCAGCTCCCTCGGGGGTTCCTCCAGCCTCTCGTACCGGCACTGCACCAGCTCCGGGGTGGCTACGCAGTAGCAGGCGGAGGGGCAGCCCCCGGGGGCGGCGGCGGGGGGCAATGCCAGCGGCAGCAAGGCGAGTCCTAGCCAGGGCAACCAGCGCCCGCCGCCCGCCGCCCGCGCCTGCCTGCGGGCCATGCTCGCTGCCCGGGCATGCAGGGGTGGGGGGGTGGCCGGGGGGGAGCGGGTGGGGAGGGGAAGGGGGGGTGATGGAGGGGGGGGGGACACCAGACCTGCCTCCCTGCAGCCCCCCCCGGGGCTGAGCTGCCTCCGGCGCGGCGCCCGCACACGGCGGCTCTGCTGGCAGCGCCGGCCGCGCCGCTGCCCAAATCGTGCTGGGGGGGGGGGGGGGGGGGGGGGAGCGGAGGGGGGAGGGAGGAGGAGGTGGAGGAGGAGGAGGAAGGGAACGGGTTGGGGCTGCCTGGCGTTGAGGGCTGGGCGGAGGAGCGAGGCGGGCAGCTGCCGTCGGGGGGGCACGGCTGGGCACGGCTCGGTTCCGCTCGGCTCGGCTCGGCTCGGTTCAGCTCGGTTCAGCTCGGCTCGGCTCGGCTCGGCTCGGTTCAGCTCGGCTCGGCTCGGCACCGCTCGCAAACGCCGGCTCCCACCGTGCCCCCGCCGCCACGGAGGGCTGGGGCGCGGGGGCTGAAGCCGTCCCCTTCCAGCCCGGGGAGGGGTGAGGGGATGTCGCGGTCTCTTTTCAGCCTGGGGGAGGTTTGGGGGACTGTCCCGGTCCCCTTCAAGCCCAGGAAGATTTGGAGGCTGTCCCGGTCCTTTCCCAGTGTGGGGGGAGTTGGGGGGTGCTGCGGTCCCCCCCATCCCAGCCCGGGGAGGGTACGGGGGCTGCCACCGACCCTTTCCATCCCAGGGAGGGTCTGAGGCTCTCTCAGCCCCCTCCATCCCAGGGAGGATTTGGGGCTGTCCTGGTCCCGCTCCAGCCTTGGTCCCCATTCCCCCCACCTGCCCCACAAGCCGGACACCCCACAGCATCCCTGGGCATTGCAGCCTGGAGAGGCACGGGCAGGTTTGTCACCGCCGCCTCCAAGTTATCGCTGCTTTTGCTTTTCGGGACTCAGTCGCATCGTCCCTCATGGGTCCTCATCCCCTCGCCAGCTTTGTGGGGAGCCGTGGGGTCCAGTCGCTGCGATGGCCTGTGCTCCCGGGAGAGGCGATGCTGAGCAATGGAGAGGTCATCGCTTTTATTAGACTGGCTCGGAAAAAACCTGACCGGCATCAGGCATGCAGCGCTGGCCCATTGTGCGTTCCCGGCTTTATTTTCTCTTTATTAGATCCACTGAGCTAATAAAAGATATTACCTCTGCTGCAAAGCCTGCTATGGTCTCACCGCCGTCCTGGACAGCTGCCCAGTGCTGGGGGGCACAGGCTGCTGTGACCCTGGGGATCAGAAGCTCCTGGCCATGGGTGACATCGTTGGGGTGGGCATGAGATTTTTTGGATGCTAGAGTGATGCACAGCCAGGGGCTGGGTGCTGGTGTTTGGAGCCAGACACAGCAGCATGGCCAGCAGCAGAATTTGGGTGCTGGACCCCCTTTGGGTGCCTAAATACCTTGTGGACCTGTGCTGGGGATCACATGAAATAAACTCCATTCTGGGCACGTTTTCTCTGGGATCTGGATTTTTCTCCTCCTCCCTGCCATCACGTCTCATCTTGCCCTTTTCCCAAAGGATTTCTGACCCCACCTGGGGATTCCCTCCCCCTGAAGCTCTCCTGAATTTTGCAGGGATCAGGTAAATTTTGGATGCTCATGTGTCTGGGTGGCTTGAGCTGCTCCCAGCCACCCTTTACTGCGCTCGCAGAAATGGGGCAAACCCTGTATTTAAAGGGACAGTGTCGAACAGCAGCCAGAGAAATCAAGGAGAAGAACAGATTTGGGAATATGTCAAATAATTGTGTGCCATCAAATATTCAAGCGTGGGGCAGCATCCACTCTCACACCGAAGGAGGTGCCAGATGTACACAGTGGGTTGTGCTGAGCCAGTGCTGCAGCACTCACGGGTGGAGCCTCTCCTCCTCCAAAACAGTGCTTTGGGGCCCATTTATCACGTTTAATTGCTATATTTAATGAATCAATAGTGCTCTGAAAAACAAGGCAGCCAGTGGGCCAGGTCCGCCACTTTGCGTGGAGGTCCTGGCAAGCTCTCATCCACTGGGCTGCAAAAATCCTGGCACTTTTTAGTCCCTCTCTGTGGCTCCTCGGAGAAGGAACATCTGCCGTAAAAACCGAGGCTGAGGCAGGGCACCTTCGCTCCCTCTCCAAAAGCCATAAAACATGGTCGGTGAGTGGCGTTAGAGGTTATGGGAGAGGACAAGGCTCCCTGCAGCTGAAAGGGAGCTGAACCCTTTGACTTTGAAGGGTGGAGATGCTCCAAGGTTTGGAGGGGATGTGAGCTCTGGTGCTGCACTGCGGCAGGGTGGCTTTGGGGCTTTGGGGACTCCTGCCTGGTGGGACCATGGTGCCTTCCTTGCCTGCTGCAAACATCCCAGAGTTCCCCAGGGATGGCTGGTGTGGGGCTTGGGGCAGGGTGTGTGATGAAGACCTAGCATGGGAGCTGGATGCAACCATCATCTCAGCAGAGCTGTGAGCCTTTGGGGAACTGGGGCTGTGCCAGCACCTGCAGCTGTTCCTCCCCCGCACCTTGCTGCCTTTCTGCTCCTTCTTTTCACCTTGTAGCATCTCTGCTCCTTGTTTCAGCCCAGTCCAGCCCAAAACCAGCTCACAACCTCTGTCCTTTTCAGATGCAGTCATGGAGGACAATTTTTTCCCCTCTTTCTCTTCACAGCTGATGTTTTCTGGCTTCTGCAGTTGGGTCATAGCTTTCCCAAAGTGCAGAGCCTCAAACTGAGCCTTCAGACACCCCAAGGAGCAGAAGGACAGCCCCATCTTCCTCTGTCCCCAGAAGGATGGGTCAATTTTGGATTGAGTCTCCTCTTGCCATCCAGCCTATGGGTCCTGTGTGTTTGTCTCCTCTCTAGCAACATCCCTGTGCCCTCGCTGCATGGTCCTGCATCGATTTCCCACCCCTTTTATCAGTCTGCAGTCTCAGCCCTGACACCTTGGCATTGATGACCAGGTTGGTGCTCTTCATTCCCAGTTGTTAATGGTTGCATTGGATCCGGAGCCTCTCAGATACACACTCCCCTTCAAGCCCCTTTCAGGCTTGGATCAGTTTTGGGTCCTCCTACACGATCTCCCCCAGACCAAAATTCTGCATTTGAAGCAGCATCAAAGTATTTTTGCTGTTAAAGGCAAGGAGACCTCCATCGCCCAGATGCTGGGAGTCCATCGCCATGTCACAGGATGAGATTAGGTTGGGCTGATGCGATTTGTTCCTACGACTTATTACAGATCATTACTCATGGCCTCGTTATCTTCTGGAGGTTTCCAAAGAGAATTGATTACTTGCACCATGCCTTCATTAGCTGGTGTAAAGCCACCTGCTCTGTGATATTGCTTCTCCTTCCCCCTTTTCAACGACGCCCATGTTATTTTGGTTTTGCAGCTCGGGGATGTGCAAGCATGGCTCTGGTTCAGAGCTGAGATCCTTTGGGCTTCCCTGCTCCTCTCCCACTGCGTCCCATCCTGATTTCTTTGCTGCTGGTGCTGCTCTTGTTGGCTGACTGCAGATGGCATTTTAGCAAAGGCTGGAACAAAAAAGCATTGAATGCTTTGGCTGGCTCCTTCTCGGGGTAAGGGCATCACTCCTTCCCCCTCCATCCCTCCTCATTTCCTGCTGCTGCAAAATGAGGCCGAAGGCTCTCCTCCTCCTCCACACATCACCCTGAGTCTTGGGATCTGTAAACATCCATATATTTTTGCTTGCATTTTCCTTGCAGTTTGCGGGCACTGTGAGAGCTGCAGCTTTGGGTTTAAGGCATCCCACGGTCCCGGTGTTTCCCTGCCTGCGCTTCCATGCCGGGAAAGTGCTGGGGGCAGTGAAGCAGGAGACTGTGGATGGTGCAGAAATGGTGCTCGCCAGCCTTAAACTGGCAATTAACAGCACTAAAACCACGACCCTTTGTCTCCCTCATCACACAGACATGGTTAGAAAGGAAGATCTGAAGATATAATAGATAATTGAAAAAATATACTAATTTTTTGGCTTCTGTGCTTCTCCCAGGCACATTGTCAAATCTTGCTTTGCAAGCACAAAAGCCGAATTGCTTTTGCAGAGGGATGCTCTTGCACAGCCCATGCTGCCTCAGGCATTGGCGGTGGGGAAGAGATGACAAGCCTGTTGCGATGTCATCGTGAGATGTGTCAGGACAGCAGGGGAAGGAGCAGAATGGAGCTTGTCACATGAGGCGGCTCTCTGCCTCCTCTGGCCTCTTGGATGGGGCATTTCTCTTTCTCCTTCTGGCTCCCTTCTGGGGTATTTTTGCTGTTCCTGATGATCCCTTTCAAGTGGTGGATTTTGTGTCCTGGCCATGTTCTTTCTTTGGGACAGTGTGACAGCAGCCCTTTCGCTGCTAAGAAATCCTATAATCTGTAAATTGCAGTGTTTGAACCTGGTTATTAACCTTTGCTCCGTAAATGCTGGCAGCAGCCGAGTGCAGCATCCCTTTAAAATTCACACCTGTGACACTGGAATTGCTCATTCCTCTGCAGTAGGACCTTTGGAAAATTGCTGGAAAATGAGGAATATTTTCTTTTGACATTTTCTGTATGAAGCCGTTGGGAACGACACTTCTTTCACTTAGGAAAATGCTCCCATTGGTCTTTGCAAGGGGCTTGGCACTGAAGTGAGAGGTCCTGTTTCAGGTTTTGCTTCATGCCAGGTGATTTCTCTCCCTCCCTTGCTTGCACCCTCCTGGGATTGCAAAATTTTTTGTTAAAATCTGCTTTTAGCCCAACATGGGAGAATCCCCAGGATGCAGGAGAATGGGAGAATGTCACAGATTTTGTGTCTTGCTGCAGGGATGGTGCAAAGACATGATGGACACTGGGCTGGTGGTCAGGCTGGGACTCCCTGGCCCCATGGCCAAGCTGTTTCCCCATGACCTGGCAGAAGCTGTTTTCTCCCATCCTATTTGCTCAGCAAGAGCAGATAAGAAGTGGGAAATAGAAGACAGGCCAGGATGGGCAGACAACGTGGGGACGACATGTCCTTGCCAACTGCTGTGGTTATCGCTGCAGGCACAAGCTCATCCCTGGTATCAGCAGTCACTGGCAAAGACCCACTGCCGGCTGGGTGCTTCACACCACCTCCTTTTCTTGCTCCACAGCTTCCGTGTCCACATATCCTGGCTGGTAGCACCTGGATCCCATATGGCCCTTGGTTAGGGGATGGTGAGGGTCATTTTGGCAGCGCAGCCACCATCCATCCCACAGGGCTGCAGCCCACCACACTTCTGCTAACAGGATGCATCGGCATCCTGAGAGCCAGGTGAAATTGGACCCGCTGAGTTAATTGGTGCATATTTTAAGATGGTATCAAAGATTTTGCATTTAAACATCATGGACTTGCAAATGCAGGTGTGGGTGGGCAGGTCTGCTAGGGCTGGCTGCCGTTGCTGTGGTATGAGTTGGGTTGCAGAGATGGTTCCTGATGAGCTGTGGAGGGAGAGGCTGGGGCGGGGGTCGGGGCGGGGCACAAGTGAAGGCAGCGAATTGGGACCCCCTGGGCATGGGATCTGGAGTCATCAGGGTGTTTTTTTCACCCCAAACAAATGAAACCCTTCAGTGCTGGATTGTGATGGCCAGCTCCCTTCGCTGTGTTGCATCCCAAGTTGAGAACAAGGGGCATCAGGGAGCTGGTGCTTTGGGTGCCCACAGCCAGGCTTGCCTTTGCTGTGTATCCAGGACCCAACAGATGCACAGAGCAAACGCTACAGCAGCCCAGCAGGAAAAAAATCACCCATGGAAAAGCCACAAGACCCTGAAGGGGAGAGACAGCCCCTCCAGCTTGTCAGGGCTCGGGTGCAAAGGCAGCAGGTCAGCAGAGCCTGTGTTGTGTTTAACCACTCTATTTATACCACGATATCTGAAGGAGAGAGGACCTTTTCCCCAAATGTCTGCAAAGCATCGTGCATGCTAGTAATGCTCTATAAATACATTAGCAATAAATAATGAATAACCTGGATGGGCATTAAAGTGTAAACAGGAGGTGAAGGGCTCTCTCCCATTACCAGTCCCCCGAGACCCGTGCACAACCCTCTCTCCAACCCTGGCTTGATGCAATTCCAACTGCAGAGCCCTTAGTCACAACAGCGACAATATCATACATCAGTGGCTCCATAGTTAAGAAAAAAACAAGCCAAAAATAGTCCGGAGGGCACGGTCTTCTTCCCGATGGCATACTGGATTTGCTTGCATCAGCATTTTTACCTGTGGAACTCCTCTGCCTGCATGGACTGACCCTCCCGAGGAGTCAGGGTCCTCTATGTGGCACTCTCCATCCCCGGAAAGCTTGGGAGCCCTCTGATTTGGGGATGCAGGGGAAGTGGTGAGCTGTGCCAGCTGGATGTGGTCCCCAAAAGTCATTCAGGGTGACCCCATCCCCAGCATGGGGTGGGGGACTTGTTACCATCGCAATGGGGTTGAATGGGATCATTCCTGCAGATGGTCCCAAGAGGCAGCACAGACACCCACCCAAGGTGTAGAAAGAAAAGGAGATTAAATGAATTTATGCGTGTGACATGGGATCATCTGAGGAGGGGATTCTCATGCTACTGAGGTCACAGGATAATCATGGGCTGGGGCTGATCAGAGGCGTTCAATCTGTGTTTGCACATCAGGGGATCCCATGCTGCTTCAAAAGGGCCCTCACAACCCCGAATAAAAGTGATTCATGCCAGGGTCCATGTCCTCCTGATGAGGACACCTTGGCTGGGCTTAGAAAACCGAGCTGCTGGCTCTGAGTCCTTCTCGTCCCGCAGCCTTGCTCTGCCGAAGCTGGGCATTAACACATCGACCGGCTGCAAACAGCTCAGACGTGGCTCTGCTTCAGGAGAGAGGGAAGGGATGAGCTCTTCATTTACCTGGCTTTCATGAGAGCCTCGTGCTGAGCCACCGAGATGTGATTTGGGAGCTGTGCCAGCCTGGCTCGGGGCTTGCAGGGTTGGGTACCCACAAATCCCACATGCCATGGTCTGGTTGAGCTCCTTTCTCTGGTTTTACTCTTCTCCACGGCTGTGGCAGTGAGCAGGCTGGCCAGCGAGTCCCATGGCCCCATGGCAGTCCTGCAGCAAGTCTGGGCTTAGGAGGTAACACATGGGTAGGCATGGCAGCAGCAGCTGGGAATGGGGTGATTGTATGGTTTTCCCCCTTACAAAGGGGTGATGCTTGAGGTCTGGCTGGGGCTGGGAGCTGCTGACCTGGACATACAGACGTGATGCATCTCAAGGATCTTGTAAATTTTTTGCTTGCTAAAAAGAGCTGTGGGGAGCTGGAGGGTTTTGGGACCACGGAGCTACATGTCCTGGAGTAAATGGCTTTGCTGGCACTCTTGCTGCACTGTTTGGGGTAGGCTTTACATCTCCCCATGCCGTGCAGCCCCACGGCTGGTGGGAGGCTGCAGTGCACGCGGGAGATGGAAACATCAAGGTGAAACCTTGGCTGGAGGATCGTGTCTCCCATGTCCATCCACCCTCTGTGCAATGGGTCTGTAGCAGGAGCTGGGTACAGGCTGGGGAGGCCCCATCTGGGATGCTGCGTGCAAGCCTGGAGGGGGGCAGGAGCAGAGGGGAAGGTTGATGGAGGCGTGGTTGGGGTCTGGTTAGTCTTAACCCACCTCTGTGTTGACAAGGATTTCTTAATCCTGACAAACAGACCTCATTTGTGTATTCGAGCTGCTAAAAGGTGGGGGAAAAGTCCCTGTGCATCTTAGCTGCTGGATCTCCCCCACCCATCACCAAGACCAGGACCAGCCTGTGTCGGTAAGAGTGCATATGTTTAATAAGGCAACATAGGCCATTAACATACGTACAAAAAGGATAATAAATAAGATTGCTGGGCTGCAGCCGAGAGCTGTCTCTGTCCATCACTGATTCCCCCCCTCTCCTGTGTGGCTGAGCTGGCCGATAACAGTGATGCTGTTTACTCACCTGCCCGACACCTTCTGGCTGCTGTGGGACAAGTAATGAGGTGAAGGGCACCGAACTGCTCCTCGGTTGTATCATTTCTCTCCTCCCTGCAGAACACCCCCCTCCGGAGCCCTTCACACCTCTTTTTGTGTTGCTTCGGAGAACTATTACTTCATATTTTTCAGGATGCCAAATACATTTGCAGAGTTTAATGAGTGGGTTGGAAACCACGTTAATGACGTGGTCTGCTGGAGAGGGCGAGGAGGATGGCGGTGGAGCTCACAGAGGGAGCCGACCTCCCGCTGCCCTGTACCGCTCGGGGCCAAGCTTTATACCCAGGCCATGGCTGATGCCAGGCTGGTTGTAGCATCCCAAATTATCAGGTTAAGTGGAAGCCAAGGGAGTGATGCAATTAGCGAGCAAGCAGCTGACGGGCTGCCGTGCATTCCCTCCACAGCTCCGACATGTGCTTCCCCTGGATATTTTTCATCACCAGCCAACTGAGCTCTTGCTACTACATCAAGGAAATAAAAATCTATACATTTTCCCAAGCTTGGAACTGGGGGGGGAGACACACGAGGACACACACCATTTCTCATATCGTAGCTGGTAATTAATAATGGAGACATGACAAATTACACATTCACCTGTGATAGTGCACGGCATATTGCGAATATTTAATTAAAGCTCCATGCTGTGGCTCCCAGGCACTCTGTGCATGGAGCTGGGAAGTCCCAGTCTTGAAGTTTGATGTCAGAGCTGAACTCAAAGCTCCTGCTGCGGGTATAGGGAAGGCTGGATGGAGGGACAAGCATCCTTGGGGACAGTGCTGTCACCTGGGGATATGGCTACCAGGACACCTACTTGGAGCAACCTCCTCCTGGGGGCTTGCCTCTCCATCCTTGCAGGATGGTGGATAGCTTGGAGGAGGCTGATCATGACCCCCATGAGGCTGTGATGATGATGATGATGGTGATGGACCTTCTTGCCTGGAGTCATGTAGTTAGTGCTTGGAGCTGTGAGTGCAGATGGGCTGGAGGCAGTTGCAAAAGCTTTTCCTTCCTGCTATAGGAAATTAAAAAATAACCATGGAGGATAAAAAAAAAGAGGGTACAGGGTGTCCTACAGCTTCACTTTCTCCTGCCTCCACCTGTTCTGCATCTGCTGGGGACATAGGGGTGGGGTTTAGCATAAGCCAAGGATGAAGGTGTTGTGTAGTCCCAGCTGGGCTTCCCTTGGGGTGCTCAGTGGTGGCCACGCAAATCTGGTGTCCCTGGAGCGCTACAGACCTGCAAAAACATATCCCTCCCTTGGCCCATGTCTCAACCCACGGCACAGATGGGTGTTGCAGCACAAACAAACTAGTAGGCTGAAACAAGGCTTTTACCATCGGTCAGATTCTACTGTCTGTTCTGTTTCTCCTTCCTCTGGAGGTCAGACCACACTGCTCCTCCTCTATCTGATCCCTTCCTTCCCCCCCAATCCTCAGGGTTATTTAACTACCTAGCGGAACGAGCTACACCTGCACATCGTCCATGTCAATCAACCCACTGCCTTCATTCCTCTACAGATGGGGATGTCGTCTTTTGCCTGGATCTGCTCCAGGGGGAAACCAGGTCCAGCAGTGCTTAAGGGAAATCTGTGGAAAAGTCTCTAGGGGCTTCTCCTGCCCAGCAAGCTGGTGGCCAGTCCCAAACTGGGGTGCAATGAGCTGGCGAGGTCTCTGTGCCCTGCCTTCTCAGGGTATTTCTGTCTCCCAGCTGCTGAAACACTGCGGTAGGACCTGGTTTTGCATTATTCAGGCAGCATAAGTGGTGCAATGAGACTAAAGGGGAAAAAAAAAGGCAGACTAAGATGTACCCAGCTGCCATGGCCATGCCGAGACTCCTTCTTGCAGAAGGTGACTGGGGGTGACCCTCATCAGAGACTGTCCTGCTCTGGATGGAGACCGGGCAAACGTGACCTCCTTGGAGGCAAGGAGAACCTAATGTAAGACCTCTGCAAAGGAAAGCACAAGGCCTAAGTGTCCCGTAATCCCCAGAGACCCTAAATGATAGTTCAGAATTTGTTCCTCACCTCCCATGGGCAATGGGATTTTCATGGTATTTGGGTCTGTGTTGGATTTGGGAGGGATGATGAGTGTCGCAGCCTGCAGCTCACCTATGACGAACCTGGGCTCAGCAGGGGAGGTTTATGGCAAATTCTTCCTAGGGGAGCTTTGATGGTTATTTCTAAGCAAGGAGTGACAACAGAGCTAATTGTGGTGTTTAAAAACTCCTGCCTCCTGCTTGCAGAAGGGTTGCTCAGGAGAAAAGCAGAGGCCAGCAAGCAGCGCGATTATAAATAACTTGCCGTGGGGACCTTCCACCTTCCCTTCTGTGGCACGGTCATAAATAGTTTGCTTTGGGAAGCACCGGTGCATTAGTGAGAGCTGTAAAACGTCACGGGCTTTGACTTGGCGCTGCTGACTGAAACCCCAGCAAAAACCTGGGGAGAAAAATGAATCCCATTTTCTTTTATGAACCATCGTGATCTGCTGGCTTAAAATGCGGTTTAGGAGATTCACAGACTAAAGCCCAGCAAGGACAGACCTGCCCTGAGTTTCACCCAGAAGATAAGTTAGAATCATAGAGTCATTTAGGTTGGAAAAGACCTTTGATATCATCAAATCCAACTGTTGAGTTGTTCGAATGAAGGTGATGCAAAGCGTGTCCCAGTGGAGCATTCCATGAAGCCAACCCAGGTGTTGTCCCACATAGCAAGGTGGCACAGGGGGGACCTACCAGTGATGCTGTGGCCTTGGATGCTCCATCCTTGGTGGCATTGTGAGGAGGAGGGAGGTTCAGAAGGGCAACAGGGTGGTTTTGTAGATGTTATGCGGGAGATCCTCCCCAAGGGGCAACTTGTGAGAAGGTGCAATGTGCACGTGGAAAGAGGAGGTGGTGGACTTGCATGGATGTGGGCAGGACTCAGCTCAGCAGTGCCAGCTCTTTCAGGGGGATAAATGCTGCCCCAAAAGGGTAACTGGGGGCCAGGGTTGGTCACCAAGTGGTTCATCACCAAATGGTTGCAGCAGAGCTCTGGGTGGGTGTGGGATGGACAAGCTGCCCTGCCACCCTGCATGGGCAGGTCTCATGGAGACCAGCCAAAGAGGTGGTGAGCTCGGACCTTTTCACCTTTAGTCTGCAAGGTGTGAGTGGCAGGGCTGGGGCTGTGCACTGTCCATGCCTGGAGATCTTTTCTGCATCTCCCCATCCATGGTGACGTCTCCAAGCCTCCTCCAAGTCCTTCCCTGACCTTCCCACACCATCCCTAGCCAGTGTCTTTGTTCTCCAGCCCAAATTGCACCAAAGGATGCCATTTATGAGGTCCTGGGGAGAGAGTGATGGCAGCTGGAGGGCTGGAGAGGCAGGATCCGTCTCCTGGGCCCTTGATAGCTGTCACCTTTGTCCATATATAGCAAAATCTGGTGGAATAGGAGGTGGTGCTGGACAGAGGGCTCCCAGCTGGGTGGCATTGCTGTTGAAAGCAGTGGTGTGACTCAGCAGAGTCAGCAACCTGGTATTTCCCACAGGAGCATCTCTAGTACCATGAATCAAAGTCATGAACAACCCCATGAGGCAACAGCTCTCCAAAGCTTCCTGAGCCTGGGCTGGGCAGAGCCCTGGCTCTCCTCCCTCTGCTGCTCCTCATGCCTTGCACCCAAGCAGGGTGGGCTTTCCTCTGCCACTGGAGAGACCTGTGTCACCCACGGGCAGGGCAGCAGAGGTGGTACCTGAGCAAAATGCTGCAGCCAGAACATTTTGCAGGAGAAAATGCAGATAAGGGAGGTGATAGCATCTGGTAAATTATCCTTCTGTTATTGTCATTTTATTGTTGTTTAACGGTTGGCGTATAAAACTCCAACAAGCTTCTTCAAGGTTGCAATGAAACCTTCTGAGAATCAAATCAAGGGCTGCTCTGAAACTGCTGCGTGGGAGGGGGAGAGTGGAGAGCCCCCAGCTTTTGACTTCTTAAAAACATCTTCTGAGTCACCTTCTCGGGGAACCTCTCTGATGATGATGTGGGAGCTGAGGGAGATGTTGTCTCCACAGGGTCCCTATACCGGAGAGGCCAGATACCTCTCAGCAGCCCCCAAATGGCTTTTATTCTGGGCTTAGAATAGAGGTTTCTTAAAAAAATCCTGCTATGTGGAGAAGATTTTAGGGATGAGCAAGCCTGATGTGATCATGTCCAGAGTTATTATTAACTTCAGAGCTGTTAGAATTGCTCGACTCTGGTGATGCACCAAGGGTGTGGGACCAGATGGCCTGGGAGCAGAGCCAGCGCTGGTTGCCAGTATCCGTCCTCACCTGGAGGCTGGTGCACATGGGGAACAGGGGCAGGGAAGGTCACCTCTCTGTGCTGGCTGTTGGAGACACATGGTTTTCCCTGGTGTCTTGTTTTGGGCAGGGGGAATTATTTAGTCTTTGGCAGTCCTGCTTCTCTCCCAGCCATGGTCACCTCTCCAGGCTTTAAAGGTGCTCCGTGGTATCATCTCCTTGGGCTGCTGTAAGGAGGCATGTGTCAAACAGCTATTTCTTCAAGAGGAACCTGTCCACCCCTCTTTGTCACCCAGGGCTGTCCCATCCATCTACTCTCTAAGGGTCTTTTTCAAGGTACCATCAGGGTCCTGCTCAAAGCAGCCATCTCCATCATCTCTGTTGAGGAAGCATCTCCCTCCCCTTCAGCACTGACCCATACCAGCCCTTGACCGCTCTCCAGAGCAACCCATCCACAGCTTGCCAGGGGCACCACTATCCCCAGGGCTGGAAGGAGCCTCTCATCCCTGAGGACCCCAGGACGTGGTCCCTGGAGGCAGCTCCCTGCAGAGAGCCGATGGGTTGTTTGTGACTGGCAGGAGCGGTGGTCCAGACGCAGTGATTTTTGTTTTCTGGTCTGAAGCCTGCAAAAGATTAGGAGGAAACAGATGGCTCCCAATTGTCAGTGCCAGCTTACTTCCTGCTCTCCAGATAAATCATTAAATTAAGGCTTAAATCAAACTTCATACAAGTTAGGAGGCTCACTTATAATTATTTCAAAATCTAGACAGACTTAAAGGCCTGGGTTAAGGCTGTGCTTACTGTAAAGGATGGAAGCTGCGCTCTCTTTCCTGTAAGGATGAGCAGCAAAGGGTTGAAGTGCTGGAGATGGGACTAGCAACCTCCTCAGCCTCTGACACCCAAGGTTTTGAGGGAACAGCAAGAGGTCATGGACTTTGCCCATGTTTTATGTGGTAGTAGAGACCTGTGGAGCTATCTGTGATGGGGCTACTGAGGACCATGCAGCTCACCGTGGGACAGGCCAACACAAGCAGGAGACTCTGGAGACCCACAGGGAGCAAGAGCTTGGTGGCAGCCAGGGAGCAGTTCAGGGCTGATCGGAGACGTGATATTTTTAACTGAAGCTGACTTCAGTCATATGCAGCTCAATTAAGGTAAACAAAAATAAATAAGCTAACCATCAGCTGAGGCTGCTTAAAAGGGAATGATGCCTCTGGAGCACCCGTGAGCATCCCCCACCACAGCAGCATGTGTTTGCAGCTGGTCTGAGGATGTGCAAGTACATAAACCCATGTGTTTGGGAAAGACCTGTGTCACTCACGTCACTTGTGTCACTTGTGTCCCTGTGCCAAGGCAGGGGCATTTTACCGAGCCATTTCCACATTTCCAGGGTGCATGAAAGACCTTCTCTGGCTTGACTTCTGGTGCATTTACACTTCAGAAAAACCCAGGGGACATAAGCACATGCTGAAAGCATTTTCCCACATGCTGTGGAACTACTTGAAACTTCAGCCTTTGCTGGGTCAGACCTTCAGGTCCTGGCCTGTATATATTTGTAGATGTACACAGCATTTGGAGTTATTTAGTTGTCAGTCATGAAAAATCAGTTTTTCCCTTCCAGGCAGCAAGTAGTAGCATCTCCCTGAAAAACACCAACCCCAAAAAAGTCTCCAGGAGTCGAGATTTTTGGGTTTTGTCCTGGAAAAACCAGCATGCCTGTAACTCTGATCAAGCGATGTCTGAAACATCTCCATTTTTCAACACATCCATGCAGGGAAAATGCCCTTGGTTCCCCCCAAAACCACTGAGGAGCTGCTATCTTTTCCTGAAATTTATTTGGGGTGCCAGCATTTAACCTCTGCAGGAACTTTCTTGGCTTGTTTCCACTATGATCAAAGCACAAAACCTCCAGAAACATGGAAAGAGGAGAAATAGCTAGAGAACATTGAGACTCATGCAGGACAAAGACCCATCCTTGAGGTATTAAGGCAGCCAATTCCTCCCAAACCAAGGTGATGTTTTTTAAGAACTGGGGGGCAAAAACCTTGTCCAGAGTCACACTGGGAATCTGGCCCAGCCTCTTATCAAATGTCAAAGTCTTATGTGCTGATAAAGCACAGAGGACACCAAGCACAGCAAGTTATTGGAAATAAACACTACCCTTTCCCTACTTTAAGTTTTGCAGCTTGTGGTTAAATGTCAGTTGGGGGGTTTTGCAAATGGAGAAGTTTTATTTTGGAGGAAAAAGTGGTTTACTTGAGTATGGCATGAAATTTTAACCTCCCTTGTTACATGCTTGGCTATGTCTGTTATCCAACAGCCTTCAAAAAAGCTATAGATGCTGTGACTTGCGCACTACGGCCCCCTTCTCCTTCCAGCCATGCGTGATTAGCCACCTCCCCTCCCATGTATTTTACTCTCTGTAATGCTCATTAATAAACCTTCCTTTAATTCCAGATGCTTCACAGGTGAGGGGAGATGCAAGGGGCAGAGAAGTGGAGCCAGAGCCTCCTGCATGGCTGAGGTCAGCACGGTGACTCAAGGGGAGATGCATCCCAGGGCTGATTTTCCTGTCCCCCTGGTTGGGTTTAGGGAATAGCTAAATGCCATATGAATCCGTAACGCTGCACAGGATGGGAAGGAGAAAAGTTGCGGGACACCACCCCCAAGAGAGCTTTTCCATGGGATGTGGCACCATGGGCAAAAGCCACCCAACCCTGATGCTGAGGTGTCACCTCACCTACCCATGACATGATGGCAGCAGGGGGAGCTTGTATGCCACCACCTGAGAGCTTCGACCCCATGGCATCCCTTAGAGCAGGGAGGGGAAAATTTGGACTCTGTGCCCAGAGAGACGTCCTAGCTCTCTCTCCAGCAGTGAAAGGACATGGTGCTGCATTTCCCTGGCTCAGGGGACTACGCGCTGCCGATGCCAGTCCTGCCTCTGCACAACCTTGCTGAGGCTGGAGCAGGTATCTTGCTCTCTGCGTGGATTTGGAATCCCCCACCCAGGGATGCAGGGACTCATTGCAGCTCAGCGTGGTTCTCTGGGTCTGGCCAAGTGACTCACAGTGATTCTAGTGCTGCAACAAGGCTTCATGGCAATGGTGGCTGCTGCAAGGCTGCAGGGAGGACGAGAGCTGCAGGTACCAGACTGGCCTTGTTCTGACCTACCAGAGATTGAACGTAGGGAAGGACAAGGACAGGGTGTTCCTGCGATGGATGCTGACTCCTCGATCTTTGCTTGTGCTTTGCTTTGAGTAACTACAGTTGGTTTTGGTCTCCATGGGGAGCTGGGGGTGGGAATCCTTTTGATCCAGAGTGACTGTCTGTGCTCATCCTTGGGCTTTGAGATGCGGCTTTGAACTGGGTAAATAAAGGGGATCATCACCCAGATCAGATCCAGCCATGGGGCTCGGAAACCAGGAGTCAGGGTGTTTGGTGGACCTTAGGATCTCCTTGAAAGTACGGCTTGCTCTTAACCAGAGGGGCTTGTGCCACGGTGCAAGTGGAGCTGCTGGGAAGTTTGCTCTGTGATGGTCCCAATTTGAGGGCTCAGCTGAGTGACCTGGGGCTGAGGGGATCAGGGCTGGATTTGGAGTGCAATTGCAGGTAGGCAGTTCCCAGGAGGCTGGGAGGAGAAATGAAAGCATCTATCGAGGCACTTGGGATGAAAAAGAAATTGGCAACACTGGATGTGGAAAAAATGGAGAAGATAGTAGCGCTCACCTGAGGGAGAGGGTCTGGGACACGGGCATTGCCTGCAGAGAGGGAAGGGAGATGGGCTCATGTCCTAAAGACCATGTCTCCTTCAGGGGCTGGCACCCTGGCACAGAACAGAGGCTTGCCCTGGCTATAACGAATTGCTCCGCAGCCCCGTGCCAGCCCTTGAGCCCCCATTTCCATTCCCTCCAGCCATCACTAATCTTAGCTCAGGCTGAGCTGAAAAAAAAAAAAAAGGTTTGATGGAAGCTACTCTAAAATCTCATGAATAACCCATACAGGGACCATATTAACCTCTCAGCATGAATAATAACTATTGCTAATTGAACCTTTCTTTAGAGCAAATGGCTCCCAACACACCACACGCCCTGCCTCCTTTGAGGTGGTGTCTGAGCCTCTCAGAGCCATGGTGAGCCAGCCAGGCATCCTTTGATGCAGGTGGGAGGGAGAGATGTTGCAAGCCCCATGAAGCAATCTGTTATCAGTGGTCATGGTACCTCTGAGGAGAGAGACTAATTGAGCGTTACAATGAGGTAGTCATCCCTGATAACCTCAACCCACGTTGACTTCCCCCCTAATTAATTCAGTGGTGGAAGAAATGTTGTGCAGGAGATCATAGAATCATAGAAACATAGAATACCAGGTTGGAAGGGACCTCAGTGATCATCTGGTCCAACCTTTCTCGACAAAAGCACGATCTAGACAAGATGGCCCAGCACACCCTGTCCAGCTGGATCTTAAAAGTGTCCAACGCTGGGGAGTCCATCACTTCCCTGGGGAGTTTATTCCAATGGCTGACTGTGCTCATGGTGAAAAATTGTCCTCTTGTGTCCAGTTGGAATCTCCCCAGAAGTAATTTGTACCCATTACCCCTTGTCTTTTCCATGTCACTCCTTGTAAAAAGGGAGTTTCCATCTTCTTCGCAGTCACCCTTTAAATACTGCAACATGGTGACAAGGTGTCCCTAACCTTTCTTTTCTCAAGGATGAACGAACCCAGTTCTTAGCCTTTCCTCACATGACAGGTTTTCCAGTCCTTTGATTATCTTTGTGGCCCTTCTCCAGATCCTCTCCAGCCTGCCCACATCTTTCTTGTACAGCAGGGACCAAAACTGAACACAATGTTCCAGGTGTGGCCTGACAAGCGCTGAGTAGAGTGGGACAATGACTTCTTTATCTCTGCAGGTGATGCCCTTGATGATGAAGGCCAGCATCCTGCTGGCCTTCCTTGCTGCAGCAGCAGTGCACTGCTCACTCATATTGAGCTGGTTGCCCACCAGGACCTCCACGCCCCTTTCCACAGAGCTCTTCCCCAGCCAAGTAGATCCCAGCCTGTGTTGCACTCCTGGATTATGTTTTCCCAGGTGCAGGACCTTACATCTGTCTTTGTTGAGCTTCATAAGGTTCTTGTTAGCCCAGTCTTCCAGCCATCCGGGTCTTACTGCAGGGTGGTTCTCCCTTCCAAGTGTCCAGTTTCCCACTCCGGTATCATTGGCAATCTTCATCTGGGTACACTTGATCCCATCATAGAATGACAGAACAGTTTGGGTTGGAAGGGACCTTCAAGACCATCTAGTTCCACGCCCCTGCCAGGGGCAGGGCCCCCTCCCCCCAGCCCAGGCTGCTCCCAGCCCCGTCCAGCCTGGCCTTGAGCCCTGCCAGGGATGGGGCACCCACAGCTACCCTGGACAATCTCTACCAATATCATCCAGATTACTTATGGAGTTACTAAACAGCATTGGGTCCAGTATCGATCCCTGGGGGACTCCACTTGTGACAGGTTGCCAGTCTGAAAAGGAGCTATTTACCACCACCCTCTGTGTGCAGCTTGCCAGCCAGTTCCTCACCCACTGCACAGACCACTAGTGTAGACCATAACACATCGGCTTCTCTAGGAGGAGGCTGTGGGAAACTGTATCTAAACCCTTGGAGAAATGCAGGTAGACAATGTCCACCGCCCACCCCACATCTACCGAGCAGGTTGCTTTGTCATAGAGGTCAAGATCTCCATCCCACATCTCCTCCAGCCGTGGGCTGTGCCTCCCCAGGGTGTGTTAGGCATGGTGAGAATGAGAAGGACATGAGCTGCCATGCACCAAGGAACCCAGGGATGAAACCAGGTGAATGGGTGACAAAAAGGGACACTGGACCCACAACCTGCTCTAGGTGGCCCTGCTTGAGCAGGGTTGTTGGACAAAGTGACCTCCAGCAGTCCCTGCCAACTTCAACCAATGTGTAATTTGGATGCTGGGATCACCAAGTGGTGCTCCAGCTCCTGATGATCACTTGTCCCAGGAATGGAATGTCTCTGAAGGGCTTTTAAGCACACAGTGTCCCTCTGAGACAGGAAAGTTCTTCACCCAGACCCAGTTCGCATATGTTATAGCAGGAGTATGTATGTATTATAACAGAGTACCCTGGCTATAAGACAGACCCAGCTCCCCTTGCAGAGGGCAAGTTACAAAGAGGGGTGGCCTTGCTCTGAGCTGGGCTGTGCTGGGACTGATGTGGTGATGGCTCTGCAAGCTGGCACCGTGTGCTCTGCTCCTCCCCCTGCTTCAAGAGGGGGCTGATTTGCCCGATGCAGTTGGGTTTCCTGGGGGTTTATTACCCCGGTGCACCCTTGTGTCATTTCTGAGCTCTCACAGACCCACAGAGGAGTGGGGCAGGCTGATCGTGGATGTGTATGGAGGTGATGCTCCTATGCATCACCAGGCTTGAGGGAGGTCCCAGCAAGTGCTCAAGTGACAGCAGAAGTGTCCCTGGGAGGTGGCTGCCGTCCTCCCCACCTCTCTCTGCATTGAGGTGCAACACTGCAGGCGTGAAAGCCTTGCTGAGATGGCTGCATTAATGATCCTTGGCATTTTCTTTCTGCTGGAGGCTGTGGAGAGTGTGTTAAAAGCAAGTTTTCATTTATCATTGTGAGGAGGAAGAGGGGAGCCAGGAAAGTTCCAGTGATAGCAACAACAGAGCTGAGGCACCACTAGCTGCAGGTGTTTAGGAGGATGCTGGTTGGCAGTTTAGCCTAATATATCCATGTAGCAATTAGCCATACTGTTGTATCAGGATCTTTCCATTTGAGACGTTCCCTTTCCATACCCCAAAGTTTCCCTTTTTCCTCTCCCCTCCATTTGTTAGGGTTTTCTTTCTCTCCCTTGTGTTGACCCCTAGGCCTTTTCTGCAAACCGAGGGAGGTCAAGATGGTCCCTTAAAAGGAACTTTGCCTAAAACAGTGAGTTTCCAATGCCAATAGCCAATAAAGGTCACAGCAAATCCATGTAATACAGTGCTATGAAACATTTGCATTTGATCCTTGTATGGAAACTGCAAGAAAGTGATAAGTAAATGTAAGAAGAAAGAAAAGATGCTCTGAATTAATAGAAAAGATTATTGCAAAGAGGCCTGACAGGGAGTTAGCCTACTAGGAGGTGAAATCTGGGCATCCACTGGTGGGATTCTCTGCTTGAACTTGGGTTCAGAGCTGCAGGAAAGCTAAACCTTCCTTCCTCCTTGTCTCTGTTATAACCATCTTAATCCCTATAGGGCAACCAGATATTACTGTACATCCCATCAGCATCTAAGCAAGGTGAAAATTACCCCTACTATGTGATCAAGCTGGTTCTCTGACTTTCTCTCTCTCGCAATGTTGCCCAGTAACTTCTTTTCCTATTAAATTAATGAAAAGCAATTTGACTGCATTGTATCTCTTGTGGGCACATCTATGGGAAGGAAAAGGGTCTCACTGAGGCTTGGAATGGCAGACATGATGTTGCAGGCATGGAGGTGTCCCATTTTATCCCCAGCCTGTTTCCCATGCTGATCCGCAGATGCTCCACTGCAGGGAAAAAATGGAAATATATCTGTGCATTGCCCAAGAGAGGTGGTACTACCCCACGCACAGGTACTGAATCCCTGGACAATTTCCTAGCAGTCTAGAAAAGTATTGATTGTGCCAAACTTGCTTCATCTCAGAGTGAAAAATTTGGTCCTGCCATGCAGTAAATTCAGCAAAGCATTCACAATTAATGCGCCGTTCCTGGCCATGCCTTTTGGATAGGCTGCCACGGGCTGATTGATAACAGGAATTTTGCTAACTGCTTTAAGAAGCAAATGAAGGAACAAGTTAAAATATCTGTGCTTTGGGCACTGAAAAACAGCCTCACTGAGTAAGCTTTAAGATTGCATTAGTCTAGTTGGGCCTTTCAGCTGCCCCCATAGGATCTCCCTCTTCATCCATCCCTTGTCAGCCCCACCAAAAGCGAATGACATCCATGGGCAGGCTTAGGGCTCCACTCTTGCTCACACAGGAGGTTTCTAAATTCAAGCTCAGCTTATGTATGCCTACACTGGCAGGCAGACAAAAGGTCCAAGATCAACCTGAGGTCTGAATTCACCCACTAGTGCTCCTGCACCTTGCAGACCTATGCTTAGTAGTTGTCTCAGCTGAAGCTGAGGAGCTCCAGGAGCAGATAAGACTTCTCACCAGCACTGGCTCAACCAGAACTGAGGGTTTTGCTCATGTAGTCTGGATAGACAGGGCAGGGCAGGGCAGATACCCCAGACATGCCTCCTCCTGAGCCCGGTGTAGATGCTTTGAGGTTGGTTGCCACCAGGCTCCTGGGCAGCATGTGGAAAAGGACCACAGGAGCCACAGCACAAACTGAGAGGGACACGGTGAAGGGTGAAGGGGAGCCTGACGTCCACATGCATGGCTGCAGGTGCATTTGCCAGTGTAGGAAAGATCAGATCAGTGAAAAAACCAACAATGTCATGATGAAAGGGACTCAAACACTATTGCTTTTTTTTAGCAGATGGATATGAAAGCTGGAGGTGCACCAGACCTTACAGCAGCAGCTAAGTGCCTTGGAAAACAAACGTCTTAAGGAAAGATTGCCTGTTAAATGGAATAACAAACAACAGTATCAATATTCACTAAAGAGCTTGCGATCCCTTCTTCCTTGTCATCCAGGAAAGGAAGTCAGGCAGAACATCTGGTATAAAGAAGAAGGGAAATGCAGAGGCTTAAGAAAGAAGATCCCTTCAGAAAATGCCTCTGGGAGAGGGAAGATGAAGAGGACTTCACACAGAGCAGGCCTGCAAAAGGCTGGGCAGGAATAGAGATGCCTTGTTTGCATCTGAATGGGCTGCGTGGGAAGGGTTCAGGCACTGAGGATTTTGCCAGCTCAAATTCATAAGACCCAGCTCACAAACCCTCCATTCAGGTGGCTGCTGGAATATTTCCCATCAAAGTTTATTATCAGCTGAGCCTCATTGCCTCTGCTTGCACTCACACCTTCCTATCGAAGAGAGTGTGGTAAAAATTAAACAGTGTTGAGTTGCCGTGTTGTCCTGGTTTTGGCTGGGACAGAGTTAATTTCCTTCTCAGCAGCTGGTGCCGCGCTGCGGTTTGGGTTTGGTGGGAGCGATGCTGGCGGCCACCCGTGGGTTCGGCTGTGGCTGGGTGATGCTTGTGCTGAGTCAGGGACTTTTCAGTTTCTCTGGGGAGGGGACACGGCCAGGGCAGCTGACCCCAACTAGCCCAAGAGCTATGGAATACCACGGGAAGCGTCGCTCGGTATATACACGTGGGAGGATTGGCTGGGGCTTGGGGACCGTTGCTCGGGGGCTGGCAGGGCATCCATCAGTCAGCGGGTGGTGAGCAGCTGTGCTGTGCACCACTTGCTTTCCTTCCTCCCTTTCCTTTGGATTTCATTCCTCCCCCCTTTCCCTCTTTTTCATTATATCTGTTATTGTTATTATTGTTCTTTCATTTTTATTTTCTTTTCAACTCTTAAATTGTTCTTACCTCAGTCCTCAAGTTTTACATTCCTTTCCAATTCTCCTCCCCATTCCACTGTGGGGGAAGCGAGAGAACAACTGAGTGGTGCTTAGTCGCCAGCCGGGGTTAAACCACGACAACTGTGAAGTCCCTGGAAGAGGAAAGGAATTTCAGGCTGACCGAGGCAATGGCTGATCCACTGCTCGGCCAGCTGGGCTCCATAAACACTGAAGACCGAGTGCCCCGTAGAGTGCGTGCACCACCAACGTAAACGCTTCTGAGCAGCACCCGAGAAGAGCTTAGCTCAGTGTGTTTATATATTCTGAAGACTTTGCTGCTTTTCTCTTTTCATTTTGAGAACAGCCACATTCAGCTGATGGCAATGCTAACAGGAGAAGTTGTGTAACCCCGGCACAGTTAGATGTCTCTGCAGGAAAAGCAGGCAAAGGTTGTTTAAAGAACAAAGGAGCGCTGAAAATCCTAATAGCATTGCAGAGTATGCACAGAAGAGCCCATTGAAAAATCAAGTGCCATTAAGGTATGAATAAGCAACTGAGGAGGAGAAAAAGAAAAAAAAAAAGCCTCCGTATTATAAAGAGGGATAAGGAAGAAGGGAGCAATTCACTGCAGGGAATGAAAGTGCTGCATCAGTCTGATGGCTCCATCAACAGCCAGAGAGACGGATCTGTACGTATCTGGGAAACGTGCCACCATCCCAATTGACGTCTTCTCAGTACTCTCCCAGTCACAACTCCCTCTCCTGAGTTGTGGGGGCGACTGGGTACAAAATGACTAGGTGCAAAACACCTCCCTGGGTATTCTGGTGTGAACAGATCCCCCTGCAGAAAGGATCTCCTAGCAAGGGTGAGAGGTGGTATGTTGGCTCATTTACGGCTGGTTTCCTAGTTGACTTAGAACTCCATTTTTCTGTTCCTGTGGACTTCTCCTAAAACCCCAGCCAAGACCGCCTGGGACATCAGGGATGGAGGGCTCCCAGGAGATGCTTGGCTGTGTAGGATTTTCTTCTCAGACACTAGGCTCTGCTCAGTATTTTTCTAACATGACATGTTCAGTCACATCACACCCTGCCTTCTAAGAGACGCAGAAGACAGCCCATCTGGTTTCCTCCTGTAGATGCAGCTGATCAGATCATCCCCACGTCTCCATGGCTGATGACCACGTCTTTCCATTTCCCCATCATATTTCATTGCACACCGTCACATCCAACCTGAGATGCAGAAAAGCTCCAAGGCAGACATTATGTGGTGGTGTTTATGTGGTGCACTGTTTTCCCAGTCCTGGCTGGCCTCTGAGATCTATGGATAAGGAGATTTTAACAGCAGACAGTTGCAAAATAATAAAGATGATCCAGATGGGCTGGTTTCCATCACCCTGGCCAGCACTCCCATGAGTCTGTGGGAAGTACAAGGCTCCTTTGGTTTGTTCCCAACGTCCTCCAGCTTCCCTGGCTCTCAGTTTGCACTCCTGTCCAGCACATGTCATGGTACCCAGCTGTACTAGGTGTGTCTCATGGGAGCAGAGCAGCCAAATAAGCACCTTTCAGTGCTGGTCCAGGAGAGACTGAGAGCAGAGCCTGTGGAACAGAAGGCAAGAGCAGGAGCAATAAGGCCATCTCGTAGCTGGGATCAGACAACCAACCCCTTTTGATTTCATCCAAGGGGTCCATGAGACCCCTTGCACCAGCCAACAGCCTCAAAGCAAAGAGGTTTATGCCATGAATGAGGATGCCAATCTGCAGGTTAGAGTGCTGCCTTGGCAAAAAAACCCACCCTTTAACACCCCTTTAACCTTTGGATTCACGCACGAGCAGGCATAAAGACACTGTAGCTTTAGTCCTGACTCCTCCGTTACCTTGGAGCAACACCATTGGCAAGTCACACTGACCCAAGAGTTCAGTCACTGAGCTATAGGGGTACGACTTGAAACAAATATTCAGATACTTACTTTAAGGGAGGGTCACTGCAGGTAGAGCACTGCCTGGACACTCTGGAGGGATGACTCGGTTTCCATCTCTGTCGGTGGGGCACAGTGTGATCTGTGATCAGAACCGTGCAATCTTTCTGGACTCAGTTCCCAAATTGTAAACTGGGGATAATTCTGCTCTTTTATTTCTAGACTGTCTTATGTAGAATGGAAGCTCTTTGGGGTTGGTATCATAACAAAGCCTGGCTCACCGTGTTCCCTCATAGCATGAGCAGTGAAGGAGGAGGGCAGGGCGGACACAGCTGCATTCAAGTGATACCTGAGCATCACCTTCACACGAAGGTTCCTGTATAAACGTCCAGCACTGTGAATTTCATGGCACTCAGTTCAACTCGGTTGCAGTCCATCTCTTTCTGTCTTTTCCTGAATTATTCCAGTCCATCCCACCCCTGCTTTGTGCTGGCCATTTTCCCAGTGATTGCTGCTCTTTAAAAGGAGTCTGTTGGACTCTGAAAACAGGTGATGATGGTAAGGAGAGCATTTGTGTCGTGATTGAGACATGATGCTGATGGGCATCAGGGAGGAGTGCCAGAAGTGCCAGTAGGTGATGGATGGCTGCGATGCAAGGGGCACAACTGGAAGTGCCTCCTCCCCCAGAGCCTGGGTTACACAAGGGAGAGATAACAAAGGGGAAGAAAAAGCAGATAAGTGGATCGAAAGGATTTACAGCTCCTGCATAAGAAGGGGGGGGGGAAACTCTGGGGTCTTAGGGAAAAGGCAGAGGTGATTGCATTTGGCTTTGCAGCTAGTGTTGTGGGAAGGTGACCCAGATGCCAGGCATTGCAGAGTTAAACAACTTCCCTTTCTTGCTGGCTTCTGACATGGAAACATGATTTATTGGGGGAAAACCGCATTTTTACAGCCTGAACGTAATGGTATGACATTCTGGACCTTCAGTATTTCCCTGGCAAAGTGCTGGGTAAATGCCATTGCTGGTAAAGTCTAATGACCTCTCTGGAAACTGAAGGGCAGCTGTACAGCCTTCACTTGGAGGAGGGTTTTAAGAGTCTCATCCAAGCAGCAAAGGATCAAATTCAGGCCGCTACATATTGAACAGCAAATGTCCCATGTCCCAGGCAATACCCCAGTGCTACCAGCTGAATCCTGCCATCCCCTGAAGACTGTGGCTGGCGAACAGCAGGAGAGGAGCGTGGTCTCAGTCTGTTGCTGTACAGGCAATGCGCATCAAGAAACAGCTGGGAAGAATATTTTATCGTTAAAAAAAAAAAGGAATAAAATTGATAAATGCCTAGCATGCATGTAGAGAGATACGGAGCATGCCCCAGGTGCAAGGGAAGTTATTTGTAAGCATTCATGACTTGTTAAATGAATTTCGCTACATTATCTGTCAGGAGCTGACTGCAGCTTCGTCATCTTTGCCCATGACATGGGAATATTGCCAAATTATTTCTTGCTCCATGGATGGCTCCCGAGCTGTCAGCACTTTCCTCGCAACCGACCGCAAGCACAAAGCTGGAAGATGTTTTCGGCAAAGCCTGGTCCCTCCCTGGCTAATGGACAGGAAGCAGGCACGACAGGGACCGGCACACGGCAGAGGGGATTACTGGTTATGGACCTGGGGGAAGAATACAGCAGTTTTTTCAGTACAGGTTTCTTCCTGAGACAGATGCCTTAGGGACCATGTAGGGATATTGTGGAGGATGCAAAGATTTAACTGCTTCACAGCACAACAAAGTGAGAAAAGGTTTGAAGGCATCTTTGGGTTTTCTTTATACCTTCAGGAGTTTAGATGGTGGGAATGAGAGTATCTGGGTGGGGGATTCCGAAGGCAGGTTAATTAGCATTGATAATATACAGCTGTGGGCTGGTTTCAGGGGCAGTGGATTGGCCGATGTAGATAAGGTGCAGCTGTGGCTGGTTCTGTTAAGGAGTTGGGCAGCTAGTGAAGAGGGAGCAGCCAAGGAAGAGAGAGGAGGAGGAAACCAAGAAGTGGGAGTGGGTCCTGGATGAGGAGAGACAAGAACAAGGCAGCAGAGGGACTGGCCTGAAGCATATGTTGGTATGTGGTGGTAAAAGACCTTGTTGCAGCTGGCTAGTTTGGAGAGTGCTGTGACAGATTCCCTCCTAGGGACACTCCACGGCACTGTGGCTCAGGTATATATCCCAGAGTATCCTCCTCTCTGAGGGTGGCCGTAGAAAAAGAATTCCACGGTTCAGGGGCACCACGAAGCCAGTCTGCCTGTTTCAATTGCTTGAAAATTCCTGTCTGTCCAGCCCCCATATAAGTTGTTGCAGGACTTCATCCTCTCCTCCTAGGTCATCATTTCTGCTTGGAGCTCCTCACCCTGTAGTGGAAGCATCCAGAGATGGTGCACAGCACTGCTGACTGTATCCCTCACCACAAGCTGCTTATTTGGGAAGGAACAAGCTACATCCACCAAGACAGAGCTTGCACCTCTTCCTGGGAATCTTGCAGCTCTTGTCCACTTGGTTCTGCTCTTCTTGAGCCCACAGCATCATTAATCACACCCTGACCAGCTGCTGGAGGGTTTGTTTTAAATCTTCCCCAGACGGCTCTGCAGAGAGCTCATTAAACATGAGTGCTTGCCTTCCTGAGAGGGAATTAAATAGGAGTTAACACGTCTTAATGAGGAACTTAAATGCTGGGTAATAGAAATAACAGCTGAAACACTGTAGATTTCAATGCACGGATGGGACACAGGGGACTCGTCATGAAGCACTCAGCCACCTTACCTCTTGCTGGCAGGTGCCCCTGACAGTGGAAACTGTCCCAGAAATGGGGATAATGTGCTGTGCTCTGCCCCTACAGAGCTGCACCATGGTGGCCCTTCTGGGAAAGAAATGTCCCCAGGATCCCACACCCAAAGGCAAATTACTGCACAGTGGGATGTGACAGGCAGCCAGACAGAGGAGTTAAGCATGTTTGCAATATGCTGCTAATGAAAAAATGGGGAGGGAGGAGGATGGGCAAAGGGAAAGATGAGGCATGTGGCCAGGGACTGGAAATGCCAGCTGGATAAATCAAAGGACACACCGAGATTATAGGGGGAAGCAATGAATGGCCACAGAAGCAGCATTGTCCCCTTGGAGGGCAATTAACACTTGATATACTTTGATGTTATTTGGCTTCTATATTTAATCTGAAGTCAACAAATCTTAGCAAGGAAGATGCTGGGCTTCGGGGGAGCTGCTGGTGCAGCTCAGACAGCTAAAGGGGCAGCCAGAGCTATGTCCCCCCGAAGAACGTCTGTACCTTGGTCATGAGGTCAGCCTCAAATGGCGACTCTCTGATAGCAGATTGGCCCAGCTAATCAGTTAATTGGGTTTGCATGTTGTAAAAAGGGTCCCTTGAAGTTAAAATCCACTCCAGGGAGGGCTTTTCCACAAGCCCCCTCCCTCCTGATGGGATGCCAGGGAATTAAGCTTGGGTCTGGGTCTGATCAGCCCTTCCTTTGAATTTGCAGAAGCAGCACAGTCATGTGAGACTGCTGTTGCTCTTGGTTCATCAGAAAGGTGACATAAAAAAAGCAATGAAATGAAGCTTTAAAATGGTAATGTCTTATTTTTCTGATGTCTATATATCTGGGGGCTGATAAATATTCGCATTCCCCTTGATAAAAGCCAGTGCTTTAGAACTGTAATAGGAAGTTGGTCTGCTTTTCGGTTGAGTACAGATCTCGATAAATTCTAATCAGCTGCTCAGGAATAGACATGGGGGAGTGGGGAATTGATAGATAAAGTATCAGCTATTAAAAGAAACACCGTACAGCTTCTCTGGGCTGGATAAATCAAGGAGCCTTTTATATTCACGTTTACGTGTAACCGAGGAAGGCGAATTGATGAGGACTTGAGTTGTACTCTCGTGTCGGATTAAACTTTGATTTATGGTCTGGAAGATTACATTTAAATGTACCTGCTGTGGAAAATTCTTGTCTCCATTTTTAGCCATGCTTCTTTCCTACCAGCTAGGTGGTTAGTCAAGAAAATAAAAAAAAATCCAACAACTTTTCTAGCAGAGTTGAAGAGCCAAACACGTATTTCAGCTGGACACGCAGGGGCTAAACTCTGCTCTCCGTTACGTCCATGTGACTTTGCAAAGATCATTTTGGAAGCAACATGTGCTCAGACCAGAAAAGCTTAAAGCAGCCTCTGGCCACTTTTCTCCTCTGAGCCAAAGCTGGTGTGTTTGGTGCTGCCACCCGTCCTTGACTCTTGGGGTCTGATGCATTCAGATTCACTCGGTGGAGGGAAATCTTGGTGATGATGGAAACATGCAGAGCTATCTGCAGTTTTACTTTCTCAAGTTGACCAGGTCTATTTATCTCAGTCAGGCTTCGTACTGGTGCCACCAGCAGTGCTGGGGACAGCCTGGGGTGCTCTGCACTGCGTCACTGTAGTGCTCCAAGGATGCTCTTCAGCATCGAGCCTGACCTCAATGTGGTGTGGGTGCACGTGATGCCTCTTGCTGCTTTATTTAGCTGGGAACTCAAAATCATGAAAAGAGGCTGCTGGAAGAGCTCCTTCTTGTGAGGAAGGGAGCTGGCAGCACTTAAGGGATTTGAGTGAATAATTTCTTGGTGCCTCTCACTCAGGGGCTTTGCAAGGCTCCATATCCTCAGGCTTTGACTTTTGGTGGGCAGAGAGGTAGGGAGTGGCTGGGGAGATTAACAGCAAGGTTCAGGAAGTCCAAGTGCCAGTTGCGGGAGTGACCAGAAAGAGCTTTCCAGAGAGAAAATGAAGGAAGAAATGTTACTTGGACGATAAACCAAGGACTCAGCTAGGCAGGGTGACCGTGGTGTTGGTCACCGGCTCTGGTGTATGGGAGGGCCAGGACTGAGTGCTGACCTTGCTCCCTTGGGACTGGCTGCAGTGATGAGCTGGAGCTGGGAATCGTCCCCCTTCCCTGGTGCAAGGTGCCTGTGGTGGGCTGACCCAGGCTGGATGCCACCAAGAAGCTCCATCGCTGCCTTCCTCAGCTGGGCAGGGGAGAGAAAATATAAGGAAAGGCTCGTGGGTCGAGATAAGAGCAGGGAGAGATCACTCACCGATTACTATCATGGGCAAAACAGACTCGACTTGGGGAAGTCAATTTATTACCAACTGAATCAGAGCAGGATAATGAGAAATAAACCCAAATCTTCAAAACACCTCCCCCCACCCCTCCCTTCTTCCCGGGCTCAACTTCACTCCCAACTTCTCTGCCTCCTCCCCGCCAGCGGCGCAGGGGGACGGGGAACGGGGGCTGCGCTCAGTCCATCACACGCTGTCTCTGCCGCTCCTTCCTCCGCAGGGGAAGGGTCCTCACACTCTTCCTCTCTCCAGCGGGGTCCCTCCACGCACTGCCCCAGCGTGGGTCCCTCTGGTGTAGAATCCTCCCCGGGCTGCGGGTGGGGGTCTGCTCCCCCGGGGGCTCCAGCAGGGGCTGGGGGCACAGCCTGCCTGGCCGGGGGCTCCAGCACGGGCTGGGGGCACAGCCTGCCTGGCCGGGGGCTCCATGGGCTGGGGGCACAGCCTGCCTGGCCGGGGGCTCCAGCACGGGCTGGGGGCACAGCCTGCCTGGCCGGGGGCTCCATGGGCTGGGGGCACAGCCTGCCTGGCCGGGGGCTCCATGGGCTGGGGGCACAGCCTGCCTGGCCGGGGGCTCCAGCACGGGCTGGGGGCACAGCCTGCCTGGCCGGGGGCTCCATGGGCTGGGGGCACAGCCTGCCTGGCCGGGGGCTCCATGGGCTGGGGGCACAGCCTGCCTGGCCGGGGGCTCCATGGGCTGGGGGCACAGCCTGCCTGGCCGGGGGCTCCAGCACGGGCTGCCGGGAATCTCTGCTCCGGCGCCTGGAGCCCCCCCTGCCCCTCCTGCCCTGGGGGGGCTGCAGGGCTCTGCCTCTCACACAGTCTCACCCCTCTCTCCAGCTCAGTCGCTGTTCCCCTGGGTTCCCCCTCTCCGAAATCCTTTATCCCAGCGGCGCTGCCACCGGCGCTGCTGGGCCTGGCTTTGGCCAGCGGCGGGTCCGGCTGGGAGCCGGTGGCACTGGCTCCACTGGGCAGGGGGGCAGCTGCCGGCACCTTCTCACAGAAGCCACCCGCTGCCAAAGCCTGGCCACGCAAACCCAATACAGTATCAGTTCCCAAAATGTTCATTGCAGTTGCCAGCCAGAGGATGTCTGGGAGGGAGTTGTGTGAGAAATTAAAATATTTTGCCGATGGTCATTTCAGATGCAGTTGTATGTGACTATTGATGCACTGGCCCTGGCTGCGGGGTTCTGTCCTGTGGAGAAAGGTCAGGATTTGGGGTGGCTGCTTGTAACCACTGAAAATAATGCAAATACAGACCTAACACTATAGATCTGTTCTTGGTTTTGTTTCTCATTTTCTTCCAAGGTTTAATTTAAGACCCCTACCTGCCTTCAGAGAGGGATGGCAGTGAAGCTGCTGGGCTCTTGGGGAAGCCTGGCATCTTGATGTGACCTTGGGCACTCCTGGGGACATTGGAAAATAAATTTTGGAGGTAAATGTTTCCCCAAAGGCACAGACAGGAGTTGGCAGTGTATCCTGCCACCATCAGCCTGGCCTGAAAACAGCAAAGGAATAATTCTTACTGACTTCTAATTTGCGGCTTTTGTGTCTCATGTGCTCAGGCTTTCCTCTGAAAGCAGGAGGGCTAGAAAGAATAATAGTTTTGGCATGGTGACTGCTGTTCTCACATAATCCCCCAACTCCCAGAGCTGCTGCTTTAAGCCAAGTTTTTGTAATGCAGCTTGTGACAGTCCAGGCATGTGGCCTCATGCTGCTGCATGGTGATGGGTCAGGTTGGTCCAGGAGGCACATGCAGCGTAGTGGATTGATGTCCCTTTGGGCTGGTCTCTCACATCTTCCAAACCATGTGCCACAGACACTCCCAGATTGCACCTGTCCTCTCCTTGGCTTTTGTCCCTGTCTTGTCCCTGAGCCAGATTTGTTGTGTGACATGGAGCAGTCTGTGAAATACATTTGCCTGGACCTGGCTGCCCAGATGATGCTTCCCTGAGCTTTCCATTCCCAGCTTCAGTAAGACCAGAGCTGCTGCCTTTCTCTTGCTCTGCTGCAGACCGCTAGCCCAGATAAAAAACTTGTTTGCAATTACCAGACAGAAGAAAGAGGAGAAAGTTGCACATCATTGATCAGATGAAGGAAAGACAAGAAAAAATGAGGTAGATTGGATACCGTGTGGGACAGGGTCTATGTCGTTCTCCTGAAATGCTGGTGGAAGACCTTGTCCGCTCAGAGCCAGAGGCACACCACCGAGCAAACATCAGCTCTGGGAGGATCACCGATGAGACTGGGCAGCAGCACAAATCCAATACTTACCCCTTTGGGAAAACCACATTCACTGGGATTGGCAAAAGCACAGATAAACTACATGGAGCAGCGTGGAGGGCAGCATCTAGGCTTTGCATGAGCATCTCCTTCCATCATCTCTTGTCCCTGATTCTGGACCTGTATTTTGGACCTGGTGGCAAGCACGTCTGGACCCAGCAGAGTGCATCAGCCCTGGCCCCAGGGTGAGCTTTTTAGAGGAATTTTGCCTGAGATAAAACCTGGCTCCCCTGCCAAAATTGGTCCTTTTCACCCTGCAGGAAATCTGAATACTGCACCTGAACTGCCTACAGCAAGTAAAGGGTGGAAGTGTGATGGGGAGAAGATGTTTAGCCCAGTTGAACTGGGCCGGTTGGGTAGCAGTGTGGCTTTTCTATCCCTTTTCCCTCTGGCATGAGGGGACCATGACCTTAATTCATAGAATGGAGCAAATAAATGCACATAACTCTGCCTACAGGTAGCTTGACCATTCACGGTGAACAGGTAATTACAAACACGTGTTTTGCTGAGCCTGGTTGATAGTGGCTGAAAGCCCAGACAGCCCTGCTCAACTGGAATGAGTAAACCCTGTTTCATTCCATCACCTCTCTGGCGTCTAACTCTGCCAAGGCTCATATCCGTTCCCAGAAACAATGTGGGACAGCTGGGGAATGGAAGAGGATAGGGTCACCACCACCCTCTGTCTACCTGGTGCTTTGCACACCCTAGTGAGCGCAGCATCATTTCCAACCTTAGCCTCAGCAAGGTATCATGCAGCAGCATGGTCTGTCTTCTCCAGGCTGAATTTTCCTGGTTATCCATCTCACCGGTTTGCTTTGCATGGGCTAGCAAAAGCAGGTGCTGGATGAGGCTGGTTTTCCTTCCCTGATCTTGTCCTGGGGCTCCCACCCCTGACCTGGGGATACTGTTGTCAAAGAAAGAGGTCTGTGAAGCATCCCACTCACATGTGGACCTTGGAAACACCTCTGTGTAGCTCCTGCTGCTGAACAATCCTGGCATGTTTCTGAGGCAGCATGAGGGGAAACTCTTCAGAAGCTATTTGGAGTTATTGATAAGCCAGGTGGGAAATCCTCATCTGATGGAGTGCCAGCAGCCTCTGCAGAGTGGTTTGGTGGAGCTCGACGTGCATGTGCTGCACAAGCACTTGCTGGATCCCTCATTTCCCAGGACAGATCAAACTGTTCTGCTTTGCTCAGTCCAGCCCACATAGTGGTGGTGGTGGGATCCTGGCAGGTCACTGGTGTGTTTGCAACTGCAAACAAGGTGGAGAGCTAACATGTGTTCAGCATAGGGGATGAGGCAGGAAGCAGCGAGGGAGAAGCACCAAGGAGCGAGGAAGGCAGCCATGTAGGTGCATCGTCTCTGGAGGATTCAAGAGGCAGAGAAAAGTGATGTGCATTTTAGACCAGCAATAAATCCCCATCCTGTGTTGTGTTTACCAGCAGGGAGGGTGCCTAAAGCATTCAGCTTCCCCAAACTTGGGTGTTTAAGTTTGCTCCTCAGTAAAGACTGACAGTGACAGCAGCAGTGTCCATGCAGAGGAGAGCCCAGCCAGCTCCTGGCCTGCCCAGAGCTGGGCCTGTGCCATCCCCACTGCCTGCAGATGCTCAGGCCCCTGGATAAAGCCAGCACATGCCTTTGCACAGCCTAACTCCACCCTGAGCTCGGGCAGGGGGACAGGGCAAACCTCACCCACCTCGTGCCTGTGATGGGAACCACCATCAAAGCCTCCTGTGTAAGCAGTGCCCAGCTCTCGCCCATCCCCTCAAGCCTCTTCTGCAAGGGAAACTGGTCCGAGATGGGTCAGATCGGCCTTGGCAGGGGTATTACACCCATGGCACCAGCCTTGCTTAGAAATTAAGAGCATAGTGACCCTGGGGGGAAAGCTGCTTGGCTGACTGCTGGTCAGCTCTCATTTCCACCTCTCACAGTGTGCAAATAGCTATTTGCAAAGGGAACTGGCTCAAAGCGAGACATTAACCATTCGCTTCCCCCCCCCCCCCCTTTTCCTTCCAATGCCTGTAACTGATCCTTCAAGGTACCTGCTGCATGCAAAATGTGTTTTCTTGCCCGTTTCCAGGTCAAGCCTTGCTGCAATATGAAAAGGTTTTGTCTTTGTTCAGGTCCTCTGAGGAGGAAGGAAGACAAGAAGAGACCAACATCTCCTCTTTGAACCATGACTTTTAAGTCACTGCATGTGTCAGGGCAGGAGAGGAGTCCTGAATGCTTGACCAAAGCTCACCTGGTCATCTCTGAAGGGATGACCCTGCTCCTGGATTCAAATAGTCTTTTGACAGTGAAAGAGCAAACACCGCTGTTGCTCCCTGGCCCCTGTAATACAGCAAGGCACTTTGTCCCAGACAGTTTCTAGGGCCACGTGAGATGGAGGTAGACTGGAGCAGCTTGGGGCTGGGGATGGTACAGAGCACACGTCAGTTCACCCCAGTGTTGGTGGCTGTGCAAAATGGAAAGCATATTACCTAAAAAGAAAGCTGCTCAGTTGCCTGCAACCCCCCCTGCCCAGAACATCCTGAGGTGCTCTACAGCCCCATCCAGCACCAGCGAGAGGAAAAATCTCACAAATTTGTCAGGAGAAGATGAAAACCAGAAGGCACTTTCCACCAAGCTCACATGCATTTGGTTTGCTCTTCCCTCTGAGCGCCTTCTCCAAGAGAAACCTGCAATGGTCCCCTTTGATGGCTGGAGCTGCAGAGACCTGCAGACACTCAGATGCCATCTCCAGCCTGGGTTACTGGGCACCACCATCTTCTGTGAACAGGGACCCCGATGGAAACATCACAGAATCACTGAATAATTGAGGGCAAGGAAGGTCTGGCTGGTTGTTCAGGACCTTGTGCTTCCCCGGTCTGAGCATTTCCAGGGATGGAGAGTCCACAGGCTCAGACTGCTTGGACTCCCACTGCTCCTGCTCTGCCAGCACAGCTGTCTCTTTCCTGTCCCAAGAACATGCTTTCCTGGGAGCATCTGGGAGATGCACCTCCCTTTTTATTTAAGAAAAACAAAGGCATCATTTGTTTTGGTTAAATTTGAATTGTTGCAGACCTGCAGGCTGGAAGTAGAGCTATCAGCAGACAGCCCTACTGCTGAGGGGCACAGGAGAGCTCAGTGCCAGTGGCAGAGCTGAGAGCAAAACCCTAACTCCATCGTTCCTTGTGTCTTTTTAACCATGAGAACATTTTTCCTTAAAAAATGTTTGAAAGCATCAGATGAACTATTTGATCCATCAGTAAGCAGGGTAGAAAGGGGGGTCCCTGTGTCTCCAAATCTGTGGACACAGCAGAGGGATGCGTTGGGGTCCTGCTTTGTCTTTAGCACATTTGTATCATTTGGAGCCTGTTTTCTGGGGACATCGCTCTCCTCCTCTTTTCCTCTTTCAGAAAGCAGAGCAGAGAGTACAATCTACCTTGTAAATACCTTCCAAATTCAGCTTAAAAAAAAAAAAAAAAGGGATAGTGTCCATCCTGAGAATGCTCCAGGCTCTGAATATTCACTTAAAAGCCTGGCAAAGGAGGAGAGTTCAACTTTCAGCCTCATTAACTAACGAAGCTCCCCACAGCTCTGCTGTCGCTCGCCAGCCACCACTGCCCAAGAGGGGCAGGTCCTCGCCGAGGCGTCGGAGAGGGCTATTTTTGAGCTGTGCTCCTTGTGCATGTTAATGAAGCTCAGCAGGGGATGTGAGCTATTTATTCTCTCTTTGGTGGAAATGCAGCCAGCCTGTGGACTGGATGCACTTGGGCGGATGAATGCTGGGAGCACATTGGAGAGGTGAATGGATGCACCAGAGCTCATTTCTCTCCCCTGCCCCGTGGGGAGAAAGCCAGCACTGCTCCATCTACCAACACTCCACCATGAGTCTACCCTACCCTTGGTGAACTGTCCTCCAGGTGGGAAGGTCTCAAGGGTCACCCTTCTGGAGAAGCCGAAGAGGTGCATGTAGACATCATGACCTATGTCCACCAACAGCCTTGGAGACGCTTGGCAGCTCAGCATGCAACGCCCCTTGGCCATGGTGCCCCCAGAGATGTTTCTGATGGGAAGCATCCCATCCATCCCTGTGGAGTTTTGTGATGTGCTGAAATGTTTTCGCTTTTAGCACAGAACGAGAAGTGAGGTTTTTTATTGCAGGCTGAGGTGACCCAAACTGAGTCACTTCTGTTTGCTGAATCACACTCCTTTGTTTTTAAGTCAGTTTGACATTCATCATCAGCAACATTTGCTGTGAGGATGTCAGAGGAGATGAGGAACTTGGCGCTCCTCTTTACCTCCTCTTGTAGACCAGGATGGGGACCTGGCTGGTCTGCAGTGAGCTCTGTGTGATGATGTGGTGCACTCTAAAAAATAGAGAAAAGCCCAGAAAAGTTATGAAGCACCTGAGCTTCTACTCCTGTGACTTGCTGGAGCAATCAGAACAGTTTCATTCAGGACCAAATAAGCAAAACTCAGACTTTCTGATATTGCTTAATATTTCATCCTTGTCCTTCTGCTCCATGGGGAGTTTCTGTATTTTGACATTTTCATTAGGTAGGAAGGTGGGTTGGAATGAAGGTCGGAATTTCCCAAGGGACAGAAATTCTCATTTTCTCTCAGGCCAGCCCAAATAATAAATCTGCAACCAATTAAACCTCCCACTTATCCCTATTCCATGAACCATGGCCTCTTGGAAGTTCATGGCCTCAGCTGAGGTGAAGCCCCTCTATTCCTTTCACTCCAATGGCAGAAGCTGTTGACCCTAGGAGACACCATTTTCCTGTCTTTTGGTGATTTCATTCCAGGCGTTCACCTGGTCTGCTTGTACTAGCTGTAGTTTCTAGCCCATGGCTGCTCTGGTTTGTCTTTACAAGGCTGCCAGCAAGCACTCTGGATTATTCACACATATTTTGATTGCAAACATCAATTAGTTTGGTCACAGCCAGGCCCTTGTAATCATTATTCTTGCAAGGACCAGAAGCTTTTAGCCTGCTTTGTTTGTTTTTTAAATGTCAGAATCAATGGAGTTTGCAAACATGGAGAGGGAAAGCGATACACATGGCCCGTCCTGATGTCAAAGTCAGGAACTAGAAGTAAATTTAGAGACTTACAGGTTCAGAAAAAGGGTTGTGGGTGAGAAGAGGACAAGAGAGAGGAGAAATGGTGGTAGTATCTGACAGAGACATGGAGAAAATTTCCTATAGCAGAATACAGTGCAGATAATTGCTAGGCCCACCAGTAAATCCCCTGGCACTTTGAGAACGATCCTTACGATCTTTGCACTTAACGAGGGATTTTCCTCTTAACAAGTTCTCAGCAAGTTCACACTCGGCAGGTACCAGTGCTCTGCCCCTGGGCAATGGCGAGGTGCAACGTGTCAAAAATGCCCCAGAGCATCAGATGACTGAGCTGGAACACAGAAGCATATATGCTGATGGCAAATATAGAGGCATAGTGCTGAGTCCCCCAGTGCTTGAGGTGTCAGCAACTGGGATGGAGGTTAGGGCAGAGCAGGGAGAGCTATTGATAAAAAAAAGAGGCATGAACAAATGGAGAAATACTACTTGAAAAATGGGGCTGTAAGGTGCTATTGATGAGCCCCTGAGACACTCAACGCTCTGCATTTATAAGTGATTGCTTGAAGACATCTCTGTCAGAATCGAGTGTGGAGATGGAGCGCACCCGCAGTCGGTTTGCAGATGACACCGAGCTGGGGGCAGTGTGACCTGCTGGGGGGCAGGGGGCTCTGCAGGGGGTCTGGGCAGGCCGGGCCGAGGGGCCGAGGCCAGTTGTATGAGGCCCAACGGGGCTGAGTGCCGGGCCCTGCCCGTGGGTCACACCAGCCCCCCACAGCGCTGCGGGCTGGGGGCAGGGGGCTGGGAACTGCCCGGCGGGGAAGGGCCTGGGGGGGCTGGTCGGCAGCCGGCTGGGCACGAGCCCCCCGTGTGCCCAGGTGGCCACGGCGGCCAGCAGCGCCCTGGCCGGTGTCAGCAGCAGCGTGGCCAGCAGGGCCAGGCAGTGCCCGTCCCCCTGTGCTGGGCCCTGGTGCGGCCGCCCCTCGAGCCCTGGGCTCAGCGTTGGGCCCCTCACCCCCAGACAGACCCGGAGGGGCTGGAGCGTGTCCAGAGCCGGGCAGGGGCTGGGGAAGGGGCTGGGGGAGCTGGGGGGGCTCAGCCCGGAGAACAGGGGGCTCAGGGGGGCCCTTCTGGCTCCCTACAGCTGCCTGGCAGGAGGCTGCAGCGAGGGGGGTCGGTCTCTGCTCCCAAGGAACCAGCGGCAGGACAGGAGGGAACGGCCTCCAGCCGCACCAGGGCAGGCTCAGGGTGGGCACGGGGAGAAATGTCTTCCCCGACAGGGTGGCCAAGCGCTGGCACAGGCTGCCCGGGGACGGGGTGCAGGCACCGTCCATGGGGGGTGTCAGAAGAAGTGTGGATGTGGCGCTTGGGGACATGGGTTAGTGATGGACTTGGCAGTGCTTGACTTAAAGGTCTTTCCCAACCTAAATGAATCTGTGATTCTATGATTCTGTGTAATCCTGCTAGCAAATACCTCTGCATATGCATATCCTCTGCAGGTAAGCCTAAGAGACCCCTCTCAGGACCGAAGCAGCAGCTGGGGCTCATCCTGGGTTGATATCTTGTCTTAGGGTCATCACCGGGAGAAGACAAGCCATACCTCCTTTTTGCAGAGAATCAGGAATTGAGATGGATCCCTATAGGGAACTGTCATCGATTCTGGGGCTGTGTCATACCAGAGGGAGAACAGCAGTGTGTGGCTGTAGTCCTGTAGCAAGTGCGGGAGGAAGGAGATGAACCTGACTCATGCACTGCTGCTTCTGCTTGCAAATGGGAGTTCACGGAGGATGCTCAGGAACTCAAAGAATTTGTCGAGGCAGGCAGCTTGGACCTGGGTTGTTAAGAAGATGGATGGGGACCATATGCTTTACTAACATCAGGGACACAGATGAGCAGGTTTGAGGCAATGGATGGCTGTCAGCTCTGTCACAGTGTCAGGCAGTCTCACGTTTGAAGGATTTCAAACCCATCCTTTATTTCCAAGTAAATAGTAACACCAGATGGGTACCCTGGCTTCCAAATCATCCACCTCCCCAGCTCTTTCTGGGTGTTCATGGACGTATTGTACAAGCTGTCCCCTTGTGAGATGACTGCAGGTGCCTTCAGACCTTTCTGATGTTTGCACAGGGTGAGGATAGGAAAGGACCTCCAGGAACAATAAGGGAAAGAAAGAAATCCGGCAAGGGAAACAACTGCAGGGACAGGAATCAGCCCAGGAACATGGGAAACAAGAAGAACCTAGATTGCTTTAGAAATTATGGAAGAAGCTTTGCCTGTGCAGAAGAAGGGGTGCTGGTGGGGAGCTAGGTGGGCTGGGGAAGTGGGCAGAGATGCTGAGAACCCGTCTGTTGTGGGATCAAAGTCTGCAGCATGGGCTGTAGGGGATAGGTGGGTGCTTGCCTTTAGATCCATTTTTTCCCTTTGAAACTATATTCCTGCTGTGGAAGGTCTCAAGGGCCGATTACTGCTATGGCTTGAATTCACTTAGACTTCACGGACTTGCTGTGCCCAGGGTGGGAAAACATGAGACCTGGAGACCTCCAAGGCAGCTGAAGAGTAGAAAATGGTGCAGCTGGTCCTGCTAGGAGAGGGAACCTATCCCAGGGAACAGACAGCTACGGAGATGGGGATGTTACCAGCACCATTCACCTCACAAGATGGCACTGGGCTACAGCGGGCTGCTGGATGAGGGAGATCTTGGGTGATTTTATGAAGAACCTTGTCACCGTGGAGAAGGAGGAACATGTGCCCCTTGCATATACCTCCAGCGTTGACTTTAGTCAACAACAACAAGCATCAGTAGCCTCTGAACAAAGTTACCACCAAGAAGTCTCATTACCTCAAATACAAGCCTTGCCATTCAGCCCCCATTAAACTACACTATGAAATGTGGCTGCCCTGATTCCCAGCAGTGCTGCATGGTGGAGCGAGCGCTGCGGGGTCTCCTAGAGCTTCCTGACATTTGATTTATCAGCCCAAAATGCTGCGTCACCATGAGCAACTTGCGGTTAATAACTGATGCAGCAGAGCACTCGGGGATGTGCAGGTGATAGGTGTCATGAATGTGCAAAATGGGACTTTGGCTCCAAGGTCAGGGCTAAGTAAGGCTGCGAGATGTACTGGGGAGCTAAAGGGCAGAGGGACAACTCCTTTGCCCTCTCTCTATTGCATTTTGCAAGATGTAGGCGGGAGTGTGACTCTGCTCAGCACAGGTTGACTCTAAGCCATGTCTCTAAGGTTGCAGCAGTTCTGCAGAACCTGCAAAACATCCAAGACAGTTTGGGGAAGGGCAGAGGGATGGAGGGAGATGACAGCTGAGAAATCACAGCGAGAAGATCAGGACTCTCAAGACACAATGGCTCCAAGACTCGTGTGGAGTGCCCAACTCACACCCCACCCTGCAGGCAGGGTGACCCCCAGCTGTGAGCTGCCTGCAGGGGTAGGAATTCATCGCACCCCAAAAGTCACCAGTCCCAGGCTTGTTTACACAGGCAGGACCCAAAGGAATGGATTTGGGCCTCAGAAAATTGAAATTAAGGTTGTAGAGTGTTCTCATTTTTTTATAGCCTTTCCCTCCCAATCTTTAATCAAATGTTTCTTCAGCTTTTTATATAGTTCCTATCAAAAAAACCCATCTGTAGAACAAAATTTCCTTCATTTCTAGTTTATTTTTTTTTTTTCTGCGAGTAGCAAAATGTTCTTGTCTGAAAAATATTTAATGAATTTTCCACTGTCGCTTGCATTTATTAGCTGTGATTTCCTATTTCTGGCAACATGCTCTGCCATTCCCATCTTCCAGAGCCCACTAAATTATTCAACCCATTTATTTCTGACTTTGGGTATTGTTCTGATCTGCCAGTATGCACTAGTCAGATGGTAATGGGGAAGCTTTTCTTCCTCAAGCTGGGGAATCAGCCCAGGCAGCACCCGATGTGAGTGCGCAGGGACACTTCTCCCCGTCGCACTGATTTTTAGCAGCTCCACTGCAAAAGTCTCTACCATGCTCAAGTCCCTCCTATGCAAGAAACTGTCCTGGAGTGGCAAGCAACGACCCTGCCCCCTCACTCTCCCTGATCCCACTACCCCATGGTCGGAGAAAGCTTATCCTGTACGCGGGGACTTACCCAAGGCATGGATATTTGTGGGAACAGGCTGGCTTTAATGACCTCCTGTATGGGAAAAGCTCCTCCAGGACAACTCTGCCTTGTGCTATGGAGAAATCCACTCTGTCTCCAGTTTCCCACAAACACAATGTCGTACCTGCTCCGAAAGTGGACTGACCTGTTAGTATTTATCTGGTGCAAGGGCAGGGGGGGTTAACGGGGAAAGCAGCCCACATGTGGGAAAACTGTATTTTCACACAGTGCCTTTCTAACATTTGTTTGCCAGAAAAGAAATATACCTCCAGGCATGAAACAAATTGGTGCTATTTATGCACCCTCCACCCATAAAGCAATCATTTCCTGCCTAAAAGCTCCGTGCTGTTGGAGAAAAGGACCTTATTATTTTGGAAAGCAGGGCTTCTGGGGGGAGATCATTATCACAGTTTAAAAGCTGGATAGAGACTTATCCATTGCTAAAAGTCTGGTATTAAATGTACTTCTGTTTACTGATATTCATGCTTTCCACCTGGCAAAAAAATCCCCCACCAAAAATCAAAACCAAAAATCTCGATTTAGTAAAGGATATTGGTATATAAAGTATAAACCCATCAAAAAGATTTTAGCTGCATGCTCCTTTTGATTGCCCAGTACCCAGCTTTTCACCAAACATACATTACTGCAAGCAGGTGACTGAGGGGGGATATGCTGAGAGAAACTGGGAAACAAGAGGTCACTGGTCCTGTTTTTCCCTAAAACAAGGAAGTCAAGAACTACGTTAATAATTGAAGATGTAATTCAGAGAAAGTGTCACCCCTTGCTTAGGGGTTTGTGGCCCCAGACCACAGAACAGTGGAGTCTTCTCTGCCAGGAGTGCCTTGCTCTCACACAGTCATTCTCTGCAGCATCTTTCCTGCCATTTGGAGATATATCAAGGTCTATTCATCTTGCACTGCTTCACAACAGCAATTAGCATGTGTCACACCTCAGCCATCCCATAACGCTGCTGCACCATTTCCCAAAGCTCTGATTTGACTACTCTGCCTCTCCAAAACACTGTGAGCTGCTCCTCCTTGGTTTAAGCCCCTTTGTTGTCTGTCTCTGCACTCCATACCATTGCTTCTCCAGCATGGGAAGACTGGCTCAGCTTGACCTGGGAGATGGCAGGCATGGATGAGTTTCTGGAGAATGTCTTTTTAGGTTGTCTTCCATTCTTTCCTTTACTTTGCTGGATAAACTTCAGTACAGCCACATCCTTGGTGTCTCCTAAGTCCCTCCTCGGCTAAGTCCCAAGCTCTGATGCCTCCTGAAGTTCTAACAGCATTTAGGTTCACAGGGTTTTATGACCAATGCTCCCACCAATGACCAAAACTGACTTTTTGTAGTTCCCCCTGGCTGAAGATGCCATTTCCATCCATCCAGGACATTAGCTGCCCATTAAAACAATACTGCTTTTCTATCCAGCATTTGCACAGCACCTGGCGATGGCATCGAGTCCCCAGGGCAGCTCCTCAGCACTGCAGCAACAGTAATAACTGCACCCTCTGTTGTCCATGGGCAGCTCATCTTGCTTGAGGCTAAACCCTGCCACAGGTGAAGAGAAGTGCATGCTATTTTGAACGCAGGAGGGCTGATTTTCTCTGCCCACAGGGCTGTTCTGCCTGGGACATGCTCAGGTCTGGCTACGGTGCAGGCCCAGCCTGGAGAGGCTCCCAGAGGTTCTGCATGGCTTTGGAGGCTTCCGTGGCCAGACCACCTGGAGATCTATGCACGAGGTCCTAGGAGGGCTACAAAACTGCACACACTCATCAGTGACTCAGATAAGTTTTTATTTTTGAACCTGAGCATCTTCTTGTGTTTGCATGATGCAATATTTGAGATAATAAATCCTCTAGGAGCAGGGTTGTACTGCAGAATACACCAGTGAATGACCAGGCTGGGTCTGGAAGCAGCAGAGCTTGTATTACCTACATTTTTCCTCTTATTTGCAGAATTCAGTCTCCTGTTACCCTGGATGAAAGAGAAGCTATTGCAATCATAATTAAATGTCACATACATTTAACAGAGTGCAAGTCTCTATTCCACAGTCCCTCTTCCATCTGGCTCCAGCACAGCTGAGATCAGACTCTTCACAGCCTGTGAAATGATATTAGGGCAGTTTCTGTTTATCACAGCCATGATTGATGCCTGCAGTCAGCTCATGATATAATGAAGGGAGTTCAGGCAGTACAATGGGGGTGTATATTTAGAAGATTAAATAGTACCTTGTGAGCCATTAAGTATCATAACATTAGCACTGAGGAGGTAAATAAGAAGCGTAACATAAGGGTTGGTGAGTCACCGTATCAGGGAGTTGCTCTCCGTTCAATAAAGTACCTATTCTTTTTTAAGAGAGAAGAGTTGGAGCTGGATGACACTTACTGTGAGCCCTTTCATACCACTGCCTTTCCTTCTGCAAGCTCTGCAGATGGCTCGAACGAGTGAGTCTTTCATTTCCCTGCACCAGATGGGGGCACAAGCTTGTGAGGGTGGCTGGTGAGTGGTTTGGCCCCCAAAGCTACAAGCTTGCCAGTGGCAATGTTCTCCAAACACTGCCAAGCCTATCTGCCAAGGGGAAGAGAGCACATCTCCACAAACAGAGCCTTCCTGGGATGCCCCATCTCCTGCTGGATGGCTGTTTGCTGATACAAGCCATCATGCCAGACAGAGATGGATGGGGGTTTCAAGCCGTATGAGAAATGGGCATCTTTTCAGTATGGGGCCAAGGAAAGTGCTATGCAGCCTGGCAGTGCCATGGGCAGCAGCTAGTTCTGGTAGGACCTATATCCAGGGATGAAAACAAGCTTGAGCGAGAAGCCCAGGGAAGTTTACCTTCTGCAGGAAGATGAAAACGATAGCAAGGAAAAAAGATTTGGCTGTTTTCATCATGGTTATTTAAGTAAGGAGTTGTGCAGCCAGGCTGACATGGTAGGACATCTCAGATGTGTGATGACCTTTTTGGCTGAAGCTCTGCTCTTCCTCATGCGTGTCCGCTTCTCTACAAGCACTTGTCTGCTGCCAGGGTGACTTGTGCAGCTGTGGCTACTTTTTTGGTTGAGACCTCTCCTAATGATGGTATCATGATTATGGTATCATGATGGCCTGCATCTTTGTTTTGGAAGTAGTGCCAAAGGCTCACACTTGGTATTGAGTCAAACATCTGCAGAAGAAAGCAGAAATGATAGCACAGCACATCAGGTGTTCAGAAGGGTATAGTGTTTTTGTGAACATCATAGGCCACCCCTGGGATCATGGCGGGGAACCACAGCCCTGTGCTTCACCCAACATCCCAGATGCATGCTGAGCCCACACTATAGATATTTCCAGGACAAAAGTGGAACCAAGCTTTACTTCATTTCTGATTTGCAGTTGCCCTGGATGGATAACAGACAAGAAGAGGAAATCTCTCAGGATCCTGAGCTTCTGCTGAGCTTGCAGCAATCCCCTTGTGTTGCCAACTCAAAGCCACCAGTGCTGGTTCAGCCCTGTGTTTGCCCGGGACCGGACACCCTCCATAGGTCCTCCCGCAGTCCTCAGAAACCTGGCATCCCCTAATCCCGGAGAGTCTCCTGGCACTTCTGTGCAACCACCTGTGTCCTTGTTCCTGCCAACAGCCTTGTTCAAAACTTGTTAGATCAGGTCTGCAATTAAGTTCAGCAGGGGCTGGTTTATGACAGGTAATCACTGGGCTGTTGCTCATAGGTAGTGACAGACCTCACCGATCACAAATAATTTTGATGTCTACCTTGCCGCATGCCAGTTTGTATCTTCATTTCAGCTGCAGTTTCCCTATTTGAGCTGACAGCAGCTCTCACCATCTGGAGAGAGGTGTGCTTCTCCTTGGACGAGCTGTTTAGCATGGAGCTGCCGGAGTATTAGCAGGCATCAGAAACTGGAAAGCGTCAGGTGTTTATTTCTCCACAAGCTGTTCTGGGATGTCTATAAATAGAAAGTGTGCTCCAAAGTGACCTGAGAGCAAAAGCATGTTAGATGTCTGTGTCTGGGTGACCTGAGAGCAAAAAGATGCTAAAGATCCATGGTTTGGTGGTCCAAGAACACAAAGCATGCTAGATGTCCATGATGGTGGCTCTCTGACTAAAATGAGGCTAATGCTGACAGCGTGGTCCAAAACCACCTGTTCAAGGGAAGTCCTTTCACTGGTTGAGGTGAGCTTTGCAACAAGTCCTTAATTTCTACGGGTGATGTTTCACAGTGAGCTTGAGCATAATGGTAGCAGTGTGTGGAGAGTAACGGGCTCTGCCTTCGGAAAATCTCCTACCCCGCCATGCCCTGGCCATGCCTCCCAGACAGTCCCTGGTCTGGTGCAGGGGTTTGGTTGGTTGCATGACCCAGTTTGGCCAGAGACCATTTTTCCAACACTGTTCGTTCAGACAAGGTCTGGGGGACAGGTCCCTGGGCAGCCCCATGGAGAGGAGAGGGGTACAGCAGAGGGCAAGTGGGATTCCACTTTTGGGGTATCAGGTTGTCTTGGATATAGCAACCTGGAGAGCCCATGCACAGAGTCTGCCTTGGAGTGTCATGGACCCAGAGGAACCTTCTGCTTGGCTCTCCACCTGGGACAAAGGCTATTGACTTGTCCAAGCCCACTGGGCTTTAGAAGAGGTCTTTGCCTTGCAAATGTCTTGGTCAGAGTGAAGATATCCCCTATAAACCACCTTGTAGCTGGAAAAAAGCAATACTGTATGTCTGCCCACCAAGAGACTGCAGAATCCAAACGTCCATGGATTTCCTCTGGGGCGGAAGACAAGGTACCGAAAGATGGAGGTGGAGACAAGGTGACCCGTTGGATCTTTGCCATCTGTGATAGGAGATGTTGCAGAGCCTATTTCCATGATAATGCTGGCTCCATCTAAATACGGCTATGTGAAAAAGCTAATCAGAAATGTTCATAATGATCTCGTGTCTGTAGGGGAATTTGGGCTCGTTCAATGAGCAACATTTCACAAATATGTTTAATTTCAACAAACAGTTGAAAAATCCCCAGAGTGGAGTGTTCTTGTAAAGTTGAAATGGAGCGGGCTCATTTTCCCTTTTGGAACTGTTTTCAGGGGTTTTAATTTAAGCATGTTATAATTAAAAAAAGTCCCAAACCAGGCCAGAGTATCATCCTCTTTAAATCAAAAGCAAAACAAGACCATTTGCCTTCGCAGGAATTTTTTTTTAAATTATTCTGAACAGGGAAAACTACAGATATATAGAATTTCATAAAATAAAATAAAACAGGCTTTGTCCACATCTGGGGTTGGGTAAGACCTGTGGGCTGGGGGATTAACTAAGTGATTTTCCAGCATCAACCATGAGACCACACAGAGATTTCCACAGTGTGGATTGCTACTCAATTCAGTGCAGAAAAGTGAATTATCCCAATCATCAGTGTCCTTCTGGCTTTATTAAAGGCATCAAACAAGGAACCAGCATTTCTGAACTACTTTGTCAGAGAGAAGAAAACCTCCTAGAGCAGGAATATCGACAGAGTTTATAAACTCTGTCCTGACCTCACCTCCTTCACATAAACTTGCTGGCTGAGTCAGGACGATAAATCTGCTGCATCTCATTCAGGAAGGGAAATGATTATCCATCCCTCCGTAATGAAAGAGATTTTATTCTGAAGCCTGCTGTGTTGGTGATTTGCAGACCTTCCACGCTATGGGAAGGGATTTACACAGCAATAATGCAGCCGTGCATCGGTGTGCGGCTGTGTGGCACTTCCATGTCCCCCAAAAGTCATCCAGATGATTGTGCATTAATGCTGGCCACGGGAAGGAGAAAAAGAAGCAGGAAGAAAGATCTCAGCTGAAATCTAGAAGCAGATGGGATAAGGATGAGGCATGGAGGGATAAAGTGCACAGCATGCTGGCTCCAGGGCTGGGAACAGGGATTTTGCACCAATACACAATGATCAAACACAAGGGCAGACAAAGGGAAGAGCAGCGGGATCTGTTTGGAGATTACCAACACTAGTTCATTGAATAAGATGGTTTTGCACCTTTTGCAAAGGTCTCTCGCAGGGCCTTTGAGGAGTGCAGCAGAAAATGGAAGATGTGCTCACTCAGCCTGGCAAAGCCGAGGTTATACACAAGGGCTTGAACCAAGGAGCTCTTCCCATGCTGGACGCAGCCTTCCTGGACTAGGGAGGCAGAAGGGTTAATTTTCTCCTTGACAGCAAGAACCAAGAGCTTATTTATGATGGACAGCAGCTTAGTGAGGCCATGTTTAAACAGCCTTATAAAGAGCAGAAGTGGTTTGAAAGCTCTGAATGGAAGCCAGTCAATTTTATTATTTTTTTTTTAAAGGCTCAGCAGGCTCTAAGCAGAGTTTGGCTTTGGTGCATGGCAGATGGCTCAGGAGATGTTTCTCTGCTCTATACATAGTAATTTTTGACCTAAATCTACTTTTGCCTCTTCTACAGAAAGCACACGTATTTTTGCCGGTATGGGAGATTTCCAGACCCCTTCCAGGCCAGGTCTTCTGGGAAAGGAGAGGGCAAAGCTCACTTCCATCGAACCCTGGCAGGACAACAGCCCATCCCAGAGACCACACCAGGTGCTCTGAGTTAGTAGGGCCAACAGCTTTCCCCTCTTGAGGACATGGGTGCAACTGGGCCAAATTCATTGCACCACTTGAACATCTTTCTCCATGTTTTGGAAGCCATTTCTAGGGTACAGTTCAAGGCTGTGGGATCAAAACAAGCTTGGAGTCTGGCTCAGCAGAAATACCTGAAGTGAAGCTGCATTGCCTCTGCATGTGCACCTCCATAGCAGTGTCAATGATGGATATGTCGTGATGCAAGAGTGCCTTTGCTTTGGCCACAGAGAAGCTCAGACCAACACCTGGCAAAATGTCTGATTAAAAGCAAGATATGTATGAAGAAGACGAATACTGGACTTCAGTGCAGCTGTATGCAAGATGAGTAAATCCATGATCTCAGGAGGAATTTTAAAACCTATTAAAATGTAATGCTTCTTTCTGCTAGCAATGCCTTTTGGGCTGGTACTGCCACGGGTTTATTTCCAGTCCTAGTTGCTCATCCATGAGGAGCCCTTAGAGATGAGACAGGATCTGAGGCCACCTTCCTCAGGCACAGATGATGTAGGGTTTATTTGAACCATCAATCCCCAGACCCCAAAGCAGGAGGGTGTTACAGGGCTACCTGCAGTGCTCCTGGCAGGAGATCAGGACCGGTGGCCAAGGCTCACCCTGCCACACCACTGCTTTGCAGCCAGCAGCTATGTGCTTCCACTCTGCAGGTTTTCATTCCCCTACTTTTGCCAGTGTTTAAAGAAGGAAGAAGAAATGAAGTCATCAGGGATTCTGTAACACAGGAATCCTTCCAATGTGCTAATGCACTTGCATTAGCGCTAATGGGCACCACCACCAGCAGGCTCTTGGGAGGAGGGAGGGTACAGAGCCGAACTGCGCTGAATTCCTCTAATGCCTCCTTAATCCAACTGTTCTTTAAAAGTGTAATGAAAAGAGCTCCTGTTTACAAATAACCAGGGTATCGCAGAGGTTTGTAGCCATCTTTGGACTGTCTCGCTCTTTGCTGAGACAACAGCCCTGGGCTGCGGGTTTGTCCTTGCATTGCATTACCAAAGCCCACCCCTAAAATCAGAAATCAGAAGTGTGTCCAGTTATATGACCAGGCTGCCTAAGCTTGGTCTGATGTACAACAACAACAACATTTGCAAAGTGCAAATCGCGCTGATGGTTACGTAACTGAATTATCCTTCCATATGCCAGACAGCAATTCTACAGTTAATTGATTTTAATCTAATCATTTGTAGCCAGCCGCTAGTTTTAATCAACCCTGCCCACCCCCAGCCCATCGTTTTGCATGAGCCATCTTTCCAGCAATTACTGTATTTAATTATATGAAAGTCTGGTTACGTTTCATTAATTCTTGTCACATTACCACAACCCTCTATTTCCACATCCAGAGTCCAGCCACCTCATCATCATCATCCATTACAGCATACAAGCAAAGGCAGATCCTGGTTCCAGTTTCATTAGATTTTGAAAGCTAATTAGCAAGATTCAGAGGAGGCAAAACATGGTTACTCACCCCTTTTCCTCTTCCTCCTCTTCCCACAGCTGGAGCAAAGCCACAGCCTGGCTCCAGCATTGAAGACCTGCTGCTTGCCTGGGGGCATCTGGTGTGGAGGCATCTGAAGCAGGGCAGAGCCCAAAGCAGTCTCTATTTTCCAATATGCTTCATTTTCCCTTGAGGAAAGGCACTTGGGACCTCCCAGGTGAGGGGGATTATCCTGTTCATGTATGCTATTCTAATTCCAGCTCTTATTAACAAGCATTAAATGCATCCTTGAGGATGGGCAAAGGGAAAGGCACAAAACCTTGTACTGGTTTGGGTGCAAACACAGCTGCGAGTCGCTGTGCAACAAGGTGGATGGTCTCTATAGGTGGTGAGTGATGGAAAGCAGGGGCAGGGGAAGAAGGAGGAAGAGGAGGGAGAGTGGGAACTGACCTCCAGGAGGATCTGAGGGCAAATTACACACCACAGACCAGGCAGCACCTGCAAGTGCAGGCAAGAGCTTGGATTTGGTGCAAGGCCGGAGAAGTGACTGTAATTGGGGTCAGTGGGATGTATTTGGCTAGCACTCAGGATGTGATCTGTGCCAGGGCAAGAGGCAAGAGAGACAAAATTCCCCGTTCAGCCTGGTTTGGCTGACTCCGGAGGCTCAGAAATGGTGGCCCAGCACATGGCCCAATTTGAATGGCCAGGGTGTCCGTGATCCATTAAGAAAAGCCAGATTTGGCCAGGAAAATCGCAAGCAGAGCCAGATTTTTAAGCAAGTGTGAAGTTCAGGGTCTCTTGGATGTTCAGAGATGTTGCTGGAGTGACGTCTGCTCCAACCTGAGCCCAGACTCAGGTCCTGACTTTGCATGATTTCAATACATTGGATTATGAAATGTGATGCCCCTCAAAAAGCAGGCACTGGATCCCAGATGCACAAGCGGCCAGTGCCTGTACAGGAGACCCCAGCCTCCTCTTCCCTCCACAGAGTTCCATACTTGTCCCTTTCCAACAGGGACACAACCCCACTGGCCGATGGGGTGGGCCAGGTAGATCACCAGAGGTCAGACCTGTCACTGCTCCTGTGGCAGGGAACCCTCTTCCTGCTCCCATCAGTGACAAATGACTAAGTGATGCTGGGATGGAGAAACAGGAATCTTCCCGAGACTGGGGTTTGAGGAACATGCAAAGGCATGGGAGGATTTTGGCTTTGGAAACGCTCTACCTACAGGCTGCCCATTTGTCTGGGTGAGTCACCCCAGACATGGGGTCCAGTTTGTTTCTATTTAAACAAAAAAATACCTAATAAAAATGAAGGATTGTTCCATGTCTAGTTGAAAACCACAGCAAGCCCTGCTATTCACGTAGGAATGTGGATATTTCCTTCTCCTAAAGCATTTTTGTGAGAATCCACCTGCTGCAGCCTGCCTGGAATTACATGTGGGGGAAAGGAGATGCCAGGGGGTGTCACAGGGGGTGTCCCTGCATCCTTCTTGCCATCCTCCTGCCGATGCTGGGGAGATGTGGGCTCTGGAAGTGTCCGGGCCATGGGGCTGGAGCATCTCTGCCCTGTCCTGTGTCTCTCCGGACATAGAAGGGCAACCCCTCAATCCAAGGAGCAAACCCAGCTCAGGGGGACAGAAACCCCACGCACCCAAAATGGGTCAGAAAAAGAAGACAATCACTCCAAATAAGGAGATGTCACATATAAATAATGTATTACCAGCAGAATTGTATAATGAGGTTTTTATGGACTACTAATAAAACAAACCGTAAAAGTCTCATTGCTGTCTGAGGTAACACAGCCAGCATGAGCAAGTAATTTTGGCTCTGGGGACAATTTTGTGTTTAATCCTTTGTCTCACCATTTAGGCCAGCTTTAGACAGATATGAATTATTGAATCCAGCCAGACCTGTCCTGCACTCCAGCTAGCCGTGATCTCAGTTGCTGAAGAGTTGTAGTAACACTGGTACAACCACAGCAACAGTACTCTCATAGGGGCTTCTGTGTGATGAGCTCATGAGCTAAATGAGAGAAAATTATATGTATCATAGAATCACAGAGTGGTTTAGTTTGGAAGGGACCTTCAAGACCACCCGGTCCCACCCCCTGTTCAACGGCAGAGCCCCCTCCCCCTAGCCCAGGCTGCTCCCAGCCCCGTCCAGCCTGGCCTTGAGCCCTGCCAGGGATGGGGCACCCACAGCTGCTCTGGGCAGCCTGGGCCAGCGCCTCGCCGCCCTCACGGGGAAGGGTTTCTTCCTCACGTCCAACCTAAATCTCCCCTCTCTCAGCTTCAAGCCATTCCTCCCTGTCCCACCGCTCCCTGCCCTTGCCCAAAGCCCCTCCCCAGCTTTCCTGTCGGCCCCTCCAGGCACTGGGAGCTGCTCTAAGGTCTCCCCGGAGCCTTCTCCTCCCCAGGCTGCACAGCCCCAGCTCTCCCAGCCTGTCCCCACAGCAGAGGGGCTCCAGCCCTCTGACCAGCTCCGTGGCCTCCGACGGGCCCGCTCCGACAGGTCCGTGTCCTTCTGATGCTGAGGACCCCCGAGCTGGACGCAGCGCTGTGGGGGGTCTCAGCAGAGGGGAGCAGAGGGGCAGAGCCCCCTCCCTCGCCCTGCCGGCCACGCTGCTGGGGATGCACCCAGGGCACGGGCGGCTTTCTGGGTGTGAGAGCACATTGCTGGGTCATGCTGAGCTATATGATAACTAGAATGATATTACAACCTTGATGCTGGTAATTGCATAGATTTTCATATCACCTCTACATGTAATATGAGCATTTTATACACATCTATGATGCTATAGATACACTTGGTATTAATTACTCATAATTTCTATGATTATCCAACATAAGGCAAAATAGAGAGTACTCCAGCTGAGAGCTGACATGGGAGGCAGACCCCCAGCCATGTGGCTGGGGCAAGGTGGGGAGCACAGAAGCATTCTTGTGTTCCAGAGGGAGCTTTCTGCACATCCAAAGGAAAATGCATTATGGTGTCTGCCAAGCCCAGGATGATCTTGATTGCTCGGAGAGGCTTGTCAGCTCTTTGTTGCAGAGAATCTGGCATGACTGGAGTGTAGAGTGTTGCAGATGATTAGTGATGGAGACTGACTGGGTATGAGGGAACATGTTTGTGCAGGAGAAAGAACCACCTATACCTCTGTGTCTTTGGAGGGTTTTGTGTTGGACAGCAGAAAGCCCCATCAGTCTCCTTCCCTGCCTTTGCCAGACCCTCAGATGTACTGAAGCCACATGAACCCATTTTTAAAGCAGAACTGCTGGGGATCCAGTGATTCTCTCCTAGCACACTGATCTCCACCGACTGTGTCCACCTCAGACTTTCAGTCTTAGGTTCTGGAGAGGTGGCCAGAGCTGGTGAGGAGCAACAAGCCCTCATCCCCATGTGCTGTAAGTCCGCGGGGCTGGATGGGTGGACAGCAGAGGGCTCTCAAGCCTTCAGCAAGAACAGTCGCCCAGCTGGGAGGATGCCCCATGTTCGCTTGGCCGCTCTGTGAAACTCATTTGGGCAGGCTGCAATGAATCAGCTGCTGGAGATAGCGATGGTGTTAATAGGAATTTACTTCTGCTGTGGAGGAAGCTTGTTCCTTGATGAAATGCTGCCCCTGTCGCTGCCAAAACAGAATGGTGTGATTAAGTACGGCCAGGTTTCCCTGCTGGCTCCACTTTTGCCTGGCTGTATTGCTAAAGCTTTTCTTGATAACTACCCGAGGAATTAAGCATCTTTTGGAGATAAAAGGGGGGTGAGGGGGTGGAGAGAAAAATAAAAAGCTCTGTTTTCTAGTGCAGAGAACCTGTCTCTGCAGAGCAGTGCTGTGGGTGATGAAGCGCTGGGAAACTCTTTGAGATCGGGCATGCTGGGTCCTCCTCTTCCCACCCCGCAGGGACTTGTCATCAATCTGCCTTTGGCACGAATCTGAGCAGGGGAAGGAGAAAACCCCCTCTCTCCAGATGGGTCGGGAAGAACCTGGAAGGTTATTTTGGTATTTTGAGTGGGAGTTGGGATGGGGGAGGATACCAGGCTGGGTTTTTCATCTTTCCCACATTCCCCATTGGAAAAAAAATGGAGTTTGCCCCCCTCCCCCCCCCCCCCCCCCCCCGCCCCCCGAGGCAGGAAGGATGTACAAAAGAAGCAGTGGTGGGTTTTCCATACCGGGCTTGGGATTGCTAACCCGCCAGGGATTCACATTGCCATTGTCATCCACATCCCTTGTGACCCTGCATCTTCACCATGCACCGGGTCCCATCTATGCAATGAGGACAAGGATACATTTGTTTGTTTTTATTTTTGAATGGCAATGGCTATTTAGGAACCCAGACCAGAATTAGGCACTGTTCTGTGCAGGCTCTGCCCCGTGAGATGCTCAGGGATGTCGGCCAGTCCCTTGAACCCACAGCACAGGCAGCACCAAGGCTCTGCCATATTCTCTGTGCACATCCCAGTCCCAGAATAAAGCTGTCCCGTGCAATGGGACTGCAGAGATCGTGTAGGTTCATGCCATTTCCCAGGGCCACATTCCCTGCCTTGGTGGGGTGAGAGTGGGAGAAGCTGAGGGTTATCTCAGCCTTTGCAAGGCTGGGAAGGAAACTGCCAATAACACCTTGCCCCTTGCCACTGCTGGCATCTATTGTGGAGATCTGCCTTTTTCATTTATGTGTAAATAAGCCCTTTTCTTTCTGACACCGAGCAGTTCTGCAAGTAACTCAGGGTAGAAGCTCATCCTGTGCCTGGGCTGACTCTGAATGTGCAGGGGGAGTTCAGAAGAACAAAAGGCTTTCAAAAAACCCTCCTGTCTGGCTAATCCCATATGACCTGACATCATCCTCAGTGTGGAGAACAAGGTGGTGAGCTTGGCTGCCTCTGAGCACACCTATTAAATTGTGTCCGCTCCGTCATGAATTATGTATCTTTACATTTCCATTTCACCACTGCCGCTTGTTTGATGAAATTCTTCTCTGTTGATAAAGATTAAGCCACCTTCTTCAAAGTACAACGTTGAAGCAGCCCTGTGTTTAATAAACCGGAGGGAGAGGGAATTGCGTTCCCGGGGCAGGGTTTGCACTGCAGCACTCCAAGTTTGCAGCATCATCCTCTGGTGCCTCCTAGAAGCTGGGAGAAGAGGCGAATGCAAACCAAGGGTGGGTACCCAAGTGTGAAAGGTTTAACAGAGGTGATGGGGTTGTTTTATACAGTATGCAATGCGTGGAGGTGGGCTGAGGGCTGGCAGACTTCATCCTGAGTCTTCCTTGTCTAAACACCAGTGCTTGATGTTGCTTGAGACGCCCTGTAGCAGCCAGCCCACTCCCCAGCAGACACACCAGGAGCAGAGAGGCTTCCCCTGAGCTACCTGCAGCCCTGCATGGTGAACAGAGGTGATGATTAGCTGCCTGCTTTCTCATCAAACCTTGCATGCAGGAGGGAAGTGATTTACTCAGATATCATAACCTGAGAGGCTGACACAAATCCCATCACCATCTCTGCCTCCATCTTGTCTTTTGTCTTTTCCCTGGGGAACAGCCCAGAGCCCTTACAAAAACCATGGCTCTGATTCAGGCAGGGGGCAAGCCTGCCTCTAAACCACCATGAGATACAGCACCGACTGCAACAGCTCATGGGTTAAACAGCTGAGATGTCATGCAGCCATTTGCAAATATTGGTCACAGTCAAATACAAACAGCAGAGCGCATGTGGACCTGCTGCTCCCTGTAGTGACACAAGCTGGGGATGGTTTGTCCTGGTTAAACACTGTCAGGAATGCAGGAAGGTGTGTGCATGTCTGGCTTGGACATATTTGTAAGGTATGTGGTGTCCTAAAAGGGGATCAAGGATGGTCCAGACGCCAGTCCTCAGGAGTTTCCCCTGGATACTTTGAGATCCCAGTGTGCAAAGGCAGGAGCATTTCTATAGCAGATACTACCAAGAAAGCTCTCTACCGGGTCAGGGGCTGGAAAGTACTCAGAGAAAGAAGAAAACAGGGTCAGAGTCAGGGAACACTAGCAAAAGCAGTAGTATTTTTGTGGAAAAAGGTGATCACTTGTGAAATTAAGAGATCAGGAGGGTTAAGTTCGTGATGTTAAAGCAGCAAGTGCATACGTCATCTGGTAGGTCAGCACTGTGCATCCTCAGAGCAGCATGCACTGGCAGGGATGGGGGTGTCCACTCACTTCTGCAAGGAGTCATGCAGTCTTTTCCATCAGCTTGGCAGCTTCCATCCCAAAAGCTTAACAGGCTTTTTCTTTGGGTTTTGTCCTAATACTCTATCTGGAGTATAAGAAGAAGCTACCACCTGCCATGAGTGGTTTTACAGAAGGTAAGAGTGGAGAAGAAACATGTAAATGAGATACAAACCAAACCAGGTTTGGCATCACCCTTCAGGGCAGCGGTAGCCCAGGAGGAGAGGACACATCTCCTGCCTCCTCATTCCCCTCAGAGCATATATTCCCAATGAACAGCCAGGGTCCACAGCAGGCTCACAACTCTGGAGGTGCAAGTGGAAGTGGGAATCTCTGGGAATGGCTGCCTTGAGCCATGTCCACACCACAGCATTAACTTCTTCAGGATAGATAATTATTCCTTCATCGAGCATGCATCTTCCCTGCTCCCCACCAGCTGAGTTCCCCTGCCTATCCCCTCTCAAGACCTCTCACACGTCGACCCAGGCCTATCTGAAATGCTCCTGCTTTATTTCTGCCTTTCTCTGATGGCATCATGACATAACTCTTTACAAAATACAACACAAACAGGAGCGATACACCCAGACAGCCCCATTCTCCATTTGACCAGTGAGCCAATATTTGCTTTGCTGTTTCATTTTCTGAGAGGAGGGAAGATTGATGGGACAGCAGGCATACAGCAGACATAACTCCCTTTGTCTGCAAAGCCCATCTTCTTCCTCTGCACAGGTGTGAGACACACGCAGTTTTTCCTGGGCTGGTTAGAGCAGAACACCCCTGCACCCCCACCTCACGAGTCTGCTGCTGACCCAATAAACCTTTCAGGGTGTCATACCCGCCTTAGGGTTATTTTCCTGCTGAAAAACAGGTTACTGAGGCTGGATTTCTCTTAACCCGGATCATTTTGTTTCCCTGGTCTAACCAGCTGCCATGAGAGGTGAGCTGCAAAGAAAGGGTGAGCAAGAAGAGCCAAGCAGAGGACAGCCTCCTAAATAACCTTTGCTTTCAGCTTAAATATTGAAGGCATAGTCCTTGCACGGTATTCATTACTAGCAAGTCATGAATCCCCAAAGCTCTCCAGGGTGTGCTATAAGTGGTTATTTTGGCTGTTCTTAGCTTTTGAGTGCCTTGCAGCCTTGCTCACACCTACTCAGCCTCCGTGGCTGCTTTCAGTCCCCAGCAAAACTTGTCCTTCACCTCTCCATGAAGCTTTTCTCTCCTGGCTGCTATTATTTGTGGACTTGCCTCCTCCTTTTTTTTTTTTTTTTTTTTTTTTTTTGTACCAGAAAGAAGCATAACTCCTTTGTACACTGTTTCTGAAGATTATAATCTGTACTAGCTTGAGCCCACAGAGTAAGAATATGGACGCCTGCATAGTTGTCAAGTGCATGGTCAGTAGTCTCATTCACATGGATAACATCTGCATGAACATATCCTCTCATATTCATCAAAGGGTAAAAGGTTTGGAATGAGGGTAGGGATTTTACAAGGACATGTGGACATGCTGTCAGATGTTTCTGTAATTGCTTGCCAGCTAGCTAGCCATTAAATCAGCCACCAAACTCTCTCTCTTCAACAAAGTATGGGCAGTTTTCCTTAATGAACCCACTAGAAGATGAGGATGCTGTGTTTCTGGTGGTGTCTCTCCCTGTCAGCATCTTGTCAAGCTATGCACAGCTCTGGTTCACCCCAGGAACTGGCTGGAGCATCTGCCCAACCCTGCCCTGAATCTCACCTGCTGTCCTAGGGCCCTCACTGGGACTGGAAATGCAGAGCCTGGAGACAGACCCAGGACCTGCCTGATGATCCTTTGCTCACGTGGGCAGGGAGACTGTGGGTGGATGGCAAACTGGAAGGAGCCTGGGGAGGGACTTTGGCAAAGCATGGGATGTGGATGCTGGAGACACACCAGGGAAAGCTATGGATTTCCATCTGTATCTTGGAGCTGGTGGTGGCCACCATAAACAACCCTGTAACAAGCATCCTGTATTCCAAAGCATAAAAGCATTTGGTGCAGCCACAACAACCCTGATGCACAAAACTGCCCTGCTTATCTCCTTCCACTGCCCCATCCTGCCAGATACCAGGCACCAAGCAATCTGAGGCCAGATCCACAGCATTTAGATCACTGTGGACAACCGCGTGGTGCAAAGGTGAGGAGCAAGCTCACCCACAGCCTCCTCACTGTGCTGTGGCTCCAACTGCAGAGCATAAGCGCCTCTTTGCCCAGCTGCACCTTGCAAGAGGGAAGGCAGGGCTGAGTCAGGCCACGGTGCTGCTGCCCAGAAGCTCAAGCAAGGACTGTCCTTGCAGCCAAGGGGCTTCTAACAGAGCTGTGCCCTGAAGGTCCTGATGCAAGTGAGGCTGCTTGGATGATTTACACTGAAGGTTATGAAGCTCTGTAGCCTCCAGAGGACCTACCCATACGGGATAGCTGGATGAATTGGCTTCCTTTATCTCTGCTTTCTTTCCCCCAGCAGTTTGTCAGTAAATCAGAGAGATGTCAGATGTTATCAGCACTTGCAACTCTTTTTTTGGCAGTGATACAGAAGTGCATAGGTGACTTTCAGAGTGCTGAAAAAAGGAAACAAGAGGTTAATAAATCTCCTTCTTAGAAGTATCCATTCTAATGTCCTTACCCCATTCCTGGACTTGCACAGAGATGTGACACCCCCTTATTCCTTGGCCACGTTGCAAAGCCCTCTTTGAGCTCCCCTCTCTTGCTGAAGGAAGGAGAGGTGAGCATGTCTTGGGAGAAGGGAATCACTCCAGGGATGAGTTATTGCAGGGGAAATCTGATCAGGCTCCCAGTTCTGACCCTCTGCTCCCTGTGCTCAGCGCAGCCCCACACTGCTTTTGATGGCACCATGTGGATGTACAGCAGCTCAGCTCCAGGGAGGTGAGGGCAGTTCCCCAGAGCAAGCCAGAATTAACCTGTCAGGGCATCTGAGACAGTAGCAGGGAAAGAGGGGAGATGGGACAGACTCTGCAGGGCCAGGAGTGATGCTGGGTACCTGGCTTAGGCAGCTGCATCCCACCTGGGGCTGGCAGTCAGCTCCCAGCGACAGATGCCCCAAACAGGAGATGTCCTCCTGCATTCCATCTGGCCTCCAGCCAATCTAGCTAGCATGGCTCATGTCCTCATCGGTCCTGTGTCCTCTCTGCCACCCCTGTATGGAGGGAAGGCTGAGATACCTCAAGGGGTCTCACATGGTTTCAGGTGCTCATATACAGGCAGCTGGGCTGAGCTAAGGGATTTAATGGCGTATATGAGTGTCTGGAGCTGTGTTGGAGATGCCCCAGGTGTGGAGGAGACCTGGAGGCAAGGAAGGATGCTACTGGCGGCTGAACTGAGTCCAGTGGAGGATTGGGTTGCTGGTGCGTAGGTGCTTACTTTAGGGTGAGCAGAATTGCTCTCCAGACTCCACCAACAGCAAAGACTACATCTGCACTGAGTATAACAGGAGGTTAGACGCTGAGCACACACACAGGCGTTTCTGCCTAGACTTCTCCATTCATGTGTCTACATGCTGGACACAAACTCTATCCACATTTTCCACCAAAATGAGATTCCCCAAGACTACCCCATGCCATAAAAAGCTTTGAGTGGTGTTATAGTTGATTCCACTAAAAAGCTCTCTCTACTACCTCTGCACCACAGGTCTGACCTGCAATATATGGGGCTGCCCCAGGTCCACAGAGCCCATATCCAGACGTGTGCTGGCATGAAGCCTACGGCCCCTTTGCTCTTGCCACTTCCAAGATCAATGCAGGCTTCTCTTCCACTTGCTCCTCAGCTTCTCCTCTCGAGACAGACATGGCTGCCCCATCCAACAGTCAAACCTGATCTTCTCTCTCCTTTGCACTTTTCAGGTTGTTCTCCAGAAGTGCAGCTTGGCACTGGAAGAGATCTGCCACCTATTAATTAACTCGGTACCCGATGGGTGTCATCATGCTGAAGGGATTTTTGAGGACAGCATTGAAAATGATTAAGAGTTAGAAGGGAGTGATTTATTGGCGGAAGATTAGAAGAGTTAAATATATAAAGCCCAAGTGAATGATGACAAAGGAGACTCTGATGCCTGTGCAGAGTGGTTTGAAGGGTATAAACACCCGAAAAGAAGTGGCATTGCTGAGATGGGGCATTTCACCAAAAGCCTCTGGGGAAGGCTCAGGGCAAGGAAAGGGAACTGCTCTCTGCAAGCCTTCAGTTATCAGGGGCCACACTTCCAAATTCACTCCTTTAATTTAAATGCAGTGAAGGATAATTGGCTCTAATGCACCAGAGACGTTGTTAGAAAGCCAGAAGCTCAGTTTCTCCTCCCTCTTCCCCAGCAGAGGCTCCTCAGTGCCTCAGATCGCTCTGTGTTCAGCACTGCTGCATCCTCAGAGCTCTGGGGAAGCAAAGACCAGCCCAGGACCTGACAGGCTTGTCCTGCTGCCGGCACATATTGCAGATGCCGGTCAACGCGGAGGCACAGAGAGCAAAAACTGCTTTCCTCTGAAGCACTGGATTTTGCTATCATAGACTTGCTTGATCAGAAACGTCAATCTGTATGTGTTGGGCAGATGCTGTCTCTGCAGAGCGAGGTAAATGCGGTGCTGGGAAGCCATAAGTTATCCATGCTGGAAAAAGCCTCTCATGCAGGGTTGTGAATAGCAAGATCCGTCCAAAGGTGCTATGGATGGGCTGTGTTTCCTTCCTGTTCACCATGAATGCCTGGGGTATATGCACATGGGAATACTTGTTCCCAGCAATACTGGTTTTCTTGCCTTCCTTCTAGCAGAGTTCACCTCTGTGTCTTAAAGGGCTGCAAAATGTTCATGCACTGTTCTGATCACAGTTAAATGATAACCCAGCTAATGAGTTCCTTGGTGCCAGCTGATGTAGCTGAGAGGTCACTGCCAAACTATTCCAGTGTCTGTGCAATTAAACATTAGGGTCTTCTCCCCAGTTTATCTGACCTCACTCTTGCATAGAGCTGCAGCAATTACCCAAAGCTTCCAGAAGGCAAAAAAAACCCAACATAAAAATAATTGTGTTGCAGTTAGTCTAGTTCTTAATAATTTTTTCTTTTAAAAGTTTGTACCTCTTAAACGAATGCTAATTATACTTTTCTTATGGGCAGCATTTTATCAATACAGCCAACTGGGACTGGAACACCAATTAAAATCAGAGAGAGGAGAACTACAGCTGTAGCAGAGCACCTGATTTTTTCAAAATTATGACATCAACTTAATTGCAACTTTCCAATCCATTTTCCCCCCAATTAATCTAAAGTGCTCTATTCTTAGGAGAATTTCGGAGCCGTGATAAAGCAAGTCAATGACCTGTTTTCTGACCCTCTGCTAAACTGCTAATGACTTTTTTGGCGGGTTTCATCTCCATTTTAATTGATGATGGACACAGTCAAAACCTAGTTAGGAAGTTGTAAGCAAAGCTGAGCTCTGCCTTTTGTGGCAGGGCCATCCAGTTTGGCTTTGGATGTGGAGAAAGAGAGTGGCTAGAAGACTCAAAACTGAGATGTCAGCTGTAAAAAAGATGAGGAAGCAGTGCAGTTAACGCTGAAAAAAGAGCCCAGCTGAACAGATTGTTCCTCTCCACCTAACTTGCATCAGGACTTTGCTGTGTGGCTCCTTAATCCACTGTGTTGGAGCAAGGCTGCTCTGTTTCCAAAGGAAAGAAGACAGGAGGTGGTGTTGGCAGCAGGGAGACGGGAAAGCCAGAGCCTTGTACATGTCCATGACCAGCTGATGATCTCTGCTGGGTAGGAAGCCATCTGCCAATACTCTGTACCTCTCCTACCTGAACCCCCACCAAGGCTGCAGCCCACAGCTCTTCTCTGTCCTGCCCCAGAGCTCAAATCCCACAGTGTCTCACCTGTTCCTCATTTCCCATTGCTCTGCCCTGCAGCCCTGGGCCTCTGTCCAAGCTCCTTCTTTATCCCAGGATATCCCCATCTCCACCAGGCTCCTCTCTCTCACCTTGCCCCGTAGCCATGACTGCTTGGTTGAGACCAAAGGTGTTCTCAGCCCAATGTCCCATGTCTAAAGCAGATGCCAGGTGAAGAAGAGGGAAGGATGCACAGTACTGCCCCCAGACAGACTGCCCGTTCCCTGCCCCTTTGCCTCTTGATTCTTCTCTGGCTTTACATGAAGAGGCAAATGCCACCTCCTCCATGGGGGATTTCCATCTTTTGCAGCTTCCAGCATCTCTTCTTACAAAAGCACACTTGAGAAGGATCCTCAGGGCAGAAGGGAGGACATGTGTAGGTCTGTAACTGAAAAAACGCTGAAAGATCCAATTCCTTTGGCATTAGTGAGTGCTTACAGGCGTCTCAGGAACGCAGCCTGCAATTATCTGCACTGCTTAATTGCTAACTCTCCTTCAGCCTGTGCCAGCCAGGTCTTAGAATCATAGAATGGTTTGGGTCGGAAGGGACCATAAAGATCATCTCATTCCAATACCTTTCACTAGACTTTCATCTTCTTCAAACAATGCCCAGACATGAAGCAGGGCAGCACAGACCAGGGATTGCTCCCAGGCAGCAAAGTGGACAAACCCTCCAGGTTTTGTGGAGGAGAGGACTCAGTGGCGTGGGCACCGCTGTGCCACACTGCCTGCCCTTGGGGCTGGTGAGCATCTCCCTGGGTTTAGCATGGGAGAGGCAGCGAGGGGGGTTCCCTCCTCCCATCTCAAGGTGCTCACGGACTTGGTGATTTTCATAAGACCATTATGATCAAGGAGGGAGGCTGTGGCATTTTGACAGCAATGCATAATTCTTCAAAGCAGTGGAAAATCTCCACATCCTTCCATAATCTGTTGCAGTGGGTAATTACCCTCAGCGTTAAAAACATGTGGCTTCTTTGCAGTTTGAACCTGCAGTGTTTGGCCCTTATCTGATAGCCATTAGCTGGCTGGAGGTAAGCCTCCCGTCCTTTCAGGCATCCTCTGCCTTCATTGGGAAACACAGAGAGCAATTTAACAGCCTCTTAACCTTTGCTGTAATAATCTCCATAGCCAGGACTTCTTTCATCTCTTGCGGTAGCGCGTGCTTTTCTAGCTCCTGAATCATTCGTATAACTGTTCCCTGCAGCCTCTCCCATTTATTTCTCTGCTCTTTTAGAGCTTGGACACAGGAACAGATCCATCATTTCAAAATGACTTCCCAAAGAGTGCAGCTACAGCTAACAATACCTCCTGGCTCCTGCACAACTTTCTCCTCTGAGCGGATCCCAGAGCTGGGTCACCCCAAAATACATGGTGCTCAGCTCACGGCCTGCTCGTAGCAAACATAGTGCAAACCATTACGGGTGTTTGGGGGGTGTGAGACTGGATTAGTAGAAAAGAAGACTGAGAAGGGACTGGCAGAGCTCAACTAGACACTCACTGTCCCCAAAAGAGGGTCAATGCAATTAAACCCCTCTTGGCTGACACCTGGCTCAACCCCAGCCTCCCTCCCTCCACAAGCACTCAGCCCCATGCGGTGTTCTCCCTCTTAGCCTGATTCTCTCTCACTGTAATTTCAGTCCATGACTTCTTGTCCTGCCCCTGGAAGAACTGTTTATTCTCCCCATCTTTGAAACGACCTTTTACATAATTGAAGACTGCTATTGTGTCTCCTCACAGCCGTCCTTCCTCCAGATTAAGTGACACCAGCTGCTTCCCAATAGCTCATGTTTTCCCGGCCCCTAATTATTCTTTTTACTGTCACATGAACTCTCCCTGGGTTGCCCTTGAACTGCAATGTTGAAACTGGACCCAACTTACAGTGGTCTGTAAGTCGAGAAGAGGCAAAGCACCACTTCTGCTGTCACCTCCTCACTGTGTCAGCCCTGGAGAGATCACCCAGACATCTGTACATGCCTGAAAAGGGTAAATAAAGCCTGATGGATGCCATGGGTTGGTATTGCTCCTGCGCTCCAGGAGCTGGCTTGGAAGAATCATAGAATCACAGAAGGGTTTGGGTTGAAAGGACCTTAAAAAGTCATCTAGTTCCACTCCCCTGCCAGGGGCAGGGCCCCCTCCCCCCAGCCCAGGCTGCTCCCAGCCCCGTCCAGCCTGGCCTTGAGCCCTGCCAGGGATGGGGCACCCACAGCTGCTCTGGGCAGCCTGGGCCAGTGCCTGGCCACCCTCAGCATAAAAAGTTTCTTCTTTCTATCTACTCTGAATCTCCCCGTTTCTTGGTTTAAAACTATTCCCCCTTGTCCTATTGCTACATATCCTGCTAAAAAGTCTCCGTCCCCATCTTTCTCATAAGCCCCTTTTAAATATTGAAAGGCCAAGAGGACGCTGCGTCTGGAATTGCAGCATACCAAGTTTCCTAGCAAGCCTTAATGCTGCAAGATCATGGAGATAAATAGGTTGTGGTTCTCCAGAACCAGTTTTGCTCGGGGAGCCATGGTGACAGTCCTGAAATTACTGAGGACATTGCTGTCACAGAAAGGAAGACTGAGGATGTATGACAAGAAGGCGGCAATTAAGATGCTCCCGAGGTATTCAAAAGTGTGATGTGCCATTCATCTGTGCCAGAAGCCCTCCCATTTGTCAAAGCTTAAAGAGAATGAGACATAACTGACGTGGAGGAAAAAAACCATCAGTGAGAAGCAATTGACAGTCATACAAACGAAGCAGGTCATATTCAATTCTCTGTTCACAAAGGAAACCATGAGAAATCACTGAACCCAGGTTTTGTTGGTGATGATAGAAGGAACTAATGAGTCTGGAACTTTTACGAGCAACTGCTTGTGCTGCTGGAGCAGGCTGATTACTGGGGAGGGTATACTATTTGTCATGATAACCATACTGTATATTTGAAGGTTTCTAAAGGGGGAAAAAACCCCACTACTTACAAGCTACACCAAATTTTATCATCTTCTGTCTGTTTTCACTCCAGACAAAGATTTCTAAGGGTCAGAATTTACATACAAGCTAAGCTCTTTGTGGTACATTCACAGTATGTTAAAAGCCCCAGTGTCGTTCGGCGCCAAGCAGTCATCTCACAGGTCTCTTGAAGATTTTGGCTCCAACTGAAATTGTTTGTGCAATTATTTCTGGAAAACCCCACTGTAATAGCTGACATGCTGGCCCCAACATGGGCCAGTGCCCAGGCACAAAAGTCCCTACAAGTCTCTTCTGCACCAAGATTTCTCCTTCTTCTCTCTTTCCACTAATCTGTAACAGGGATATTATTTGCATTCAGAGAACAGAGGTGCTTAGAGCTGACTGGAGACATGACAGAGAGAAGCCAGGAAGGTAATGAAAGCAGGTGGAAATGCTGGCTGAAGAAACGGAGTGTTTTTATTCTTGCAGTGTCTCATAACCTCTAACTTCCACCTGGAAGCAACGAGGTTGGTCTTAAGGATGTCATACAAAGACAAAAAGGTCATCTGAGTTGGAAAAATATGTGCAAGACTGAGGATGTAGCTAGACTAGCCTTGACCTTAGAGCCTCTAGCATCATTGCCATTCCTGCTCACGCCCATCCAACCATGAGCACCACAGCCAGGTTGCTACTTCATCTGATTCACTTGGAAACAAAGAAAATGATGAAAAAGAAGAAAGTAAAGTATGAGGACAGTGCATGTATCTTGTAGCAACCTCTCTCTTCTTAAGGCCAGACACAGAAATTTTCCCATTTCACATCAGCTGAGACAAATACCATGCCCAACTGGCAGGAAGAAGAGCTGTACCTTCTCCCAGATCACCCAGCACAGTGGGAAGGACATCCCTGTGACCAGAGCACCACATGCCTGTAGAGCTGGCGGTACCACAGAAGATTGCCTAGCCGAAAATCTGCACCAAAGAGTGGTGGAAAGTGGTGGAACTCCCCTCCCTTCAACTCTTAGGTTGGGAGAAGGGCTTTTTCAACAGCCCTGCTCACCATAACACCTTGTTTTGCCTTGCAAACAGAAAGCAGCAAGCAACTGCATGTTGGCAAAGAACATCACGCTTCAATGTGAGTGAAACACATCCCAAGAAGGAAGGGCACAAATTTCTTCTATACCCTCCAAAAAGGGAACCTTTGCCCATTTGTTTTGTGCTTTTTTCTTCTCCGTGCTTATTATTGCCCTGGGGACCATTGGCTTGGATTTCCCCATGAACGCCTCTCAGATGTTAGGCATGTCCCTGGAAGATAGCTTAGGGTAGGAGAACCAGCTCCCATCCCATGGCTGTCTCCTTGGCCTTGGATGCAGTCCTTCAGTCTGGAGCTGCAGGACCGGGACACACACATGGGACTCACAAAAGGTGCCCTGGGCTGCAGGCTCATGGCTTTTTGGAGCATGAACCCCTTAGCTGTGCAGCCACGTAAGTTCTAATGAAAGGTTTTCCTACTTCTCTGGGGTTTTATTTCAACAAGGAAGCAATTTCCCAGTCAGTTTTAGTTCTTCTTGATACGCTGCCTTAATCTTTGGTACTTTATGGTATTAAATAGCTGCCAGGTTTCATTGCAGGAGAGCGCAAATCCCTGTACTTCTGCCCCAAAAGGGCAGAAATAAACACAAATGTATTCACAAGTGAAATCACTCTTTTTTTTTTCTGTCTCACTTATCTCTGGTACTTGAGCAAGACTGCTCCTGCGGCTTTCTTCTCCTTGATCTGGTGTTTTTTCTGTTCCCATCATCTTCTTATCCTCTTTTTTTTTCCCTTCCTTGGATCGCTGGAGGCTCTACCTTTTATGCACAAACCCAGCAGCTTGCTTTAATCAAACATAGCAATTAACAAACTCTCAATTACAAGTGTCACCCATGTCATGATTTGTTCCTTCAGGACTGTGAGGCTTCAGGATTTTGAGTTCACTCTATTATTTCTGTGTCTGAAAAAGTCTGAGGGGAATTAAGCACAGAGGATTGGATCACAAAGAGTATCAGGCCCTCTCTCCAGCATCCCCAGACTGTTCTTTCTGGGGATTCACCAGTTTTATCCTGATGCTTTTGCAAGCTGACAGGCACCAGATACTTAACAGCTTGATGGGAAGTCTTCCCTGCCCTCCCCATGGTACATGAGGAGACTCTAAGCAAAAAAGAGGATGACTCTTTCCTGGGGTTTTTCATACACCCATTTTAGTATAGAGAAAAAAGATGATGATGGAAGTCATGAAGAGAAGAGACTGTTTCATCCAGGGATGAAAACCATGAAAACCAGACCAGGCAGACATGCCAAAGCTGTCTTGGCTGAGTCAGACTGTCTTCAGCACTGCCTGTTCTCTCTATGTGCACTCCAACCCTCCTCCTCTCCAGGCTGCAATGATGGGGCATGAATAGATGTGCCAGGAAACACTCCCTTCTCTGAATTCTTGGATGGCTGATGGTTAAGGATGTGGAAAGGTTGCCCAGGGGCAGAGAGGGCCACTCACATTTCCTATGTGCTGGGAAAATCCATTAAGACAACAGGTCAGCTTCTCATCTGGGTCCCCGTGGTCAGGACGGACAGGGCTGTCTGGGGTTTCAGCCATCATTTGAGACTCATGCTCTGGAAGGATGCTAATCCCAGCCTAGAAATGCCCATGTTCTCTCTGACTGTAGGCTGGCCCATGGGTAGCTTCTCTGACAGAGATGTTTTCATGCTGTATTTGGACAGATGAATCTCCCTGCAACGCTGGAGCCATGCTGTCTGATCCCACCTGCATCTGATGGTTGTTTTGACAAAAAGATTTAATTTTGGTTGATTTGGAGGGGGACTGTAGCTTACTTTTGGGAAGGAGGTGATTCCCAGAGGAACCAATGCTGCATTCTAGAAGACTGAAAGACACGCAGTAGTTTCAGGACACAACAGGAGCACCTCCTTTCTTCTTCTTGCCCTACCTCCTTAGAAATTCGGTATCCTTAATCTAGCGTCTTCCCTTTGTGGAAGGCAAATGTACAAGTGAAACATACTATCTCCAAACCTGTAGCTCCCTCTGCACTAGAAATCAGCCAGGGATGAGCCACAGGCTCCAGGCTTTGCTCATTATCTCCTAGATTGCTTCATTATTAGCTGATTCCTGGAATGCTGTTGTCCAACCATGCCTAAGTGTGGTTTGGAGGACAACAGGGGCCAGAGGTCTGATCCAGATAAGCAGTTTGGATGCATCAGCCAGGGAAGGGAGCAAGTTCATCTCTGCAGATGTGCGGAGGCTGTACTTTTCACCTTCCTCCCATTTACTAACAGACCCAGCCTTTAGCAGTGAGTTGCACAAGGTTTTACCACAGATGTAACAGCTAGCTGTGTGATTTAGTTCAGGCAACAATTCCTGAGCAGTGAAGTGAGTGAGTTGCAGTGAAAAAGACCTGCAGAAAGATCATGAATCTATGGGCTGAGAGGCAGAGGGCTGCAGAGAGACTTCCAATGCTGGGGTTTGGGTTGCAACTACCAAGCATGTGCTTTTATCCCCTGGGGACTCAGGTTCCCCTGCATAAATGGTACTGGTCGAGTTGCCTACCAGAGGTGTCCAGAGCAGTTTGAGATGCCCTTGGGCATCCTGGCAAGACCTGAGCTGCTAGCCACCAAGGGCAGAGGTTTCTTGTAGGTCCCGTCTCCTGGCTGCTCACCCCATTCAAGAGGATTCACACTTGATCCAAGCTGCTCTGCACTTACTTAAAGGTTTTCATGCACACTCATGTTCACGTCGGACTTTTCATTCATACACATGCATAAACCACAGCACCAAGGAGTTCTTTGCAGCCACAGAACTTCAGCAATTCCCTGCACTCAGAGTGAGGGCTGGCCATGGCTGAAACTTGGGGAAGGGGGAGAAAGAAAGGTCACTGGACTTCTGGCTGGGTTATATGATGGAAAAGGCTGTTTCCTCCTTCATAGGAAATGTGCACCTTTACATTATCTCTTATAAATATGCCCTTTCTCAGGAGCTTGATGCAGCACACTGGCACTTTTATTTGCATTTTGTGCCTCTGGGCAAGAAAGAATAAAATAACCATTAAGAAATGCCAGCTGAGGAAAGAAAATAATCTCATGGCAGAATGACAGCTCTTTAGGCATGAGCTTCCCCCAGCCAAGGTCGAGGATGGATGTCTGCAGCCCTGCCTACTCCTACCTATTGCACCAAGGTGGCAATGGGATCTGTGGAGCAGGGAGGCTGGGATATGGGTTTCATTCCTAGAAGATGAGCCTTGGGGGCTTGCATGGTTCCTGACAGAGCAGGGCTCCAGATGTCTCTGGATAGTGCGTTTGCAGGTGCCCAGCACTGCAGCTGGAGTGACAGAAGTGGTTAGTCAAGAGCAACGGGGTCCAGTTCCCTGCTAGTTAAGCTCAATCAGTCTCACTAAAGTTGCAGTGAGGTATTTTGGTCCCTAAAGGCTCCTGTGGATTTTGCTGCTTGCAAGGCAGCATATGTGATACCCCTGGGAGATGGGGAAAGCGTCTGTCAGGTGCCCACCTTCACACAGACCAGGACACAGGGGGAAAGAGTGAAGCCGGTGGGACTGGGATCCCCAGCCCTGAGGATATATTTTCATGAGGATGATCAAGTTTTCAGAAAGCCTGGATTAGCTAGCTCACCCGGAAGGTGCCGCAGGACTGAGAAAGACCTGTTATCTCCATAGTTATGTGGGACGTGGGATGCTCTGGAGCTGTCAGGGATGAAGTGACTTACCCAATGACAAGGTGACAATGATGGGACAGAGTCCCAGCCCACCCTTAACTCGAGTCCCTCCAGTCCCACAGAGCCCTTGCCCTTGGCCTATGTAGTGCTGTGACCCACTATGCTGTGACTGCAGAGCCGTTATCAGTATTTCCCTGAGAGTTTAATATCTCATTGCCATCTGTAAAGAAATCTGGGTACAATTAATATTACCCCGGGTCCTTTCTTGCCTTCTCTGCTGAGTTCTCGCGCAAGCTGCTTGTCTGGTCTGCTCTCACAGCCATTTCAGTTTACTACAGCCCTTTCACTTGACAGATGCTGAGGCTTGATGATGACTTGTATATGACTGATAGACTGGGAAGCAGCTAGGAGCACTCACTTCTAGATGGAGCCCGAAATCTTCTTTCAGCTGAGTGCTGGAAAGGAGCAGGGAAACTGTAAATAAAGCTCTGGAATTATTTTCTCAGGGAATTTCTGGATATTTCACATTTTGGGTCACTCAAACCTGTCCAGGCAAAATATAGCCCATGGAGATGTTGCTCTATGAACATCCAGTGAGATCTGCGCCGCCTCACTGCTGGCATCTTGACTCATCTGGATCCTTCTGCTGGGCATGGAGAGGGGCAGATAGGTCTGGAGGACATCTCGTCCTGCCTTAGGATCATGTGTGTAGACCATCCTCTGCTTATCCCTTCCTGCAGAACCAGTTTATCAGGTACTGAACATGCAGACAGGTACATCACTGAGCTTGAGGCTGTATTGGCTGAGGCATCCACCCAAGCACAATCCCTTTCCATGCAGTTTTTCTATCCTGCTGTATAAACGCCGTATTTGCACTAGCCTAGAAGAACTGGGAAGGGTTATTTTCACTGACATGATCTATAGGCATGAAAAGCTTTATCTGGCTCTCCTCTGGATCAGGGGTCATATAAGAAAGAAGCAATAAGACCATCAACAGGAAGACTTTATTGCTTGAGTGTTTTGGGGTTGTTAGCTTTTTTTTGCTTGTATCTGAATGTCCTCACTCTTGAGGTCTGAAGCGATTGAGAAGAGCGAGCAGCAATCCTTGCGTGGTGGTATGGGTGATGAGAGAGGATGGACCAGGGTCTGGTGGAGGTGGGGAAGGCCCATGGCTGTCAGGAGCTGCAGCAGACCCATCCCACCATTCATGCTATAAGATGATCAGACACAAAGGAAGCAGCCCAGGTGCTGCTGGGAGTGAAGGGACACCAGGGTGGTCAGCAGGAAAGTGGCAGGCTCTTCTCCTGGCTATGGAGACAACCCCATCAGGGATTTTTCACAGAATCACAGAAGGGATTCATTTTTAACTAACTTCCCATGTGGACATTAAACCCACATTCCTTATCCTGAGAGGTGCTGCTAACAGGCAGAGAAATCTTCTGTAGATCTGCCTGGGTTTCACTTGGCTTGCTCCTTCTGTCATCCATGCAACGTTTAAATTGTGGCCTTTATCTGATCAAACTACATTTCTGCCTGCTTCATCTAGTAGAAAGTAAAGAGGTATTTTTTGCCCTGGCCTCAAAGCCTCTGACTGTTGCCCCATTAACAGTCAAACACAGGCGGCCCAGAGCATGGTGGTTTCCACCAGCTGCTCTTCATAGAAAATCTGCAATTGAAGTGCGGAGCGCTCCAGCCTGCCCTCGGCAAACAAGAGTTCACAGGGCCCTCAACCACCAGGAGCAACTTCTGGGAAGCTCCAAGCTAGAGTCCTAAGTCCTCTATTGGATATTTAATACGGGTGAAGCCTTGCACAGCACAGTAAAATTCAGACTTCTCTTTGTTTTCAAAGAGTTCGGTTTTTACAGTGTCAGGATGAAGACCTCAGCTTTTGGCTGCTGAAGCTTACTGGGACCCATGGATACTCATCAGATTCCCAGCATCCCTCAGAAGCTCCATGCATGTTCCACTCCTTCTCTGAAAGATCCTGGGTTCTCCAGACATGCGGAGGATGATGCTCATGAGCTTGAAAGAAAAAATCCTTCCTCCTAGGATCCTTCAGCTTATAGGGCCAGGATTCACTGTAAAGTGTACTGTTTTGCTCAGAGTTTTGGATCATCTTGAAGACCCTGTTATGCCTCCCTGCTGATGTATGTGACTATTTCCCTTGGTCCAGAGGGCAAGGTCACCCTGACAAGCCATTGCAATGCTCAGCCCATCACTTGGCTCAAGGCCACCTCATCTATACTGTTTCTCTTACAGAGTAGCCCCAGGATTCCCACTGTGCCTTCTCTGCATATGTCCAAGGGACCTTAAACCCCTTTGTCTACCATAGGTATGGGTTTAGAGGTGGTACAGCAATCAGGCAGCCTAGGAGGGCACAGAGGTCATTTGCTGAGGACTGTGACAAAAGCTTGGCTGAAAAGAACAAAGAAGGCACAGTGGCATCCCTCCTCCTCTCAATGTCCTTCTCAGGCTCATGCAGTGCCTTTCTCCAAAGCTGGAGTGGTTCTGAAGACGCATAACTGGGGTCTGGGAGGGGAAGAGGGTGTCGTCAGCATGTGAAGAGGGATTACACACAGACACACAACACAGTTCGCGCTCGTCTGAGTTCTTGTGCAAATCAGCCGCTTGCTCTCTTTTATCCCCTGGCACTTCTGCTGCTCCCTCCGATCCATCTCCACTGAACAAAGGGTTCCATGATACATCGATGCCATATTGTACTCCTTCCCAAGCTCCTCCTGTTCTGCGCCTGGGATTTCCCTGAAGGTTTGTGTTTCTCCTTGGCTTGATTTATACAGCCACATTAGATAAATGACACTCGCAACATCTATCCTTGTTATGACAGTTGCACGACATGCACCCTGCACTCATTTCTCTCCCACTGATCTCGTCGATCTTCACTGGAGTGCGCTCGGATGAAATGCAGAGGGGGAGAGCTGCAAGTACTCTCTGCATTGATCAGGGGAATATTGAAAAACGGCATGGGATCATAAGCAATGCATGTGCCTTGGTGATGGGTTGCTGTTCCTGCAGCTAATTTAAAAAAGAAAAAAAGTAAAAGGGGACAGACTTCTTAACAGGGTCTGTAGCAACGGGACAGTGGTTTTAAACTAAAAGAGGGAAAATTCAGACTAGATAGAAGGGAGAAATGTTTTATCATAAGGGTGGTGAGACATTGGCATGGGTTGCCCAGAGAGGTGGTAGATGCCCCATACCTAGAAACATTCAAGGTCAGGTTGGATGGGGCTGTGAGCAACCTGGTCTAGTTGGAGATGTCCCTGCCTGTGGCAGAGGGGTTGGACTAGATGGTCTTTAAATGTCCCTTCCAACCCAAACTGTTCTATGGTTCTACGATTATCCATTCACTGCAGAAGCCCTGAGTTTTAGGATCATAGAATAGAATCACAGCATGGTTTGGGTTGGAAGGGACCCTAAAGACCACCCGGTCCCACCCCCGTGCCCTGGGCAGGGCCCCCTCCCCCCAGCCCAGGCTGCTCCCAGCCCCGTCCAGCCTGGCCTTGAGCCCTGCCAGGGATGGGGCACCCACAGCTGCTCTGGGCAGCCTGGGCCAGCGCCTCGCCGCCCTCACGGGGAAGGGTTTCTTCCTCACGTCCAACCTAAATCTCCCCTCTCTCAGCTTCAAGCCATTCCCCCCTGTCCCACCGCTCCCTGCCCTTGCCCAAAGCCCCTCCCCAGCTTTCCTGTCGGCCCCTCCAGGCACTGGGAGCTGCTCTAAGGTCTCCCCGGAGCCTTCTCCTCCCCAGGCTGCACAGCCCCAGCAAGAAGGGGGAAGTTGAGCAGCGTTTCCTTCCACAGCATAGATAAATAGTTGTGTGGTTTCCTTTTTTCCCTTTTCTTTCTTGAGTTATAGAGAGTGACAGAGAATCTCCTCTTGCCCAGAAATGCAGTTTTGAGTATTTGCACATGCTGTTTTCTTCCTGCTGTGACTTTGATGCTGTGCTGCACAGGTGCTCTGGGTAGTTAGCGGCTTTTTCAGAGTCCTGAATCCCCACCCAAGGCAGTGGGGCATGCTGGCTCACAGAGGCACAGCCAGGACAATGGTTTCTCTTCCCAGCCTTTTCCCCTCCAACCTTTCCAATCCAAATCCCTGCTCCCTGTGTCCCCCTCTGATGTACAACACTGATGCCCCATGGCCCAGGCTCACTTATACGCATGGATTGTCCTGTGATAGGGATTATCACTCTGCTACCCCACTAAACCATTAGGTTTTGGTTTTTTAAATGCAGAAAGCACCAACGGTGTGGAGTCAGGAGGGCTGCTTTGCCCTGTGTTTGCAGTGCATGTTTCAGCAGCAGTTTCAGCTGTTCCTGATGCTTTGGCACTGATGGAGGTGGATGCTGAGCATGCTGTGGTCATCCCAGGGCTGGTGCTGCTGCAACCCAGCTGAGGTCCAGTGGGCGGTCCCAGTATGACATAGGTATCTGGGACTCTGATGACTTAAATTTCTGCCCTGCTGTGTAAGACAGAGAGCTCTGCCTTGCAGGGAGGAGCACAATTTGCTGGCCAGCAGTGTATGGAGGTTATTAATGGACGGTGTTAAAAACACTTGTACAAAGTGGAAAACTTCGTAGTCATCCTGCAGCTGTGGAGGGACATTGGATTTAAAAGCCAGATGAGGCTTTCCCAGCTCTTACTCCCCAGGTTGCTCCATCTCATGCAAGGAGTCCTCACGGGGTAACGTGCATGGTGCCATGTTGCACCTGACCCCAAATCAAGCCAGTAACCCTCTGGTTCATGACAGAGCCCCAGTAGGTGAAGCCAAGGGGAACCTCGAGCCTTCTCCTCCACAGCTGGTTGTGGTGTCCTGGATGCCATTCCACTTCATGTTTCATCTGTTCATTTCACTCTTGCCTTTGCTTTTGTTCAGTTATTTCTCCTTCCCTATTCATTATTAATATATACATTTGCTGCCTAATTTCTCCCTCCTTTTCTATTATTTAAGTATGCTCAGGTTATGGGTAGGGTCCTCTGGCTCAAAAGATGCTTTCAAATTAAAGCTGCAGCTGTGTGTGGACCAGAAGAGATTAGAGGTGTGCTTGAAAGCCTCCATCATCTTCCAGGACTCAGACCAGCCCCAGCGTGTGCTGCTTTCCAGCATCCCCAACCCGACAGGATCTGAGGGTGTTCAGGACCTGCTGCGTACTTTAAGACCAGTCCATTTGGTCGGTATGTGCCAGACTAAATCTTAACAATTACAGCAGGGCTGTTATATTTGAAAGCGTTTAATCCTGCAGCCTGCAGGGATATTGTGTTCTTCTGAATAGTTTACGTCCTGCATGATCTGGCGGAAAGAGGAGTACAGAAGAGGGACACGTGTTGGAGAGGTGGGCTGGGGACCCCGCAGCAGGATGTGCTCCAGGTCCCAAAGGGATGTGCTGGGGAATGGCCCCTTCCCATGCATTTCCCAGCACCTGCACAGACTTCTCACTCCTCAGTCCAGAAACAAGCAAAAGGACCTCTTTCCCTCTGGGAACCCAGAAAACATTTATTATTTTACATTTCTGGAGAAAAAACAAACATAAAATTTCTTTGTGGAAGGAGGCAGGGCAGGCTCCACATTAACCCTTGTTCATCCTCCTCCCCTTGTCCTCTCTCAGAGAGGCTTTGTAGGCAAAAAACATCTTGGTGCTGTGTGACCTGGTCCATCACAACTTCTCGGGCCTCTGCTTGGTGGCCCTGCAGCAATGGCAGGTCACATGCATCCATCGTTATGTGCCAGCCTGTGGGATGCTCTTGCTGGATGGGGTATGCAGGAACATATTTTAAACATTTAGGACCCCAGTGTCTTAAATGACGCTACACGGCTGTGTTTGTATAGCCGAATCTCAGCTGTAGTGGGAGCTGAAATACTCAGTACACACGGAGGCATGCGGATGTCTACGTTTAGGGGATTTAATGTGCAAGCTGAATTGCATCTGTATGGGGGGAAGGGTGTGAGGAAAGATGCTTGTGCCTGGAAAATTGTCATGGGCCTCATCAGTCACTGGCTTATTTCTCTGCTCTGCGCACAGCTTGCACTTTCAGTGTCTCCCAGCCTCAGGAAAACAGGTGTGTGAGACCCGTGAGTACCCTAGGGGCAGGTCCAGGGGGGTGCGAATGGGATGGTGGAGACCACACAGGCGATCAGGCATTGCGTTGTTGAGAGGTCTTGTTGCTTTGCAGCATGCTCCCTGCAGCTGAGACCTTGCTTGAGCTGCCATGACTCCTGGCTTTTTTTGGATACCATTGACTCCTGCAGCCTCTGTTCCCAGAACATCCTCTACAACTGTTCCCTTGAGGTATGAGGAATCCAGGAGACTTTGCAGCTGGGATTTCAGGGAACAACATTGGCAAGCCAGGCTGTTAATCACAGCTTTTCCCCAATTTCCTGAAACCTAAAGCTGTCATTTCCTCTGGGCTTGCGGGTCATTATCCCCAGGGTCCAAGAGCAGCATGTTGCCTTATATTCCTAAACTTCTTCAGTCCAGGATGAGCCCCAACTCAGACCTGGGACCACCTGGCTGTGTCACATCTCTGCTGGAGGGGACAGTCACAAGAGCTATGCCCCTTCCAACTCCAGGTGTAGGAGGTCAATGCAAAAAGACTCAATGTGAGACCTTCTGGAAGGGACAGTGATACTTGTTTCGATCCAGATGAGTTTCAGGCTTTTGCTCCTAGGTTTCACCCACTCCCCATCTGCTTTGCACATATCTGCCAGCACCAAGGTGTGTGTGCCTCAGTCGGCTCGGGATCGTCTACATGCAATGAGGTAGATCAAGACTCCAAAATGTCTGGTCCTTCCTATCGCTCATGGATTCCTCTTCATTGGAAATGACAAGCTTTCTTGGGAAAGGGGTCTGCAGCAGGTCTCTTTTGAGTCAATATCTTGCTTATTTTGACTTTTGTGAATCTTAGGCAAAGCTGCTGCATCTCCTTGCTTTGGGGCTAGGCATAGCTCCTGTCTGTCTCCTAGTGGAACAGCAGGATGAGGGCAGCTCATGGGGCATGGGCTGGCACTTCCTTGTCACCCTCACATTGCCAGAACTGGTCTGCACCAAAGAGGGTGGCTGGAAGGAGCTGTACAGGAGAGTGGGTGTTGGGCAGGCTGGGAGTAAAGTTTACGCAGTGTTCCCAGTTTGTTCATTGTTGATGGTGTCCCCGTTTGTCAGTGCCTCATCCTTATCTGCCTGGCTTTAGTGTTTCTACAGGAACTCTCACACACAGGCATTTCCCATCACCCTCCACCCAGACCACCCTCAGCATCTCTGTCACAGACCTCTGGCAAGCACAGGGTGGGATGCACCCAAAGGCACAAAGTCTGGGGTCTCCTGCCCCCGTGCTGGAAACAGAGGATGAAGAGAGAAGATCTTTCTCCATGACTTCCTTCTCTGGAGGCAGCAAGCCACAGTCACAGAATCATAGAACCACAGAATCATTTAGGTTGGAAAAGACCTTTAAGATCATCGAGTCCAACCATTAACCCAGCACTGCCAAGTCCATCACTAACCCATGTCCCCAAGCGCCACATCCACACTTCTTCTGCCCCCCCCAAGGACGGTGCCTGCACCCCGTCCCCGGGCAGCCTGTGCCAGCGCTTGGCCACCCTGTCGGGGAAGACATTTCTCCCCGTGCCCACCCTGAGCCTCCCCTGGTGCGGCTGGAGGCCGTTCCCTCCTGTCCTGCCGCTGGTTCCTTGGGAGCAGAGACCGACCCCCCTCGCTGCAGCCTCCTGCCAGGCAGCTGTAGGGAGCCAGAAGGGCCCCCCTGAGCCCCCTGTTCTCCAGGCTGAGCCCCCCCAACTCCCCCAGCCCCTTCCCCAGCCCCTGCCCGGCTCTGGACACGCTCCAGCCCCTCCGGGTCTGTCTGGGGGTGAGGGGCCCAACGCTGAGCCCAGGGCTCGAGGGGCGGCCGCACCAGGGCCCAGCACAGGGGGACGGGCACTGCCTGGCCCTGCTGGCCACGCTGCTGCTGACACCGGCCAGGGCGCTGCTGGCCGCCGTGGCCACCTGGGCACACGGGGGGCTCGTGCCCAGCCGGCTGCCGACCAGCCCCCCCAGGCCCTTCCCCGCCGGGCAGTTCCCAGCCCCCTGCCCCCAGCCCGCAGCATGCAGCCGCATGGGCTGCTAAGATGTGTCCTTGGCTATCTGACTCATTCCTCTCCAGCACTCCTCCTCCTTCTTTTCATCTCTGGAGGTCTCCATAGGCTCTGACATGGTTATCTTTCTCTCTGTGCCTCTGCCTACTCCATCCCTGGAGGTCTAGTTTGTGTCTCTATGCTAACAATGCTCTTCACATTGTCTTCTTGCTCACCATGGCAGTCTCTCACCCCCAAGTAACCACTTTATCCATGTATCTGTTTTCTCCAGGGTCACCTGATGGGAAACCCATCTGCAGATACCTGTCTCCATCTCACTTGCCTCCCTCACGTCCCACCTTCAAGGGCTCCCTTTAGACCTGTCTACGAACAGAGCTGAGGCTGAAGGACTGGGTGATGTGCAAACCCACCATGTCTCAGCCCGCCCAGACCCATGTCCTCCCTATGTGGTCACTCGTCCTCCTGCTTGCGAAGATTTCTGAATATCTCTTTATTTGTGCCCAGCCTCTGCTCCAGAGCACTCCTGCAGTCACAAGAAATCAGGAGCTGGGGAAAAAAAAAATGAGCACCGGTTCCCCAAAAACTTCCTGAGTGCAATTTGGATACATCTCGTGTCCAATGTGTAGCTAGGTCATGGCACTGGGAGAAGCAGAAGATGGGGAGGGTGGAAAGGGAAACCTCTTTTAATAGCAGGTGTAACAGCAAGGTTTCGGTAGCAAATTTAGCTGGGGAACATTTGTTCTTTTTTCACTGAAGTTTGCTCAGAAAGTTTTAACAGTGTGCACAGCTTGGAACCATCTCAGGTTCTCGTCTCTTTAGCAAATGACATTTTAACTAGAAAAGTGAGGTGAGAGGGATTAAACTGTTATGGCAGCCTTTATCAGTGCCGTCTGAAAGCACTTCTGTCCTTCAGCTCCCTGAAAGCAACAGATTAGGGTGAAGCTGGGAATATGCTCAATGACGCAGTGTCAGTTCTTATCAGATGTGGAGGATAAAGGATGTTGTTCCCTCACCACAATAATTTCAGAGCCTTCAACAACAAGCTCCCGCACAACTTTGTTATAAGTACATTAAACCCCAAAGATGAATTTCATATTTCATGAGTAATCATTACTCAACCTGTCTCTAAACACAGAAGAGACTGCCTGATTTATTCTGCTCTGTTTCTCTTGGACCTTCAAGTAAGAACAACTGGAAGAGAAGGAGGGAGGGCACTTAGCAATAAGTAGGAAAACACATTCAGTTTAGCAACAGGGGGAGTTAATTTTATGCCTCAAAGTGCAAGGGGTTGTACCTTCTCCGCATAGGACAGCAAGTGAATTCTGGTGAATGCCAATTTCATTTGAAGGAATCATATGAGCTTAAAACTCTTATAATGAAGGCCCAGCAACCTGGCCAAATCCCAGCAAATTCTGCCTTTTCTGCATTCAGGCAGCCGCCGTCAACCCCATGTCCTGCTGTGCTCTTGGCCAAGGGACACAGAGGTCACCCTAGAGAAGGTTGCATTCCATGGATAGGGCGGTCATTCTTCAATGAACAGCTTGTTAATTCTGGGGGTTTTTTTTGTTTGTTTTTTTTTCTTTCTGGAAGTATTTTTTCTTTGAGATTCAGCTGAATGAAGAAAGGTTTGTAAATGGCAGGTCCTCGGGGTTCTTTGGTGTCACAGCTCTGTAAGGAAATGTTGACCCAAGTAACTAAGGCTGCAATGCAAAAAACTGTTTGAAAGGACAGTCAAATGCCACACAGCACTTCAGAGCAGGCGACAAAGAAGGGAGTCGTTGGATAAATAGCTGTCAGGTGATTTTCTTGGTCTTGGTCTGATGGTACAATTACTGCCTACAAGAAAAGGCCACCCAAGCCATCAGTAGCATTTCATGGGGTTTGACATATTTATTTCTTGGTTCTTGTTGTCTATAAAAACAAAGCACTATTTTGGAAAGCATGGCTGTGTCCTACCTCTCCCTGCCATGCACCAGGCAGACCCCAAATGGCAGTGGGTTGTTGATCAAACCCAAGAGCAAAGCCAGCCGTTGGACACCAGCAATGTTCTCTGCAGGACACAGTCCTTTCCCCATGATCTCCTGTCCAAATAGTGGTGTTGTCCCTGCTCTACTGGTGAGCTCTCCTAGAGTCAGAGCATGGCTCTAGCTGTTTGTACAGCTGCAGTTTGCTTGGAAAAATGAAACTCTAAATTTAGAGACTCTGTAGAAAGTGAAAAATTGGGGGTGATACTTGCTATGCAGTGGAGAAGCATTTGTGCCACTTCTTTAAGTGGTGCACCAAGATATGGTTGCAGCACAGAGAAGCAGAGGAGCAGCTCAGATCCTTCCAGAAGCTGTGACTTCTTCAGCTTTTCCCCTTCCTCCTTTCACTTGGCATGATGGAAAAGGCAGGTGGCCCTTTCTTTGCAATACTTCCATCGGGCTGCAGCTGCATCAGTGTGAGACCTGGAAAGCAGCATCAGATCAGGCCACACAGGTGTGATTCAGTGATTCTCTACCTGCCACAGGACCACAGGGCCTATAAGCCCTCATACTGCCTTCTTCATGGACAGCCTCTGTCAACCAGGACACTGCAGGGTCTGTGCTGCTGGAGTGGCAGATCCCAAAATCTCCTCCCACCTCTCCCCTGGTGCTGGGGTGAGGAGCCTGGCTGAAACCCTGGAGTCCATGGGCTTGCAGCCCCCCCGGGATGCTGCCTTTCTTCCTATCCCTGGACCCAGATGTGTGCTCAGAACCCACAAAGCAAGGAAGAAATCCAACTGACAGCTGTGCCAGAGGCTGTTTTCATGCTTGCCTGCACCACGCAGTGACCTCAGCAAGAAGCATGGATTTCTCTTACACATTTCTGTGTCAGGGTCTGTTTTCTTTCTTGTCACTAGCTGGAGAACAAGCCACAAGACCAAGGCACATGTTGTTGGACATGGGTGCTGCCAGATAAAATCACAGCAGCATTTTGCATTTCCTTTATAACTTGTCTCAGATGCTGGACCACAGCAGAAACCCCAAAATCAAGCTCTCCTGCTCCCCATCTGACAGAAGATGCTTTGAAGTATGAGATTTTCTTCCCTTTTACATTTGCAACCATGCCTGATGTCATTCTGGGCTTTGCCAAGACCTATATGAATTTTACAACCTTTTAACACCCAAATAAGTCTTGGCTTTAGCTCTCCCACCTCCCAGGGAGATGTGCAGGTGAAAAAAGTCATTCTTTGGGAAAACGTTTCCTGTGACCATACTGAACATGTCACCTGTCAGGTTCATTCACTGTCACACAGCTGGCAGCACCGACATGGCGGTGATGCCGCCAGCGTTGCCAGCTCCTGAGCAGTACCAGCATGCACAGCATCCCTGCGGGGTCCCAGGACATCCCCTCCATTTTGCTGCTCTTCAGCACTTCGGTATAGTGCGGGAGGGCAGATTGGAAGGGGCTCAACAGCTTCATATATATTTTGGTCTAAGAAAAGAGTGTTCCTTTATTATAGTCACCCTTTGACTTTGGATTAGACAGATGGATACTTGCATCTCCCATTCCTAAAATCTTCCACCAAGGTGCCCAGGGCTTTACGATCTGCTCAGGCACCTCACTGCAGCTGAAGCTTTTTCCTGATCCTCCACCTACATTTTTTCCCTATCTGATAGGATTTTTTCCTAGAAATAACTAATCTTCCCTCCTCCTTACAGCTACTCTGTATCAGAGGTGGCTGCCATATCCCTTTTCTCACAGGGCAGATTTTGCACCCGAGCTCTCCTTCCTCGGCACCGCCGTTTTGCTCTTGATGTTGAATCCCAGCATTATTGATTTCAGGCCATTTCTCCAATCTGCCATGAATGATCTGAATCCTAATCCTGCCGCTGGCAGCACTTGCGACCACAGGCAGGAATTATATTAGCTCCTCTTTCTCTTATCGTCCAAGTCATTAATTAAAATATTGATTAGTGTCGGAGACAGAACAGACCTTAGTGAGATCCTGCTAGATAAAACCTTTTGGCTAGGCTAGGCAGTAAACTACCCGTAACCCCTGGAAGTGAAGCTTTCCAATTAAGCATGCTCTTTCCCCTTCTTTCTTCTCCTCTCTGCATGTTAATTTCATATGGCGGATGATCAGTTTATGACAATACAGTGGGGTAGTGTCAAAATCCTTACTTAAGTCAAGAGGTTGCGCTGCTTCCCCAGATGGGCCAGTTACCTGCCCAAAGGAGAAATTAAATGTTTGATGTGACAATTCATTACATTATTATCCAGGAGATTGTACATGCATTAGCAATTCACCGTCTTTCTGGTGCTCAGCGTTAAGCTGGATCTGGATCTGCCCAATTCCTTCGTTTTCCCTTTCCAAGATCCTCCATAAACCCCCAGCCTCTGTGAACTGTGGGGTTAATTAGCAGCGGTTCAGGGCTCCCTTGGCTCATCTTTTCAGCATCCCAGTGGGAACTTCCTGGACCTTCCTAAACTGAGTATTTCTACCTTTTTTTATATACATATTTGAATGATTTACCTTCCTCTTCCCCAGCTTGGGGACTGGATGCCTTTCGTGGCTCTGCCTCAGTCCTAGGCTGGGCCAGGCACAGCGATTCTTCGTGGTTTTGCTTCAAACTGGGTCTCTTCAACAAGCATTTTCTGGGAACGGATTTCAAGCTGCTGGAGGCAGTCTGAGCAAATTTTAACAGAAACATCCAGCGGGTTTTGATACACATTTTTTGTTGGCATTCTGCAGTCACCAAATCCACATGGGACCATCCCTATCCCCTCTGCTGAAAAACCTGCTCCTTCGACAGCAGCAGATGACCAGAAGAAACCATCTGGGCTTTGACTGCAGTAGAGCGGTGGCCAGGAGCACCATGGGGAGATATCTAGCTGAGATAAATAGACCAAGGGGATGCTAGTCTATTTAAAAGCTTTAGCTTTTCTCTTTTCCAGAGGAATGAGCATTGTGCTTGGCTATAAAGTAGCTCTCAGCTCCATAAATGCCTTGGAACCCTCCTCACTCAGACAGACAGCGAGGAATCAGGTTCATTGAATCTTTGGCAAACTCTGCTGATGTTTTTCTTCTCTAGCCTGCAAAGATTTGAACCAATTGTGAATATTCATGGGTTGAGCTGCAGCCCAGAAGATAGGCTGTTTAGTGGGAAGGGGTTAAAATGCCAGGAACGGCACCAATACAGACATCTACAAGATGCGACACATTGAAAACCCTCATGAAGATGGAGGGTTGGAGTCTGGGTTCCTCTGCCCCAAGCAAGGGCTCTAATCATGGGGCAATCAGACAAAAAAGAGAGGTGCTGTGGCTTTTCAGACAGAGATCTCCATCACACCTCCCTGGTATTTACCTCTGCTGGGTTCAAGCGGCTCCCAGTACTACATCTCAGCTTTCGCGAACCCTATTTTGAGGTGGTGGTCCCCATCCCTGTCTTGTGTAAGAGACTGTGGGGAGGGCTATCCCAGCCGTGAGTGGGTCCTCACCATGTCAAGCACTGGAGATGTAGCTGTGCCCCTTTTTGAACCTTCATCTGTGCACGGTGGTACTTGAAGGCAACCAGCTCCTGCTCTACTGCTGGATGGATGGAGTCTGGGTGCTGGCCAGGGACACCTGAAGAACTGCTGTGTTAAGCTGTCTCAATTTAATACAGTTGACAAGAGCAATTACTGAATTTGCTGCTCTCACCATTTGCACTGCCGTTTGTCACTCCTCGATAATGAAATAGGCATCTTTCTCGGCTGGGACAGTGACGATCTTCTGCCTGAGTAATTGCTGGCCTCTGGCAAGGGGCTGCTAGGAAGGACTGGGTTATCTTTCATCAGGGATGGAGAAGGTGGCCTTGGCCCTGCTTTGAGGAAAACAGACAAACCTGGGAAACTTCTCAAATTCCTCCCTATCCTCTTTTCTTTGAGTGCAAGTCTCTGTTGAGTGTTGTGCTGATCCCCACACCCTCTCTCATGCCATCTCTGCCATTTCCCAGATCCCTTGCAGCCGAGAAGTGCTTTGGGCATGCAGACCCTGTACTGGATGCAGCCATGCTCCAATATTGTGGGTTCTCCCAGCTGATGGGAACTTGGGGGATGAAACCACACTCCAGAGGTTCTGGCACTGAGTATCATCACTTTTATGCTCTGGCCCGTGCTGAGGAAGTCCCATCTGTGCCTAGCCAAGTGCTGCACTTTTGGAGGTGTGTGAAGGAATTAGAGAGACTGGAGGAGGCAGTGATGGATTTATTAAGGGTTTAGAAAACACAAGCTAGGAGGGAGAGGCTGAATCTGTTGGGTTTGTTTACTCCGTAAAAGGGAAGGTCAAATGGTAATGGGTACTTAAAAAAAAAAAGTTGCTATCAAGAGGATAACTATCAGGTTTTCCCCTGTGTCTCCCGAGAAAAGACGAGGAAGTGTGTTAATTTTGCAGTGGAGAAGATTTGAGCTGTCTGCTCTGAAGGGCTTCCCAGTGCACTGACCACTGGGCTGAGCGGCATGGGCAAAAGGGGAAAGCCAGCTCTGAGAGGGCTGGTCCAGCTTTATTTTGGTGCCTCAGCTTCTTCTGGTTTGAGGATGACAGATGGCAAATTGTTGAGATACTTTGGTGTGGTGCCACTTGGGTACCGCTGCTCTACCAGCACCGTGCTGCCTTGGCTACTGAGGGATGCTGTGCCACTGTTGGCACAGAAAGCTGGTTGGGACTGGATGAAAAATGCATGGATCTGGGTTAGATCTGCCAAGAAAATGAGTTCAGGGCTGGTAACAGGAGGAGGAATTGGATCCATCAGGGGAAGGTTATGGGCTTGAAACCTTGGGCTGTTAGAGACCTCGGGTCACTACAGCAGCCGTGCTGGTGGTTGGAGACTGCTCTGCAGGACAGAAGCACCTACCTACTGGACCGACCTGCCATTTAGGGAGGTTTGCTGCTTGCCTGGAGCCCAGATTCAGGATGTTATAGAAAAATTGCTAAGGCTCATCCAAATTTCCAGCTTTCCATGGCAGTTAACTGCATGGACATCAATCACTAACTCAGCCAGGGGACACCATCAGCAGATAAAGACAAATACAGCACCCAGGGTGTGAGACAGTGGGGATCCATGTGTGATCTCCATCATGCCAGCCAAAGGAAAAACCCCAGACAGGTAACAATTTCCCAGTGCAGATGCTAGAGGGGCTGAGTAAGGTGATGCTCTATCATGGAGAAACACTGAAAGCAAATGTGGCCACAGAGGCAGTTGGGGCTGCTGCCATCATGAGGCAGGCAAGGTCTGGAGGAAGGCAGGGAAGGTGAACAGCAGTTATGCCTCAGGGTTTCAGGAAAGCAGACTTTTGTTTGGAGACTCACTAGGCAGAATCCTCCAGGAGCAGCCATGGAAGGCTGGGGTTCCCAGCAGAGTGGGGCTGTTTGTCAAGAAAACTTTGACGAACGCAGGATAAGCCCTCATCTTGGGCAGGAAGAACAGTAATTTCAAGGGAAGACCATTAATAAGGATCTTATCAATGAGGTAAAACACAAGAAGAGAGCATACCATGGGAGTGAGGACAGGCAACAGAGGAGGAGTACAAATACATTGCCTGGGCTTTTAGGGACACAATCCCGAACACCAAAGCCCCGCTGGAGATAAAGCCAATGTGGCAACAAGAAAGGATCCTATGGGTATTCTACTAGTCAAAAAAGGATCAATGAAAATGTGATTTCATTGATGGAAGTGGAAAACAGCTGGTGTCAGATGCTGTGGAAAAGACTGAAGTTCTCAACACACCCTTTTAGCCCCTGTGTTTACATGCATATCCATCTCCTAGACCTTTGTGTCCCCCAGGATGGTTGGGGAAGTAAATGGAGAGCCCAGGGAGCAGGACGACTGCTCAGAGAAGTTGGAGCATTCACATCCACGGAGTCAGATGGATTTCACCAGAGAGTGATGAAGGAACTGGCCAACATGTTTGCAAGGTCACCCTCTATCATCTCTGGAAAACTGATGATCTGAGTCCCAGACAACCAGAAAAGGCTGAGAAGGTGTTGGCTTGTAGGCAAAGGAATGTTAGATGGGCTGAAAACTGGTGGGACTATCAGGCTTAGAGGCTAGTGATCAGTGGCTCTACATCCAGCCAATGGCTGGTAGGAAGGGGAATTGTTGATCCTCAGGGATCAGTACTGGGGCTGATATTGTCCAGTAGCTTCATCCATGACATATATGATGAGAGAAAATGTATCTCAGCAAGTCTGAAAGGGTTACTAAATTGGAAGAGGTGACATGATGAATGGGACAGCTTCAGTCCAAAGGGACCTTGAGAAACGTGGTGGTTGGGTCAACAGAAGCCTCTGGAAAGCTCATCAAGAAGTGTGAGGTAATTTGCGCATGGGTCAAAATAAACCCACTCACAAGTGCAGGCTGGGAACTGCCTGGTCGAGTAGGAACCCACTGAAAAGGATTACAGTGCACACCCAGTTGAATTTAGGCCAGCAGACCACTCTCACTGTAAGCCAAACCACACGCTGGCCAGCACCAGAGGGACCTTGAGGAACGTTTTTATCCCCTACACTCAGTCCTGGTGATCCCACATGTGGGATATAGTGTGAAGTTTGGGTTCCCCAGTTCAAGAGGGATGGGGCTAAAACAGAGAGGGCCTGGGGGGGACCTGGGGCACATGGTCAGTGGGAAGAGGCTGGGGGATCTGGTTTGTTTAGTCTACCCAAAAGGATGCTAAGGGTGATCTAATGCCACCCTACAGCTACCTAAAGGGTAGAGAGGACAGATCTAAACTGTTTTCGGCCACAAAAGAAAGCATAACAAGGGGCAACAGCCCCAACGTGATTTGGGCAGCTCATGCTGGACACTAGGAAAGGCATTTGTCACCAGAAATGTGGTGCAGCCCTGGCACCAGGGAGGCTGTGGCATCTCCATCCTTGGAGGTTTTTCTAGGTCAGGTCAAAGTCATGGCTACCTTCATCTAGTGCTGGTGATGATCTTGCTGACTAGATGACCTACAGAGGTCTCTTAGAACATTTCTGTGATACTGACCTTTAAGGCAGGACATCTGAGATCTTGAGGGGCTCCTACAATGCTACATTTAGTGACTGGTTAAACTGGAGGCTGCAATGCACTGGAGACCAGCCACCACGACCACATTAACAACATATGTACAAAGAGTGCCAGCATATGATGAAAAGATGTTGCAGACCACAGAGGAATTTGAAGGGGTTGATATGAACAGGGTGACCTGACAGCGGTAACCGCACAAAAGCGGCTCCCAGCCTTGGAGCTATTTTCCTGCAGAGCTGTCTGTTAACCAGCTTGCTGCCTCTGCTGGAACTGGTGCCACCCACCTAACCTCCTCACAACTTGAAAAGCTCTCTTGTAGTTTGGGAAATAGCCTTTGCTCCTGTTTTAATACATCCTTTTGATCCTGTGCAATTCTCGGCAGCCCTAAAAGCACTCTTCCGTCTTCAGGTCTGTGACCCCTGGTATTACAAAGTGCTGCACGGAAACATCCAGTGCATCCAGTTCCTGAGCCGGACATCTTTCCTGTACCTGCCTCACCATAGGTTATCTCCTTTAGCCTTCCTGGAGCACAAAGGAGCAAGACTGAAGAAAGTCAATGGAGTTATGGCCCAGCTGGAATGACTGATGTTAACCTCCCCTGTGCGATTTATGGCTGTTGCCTAAGACATACCCTTAAGTGCTTTGTAAAATCTATTTTAAGCTATCTCCAGGGGAATATCTCCTCTGGGGAAAACCTGGCAAAGCATAACAGCACCGGGTGGATTTTGCTGACGCTACACCTTCCTTTGCTTTCTTTTTTGTAATCCTCCTACCTGCCTGCCCCTTGCTCTCCATCAAACACTCCTCCTCTTCCCTTGGTGCTGACAACCTTTTCATATTTCCTGGGGTTTATGTCCCTCCCTGCTGACAGCAGGAACTAGCCTTTTTAATCTTCTCTTGCAAGTCAGTCCCTTTCAACAGTGTTCTAGAATAGGAGGGGAAAGGGAAAAAGTGATTTTATTTCTCTTTATAGAAACTCCAGCCCAAATTAATGGAAATTACCATGGCAAAAGCATAATAACAGGCTTATAGTTGACCACAAAGCTAAAATACACAGTTTGCAATTGCCTTGGATGCTTACCCACAGGGAACCCTCCTTTGCTGGATGGGTAATGAGAAAAGGAAGAATTCAGGCTGAACCAGTTTGTGCATTGCCTGAGAAAAATCTCTATATGATGTGATAGGAGTTTTCCAAGTGGAAAATGGATGTGGAGTCCCAAGCCCAGCAGTGACAACACGCCATGCTGGGAGTGAACTGGGCAGGCCATCCTGCGGGTTGCTCCTGCATCCATCGTGAGCCCAGCAGACCTGGCCATCGCTCCAGTCAGACGGCCGAGGGACGGTGCAGCCTGCCTGTCACCTGAAATAGCACCGCGAATCCAAGGGACATCATTGAACTTGCTGTTCATTTTTGCATGGTGCTGTTTGTGAACAAACTTATAAGACAAATTGCTGGTAAGGGTGGGTTTTCTCCCCCTTTTCCTCCCTCCTTTCTACAAGCAACACCACTGCTTTGGTAATCATGAGGATTAAGAAACAGCTGATGCAATCTGGGGGGCTTTCAGAAAGGCTGCACAGTTGTCCTTTGAGGGTGTTTTGTAGTTTAACCCCAGCTGGCAACTAAGCTCCACACAGCCGCTAGCTCCTTCCCCCTCCCCGGTGGGATGGGGGATAGAATCAGAAAGGTAAAAGTTGGAAAACTCTAGTGTTGAGGCAAAGACACTTTAGTAGGTAAAGCAAAAGCCACGCATGCAAGCAGAACAAGGAATTAATTCATCTCTTCCCATGGGCGGGCAGGCAGGCACTCAGCCATCCCCAGGGCAGCAGGGCTCCATCACGCCTAACGGGGACTTGGGAAGACAAACACCATCACTCCAAATGTTCCGCTCTTCCTTCTTCTTCCCCCAGCTTGATATGCTGAGCATGATGCCATATGCTATGGCATATCCCTTGGGTCAGCTGATGTTCCCTCCGACCTCCTCGTGCCCCCCCAGCCTGCTCACTGGTGGGGTGAAGAGCAGAGACCTTGACTCTGAGTAAGCACTGCTCAGCGGTAACTAGAACATCCCTGAATTACCAACCCTGTTTCCAGCACAAATCCAAACACGTGGCCCCATATCAGCTACTGTGAAGAAAATTACCCCAGCCAAAACCAGCATGGTCCCGCTCTGATTGATAACAGAAGTCTAAGTGCTAGGCTCTGCAAGAGCACAGCTACGCCCTGTGCCTGTCCCCACCACTGTCCAACAGCCCGGCATGGCAAACCCAGCAGCACAGGATGAGCAAAGGGTCGGCAGCAATTTTGCAGAAGGATTGCACCAGCCGATCAAAACTCAGAGCCCAGGACTCCTTGGATCTCTGCAGTGGCCACCGACCAGGCTGTGCTGCTCTGGTGCTCAGGGATGGTCTGGTCCCCATCTGAACTCCGATGTCCTAATGGTAGGGAGGTGCAACTTTTCTGACTTTATAAAGTCATCCTGCAACCCTATCCAGGCGTGTTGCTGGCAAAGCACACTGCAGCTCTTGACTTTCCTCACCGTAATATGAAATGAATTGTGATGTTATTAGTTTGTTGTGGTTTGGAAAGTACCTTGGAGTGACTTGAGTTGTGCTGAACAAGGCAGGAAACTGCCAGCGAGCCAAGGGCTTGTGCTTAGCCAGGAAAGAACCTTCTTCCCCGCCAGATGCAGGGAGGATGCCACAAATTCATGGGCTGCCGAGAGCTGGAGGGACCACTGTGAACATCGTGGACTGTCTCTTCCCTGCTTTTTCCCAAAGAACCTCATTCTTATTCCACACCTGGTAACAGTCTGGTCTAGAAACAGATGCTACCTAGTCATGGCTTGAAAACTGAGAAGAGTGCAAACCCCCCCCAGATCTGGCCTTCCAATGCTCATGGTTAGGACACGCTACTCATCCTTCCTTGAATAGGTCCACCTACACCTCCTCAGCATCCACTCACACGTCTGTCTTCTAACACCTTCTTATAAGCCAAAAGTCACTTCTGTGTGTAGGTACCCATGAACAGGGTTGTAGAATCTCTTAACCAGCTCATCAATGAACAAAAGGCAATGGACAAAAATATGTTAAAAAAGCCTAATAAAATAAAATAAAATAAAATAAAATTAGCCTCCTACTCTGAAGGATCTTAATTGGGTCTCTCAAAACAGCTGGGCAAACAGTGGTGAAATATCTAAACCAGCCACTTAACCACTGCACCTTCCACCTTCTACCACCTTACTTCTCTGCGCACCCCAGACCTTATGGTAGGACTACTCACCAGGGTGTGAGGAATTAATGAATTTTCTCCACCATGTATCTCTTTTCTTTTGCGCATATTTGGGCTGAACTTAGAATTTTTGGTTTCTCTACTGGATTCCATTCTGCAGCCAAAAAATACAAGTTACCCAATGTTCTGTGGTTTCACACTGATGGTATGAGACCAGAAACACAATTTGTGCTTGGGTGCAAAGGAGCCTTAAGATGGGAAGAATGCAGAAAATAGAGGCAGCTGCACCAAAATAAAACCAGACTTGACTTTCACCCCATAATTACAGCTGCATCTGTAACCCCTTCAAAGAGCACAGCATGGCTGCCTGGCTCTGTGGTCAAACAACTTCGCTGCAAGTTCTGCCCAGTCTGCAAGAGGGCTGGATTCAACCTCCCTCTATGGTCCTGCATTCCTGAGAAAAGTTCTCCTTTTGTCAAACTGGAAAATGGGAGGGAGCCTTAACACTCACATGCTTCAATAAGTTCCTGTGATAAGTACTGATGATGCAAAAATAAAAATTATTGTTATTACTGCAAAATGTGGCCATGCTGCCAAAGCTCTACGAGTCTGTGGGGGCTGGAGTTTCTCTCCCAGGCGAGATCTGCAGTTCCTTCTGATGTCCTCCCTGCCCAGCACCCTCATCCCTCCTCGCCACCAAAGCAGCATCTACACAGCAGCTGGGCAAAGCATGTGAGTTGATCCTTGCAAAAATCCCATCAATGTCAGCTGGTACTGGATGAAGCCTTCAAGGAAGAAAGGCCATGTAAGACTGCAAGAACAAAAGGAAGGAGTTAACTGACATGTTGGGGGCTACAGACAGACCATCATTTATGGAGATGTATGGGTTCACTAAAAAAAATTTTCTTAAAAATTATTTATTTTAAAAAATCCAAACACAAACCCTTTCAGCTATATGGTTAACACCCAGAGCTGGCATCACGGAGACCGTCAGCAGGAACAAATGCTTTGGAGGACATAAATCCAGAAGACTGCAGTGTCCAAAGGTTAATAAGTGTGGACGAATCCATGTGAAGGAGCAAGCTGCATCATGGAGGTGGAGAAGGCAGGCATAGAACAGTACATGGCAGTACAGGAATAATGCACCCCACCCAGAAGGTTAGGAAGCAGCCCCATCGTCCACATCCTTCACAGTTCAGGTGTGGAGTGATTCACATGGCTTCACCTCCCCAGACATGGATTGTAATTCACATTTTCGGTGTCACACTTTGGATTCTGGGCTCTTTCTGGAGTTTCCTGCCAGTTTCTCCTTCTCTGGGTCTGCCTTTGTCTCTGCTGCATTGCTGGCTTCCCTCTCCTGCCGTCTGAGGATCACATACACGGTCACGAAGCACAGAAAAGCACCCACCTCAAAGAAAAACTGGAGACCAAGGTACCTGTGAGGTGAAAACACAGTAAATCAGGGTATCAACATTCCTATGTGCACCAAGCACCAACACCTGATGTCCCAGGCACCCAGCAAACACTGAAGATGGGGGAACATGGGGACGGGCTCCTTGGGCACATTCAGCACTGGGCAAGCGACTGCTGCAAGCCTGGGTCCCAAGAAGGGTGGGAAGAGGAGGCAGAGGAGCTATCAAGATGCATTTGTCCTTGGTGTTACATTAAGACACCGTATCTCCTGGTAAGCAGGAGGCATATAAAAACATATCTTGGGGTTGAGGGTGAATAGGACTTGCTGCAGCTACTGGTCAGTGAGTCATTCAACAACAGTGAACTTACAATGGGGATGGAAGACCACCTACAACTCCCTTCCAGCCTCCCCACAGCGCATGGGCTGGATTTGGTGTCTTCTGCATGTTGGGCTGGGCTGTTCTGGTGGAAGATGAACCCCAGGGTGCAAGGCACCCTGCACAGACCCTGCACCACCTCACAGGCATCTTTGAGGCTGGGGTCACCCCTGCTGCTGCATTACCTCCATGGAGGAGGTGTCAGGACAGGCTGCTTGTATCAATGCTGGTAAAATGAGTAATTAGAGCATCACACAACAGCCCAGCTTGGAAGAGACCTCAGGAGATCATCTGGTCCAAGATTTTGTGGGAAAGGGAGCCTAGACGAGGTTATCTAGCACTTTGTCCACTTGCTTCTTGAAAACCTCCAGTGATGAGGACTCTACCACATCCCTGGGGAGGTTGTTCCAGCAAACGGTTGTTCTCATTTTAGTGCAGGGAGTGCTTCTGGAAGTGGACCTCTGTGGTCTGTAGCAGTAAATTAGCATCATCCTTGGGAGGGTTTTGGCCTGTACTGATGACTGTCCAAACCATTCCTGGGCACTGCTGGGAGTTAGCACAGGCCAGGGGGATGTGAGTCTCCCCATTTGCTTACCATGACATGCACAACAACTCATCCCACGTTGGAGGTGGCCTGATGCCACATTCCCCCTGGGTCTCCCTCTGTACCCTCAGCCCTTAGCCTGACTGCTCATCCCTACCTTTGCCTGAAGAGGTTATTGTCATAGTATCTGCAGGCTGCCCTCCTGTCGCACTTCTTCTCCCAGAGGATGCAGGTCGTGTCGATGGCGCTGCCATACAGAACGGGTCCCGGCATCCATGCTGGAAGCAGAGGGTCAGAGGGGACTTTCTTATGTGATGGGAGCGCCTTTCCTGGGACAGACCCAACCCTGGTTCTTTTCCCATGTGCTAAGGGATTGGAAAGTCCCACAAAGCCGCTGGTCCTGCGCAGCACGCCAAGGGCTAGCTGTGCATTTGCACACAAGGTGCAAGACAGTCCTTCTTTCTCATTGCTCTTTGATAAGGGACCATCGCTCATCCCAGGAACGATGCTCAACTCCTTCATGCACTGCGCATGCAAGCACCTTCCCACAACTGCAGTGGCATATTCCAGGGGCCTCCAAGTGAACATGGATTTTCACCATAGGAAAAATAACTAGTGGGTTCACAGGACGTGATTTGCAGCCACCTGACGGGCTGGAGGCAAACAGCAGTGTCTGAACACAGCCGAGGGCTGCCCTCCTGGACCTAAGCTTATTCCCTGCCCTCTTTTATTTAGCTGTGTAGGTGTACCCCCACAGAGATGCTCGTCCCTCCCCACCATGTGCAGCCTTCCAGGCCCTGCAGGGAAGCATCTTTCCCTGGCTTAGGACAGACTTTGGCCAGCTGAATAAACAGTACTTCTGCAGCCCTGGAGCTGCTCAGGGATAAAATCCCCATGAACCCCCAGGAGCTGCCATGATTTTCTAGGATGGCATTTCAACACATATTAATTTACCTAAAACTCTCAGCAGCATGAACTGTATCCCAACAGCAAATGATTTGTCTTCAGGATGGATGCTCCTGAAAAACAAAATGGAAATGTGTGTCCCCTCTGGCAATTCTGCAAAGAGGGATGTTTCCCTCCCTGGCATCGCACAAAGGTTTGCAGCACCTCACTCAAAAATTCATCCTTCCACCTGACCACCAAGGACCCCTGGCAGCTCCCATTTACATCAGCAAAAATGATGAAGGGCTAGAAATTCATTAGGGCTAGAAATAGAAGCTTACCACCGTCTTTTCTTAGCCTGAAAAACCTACCGAACTCCATGAGAGGCAGGGAGGAGCTCAGCTAAGTATTTTTGCTTTTAATTTAAAGAATCCACGTGAGTAAAACACAAACAGAAACCAATATAGCCGCTGGCTCTGCCAAACACAAACAATAAAAGGGATATCTTTTGTAACTGAAGAAGTGGTTTACCCATGGAGGAAGTGGCTTTTTTTGAGGTGGGGTGCCCCAGCATATATTTCAGTGGTACCACAGTTTTCTGAAATAAATATTTCAGACTGTGGTTCCTGCTGGGGCACACATGGGGGAGGACTGGGTGGCAGAGGACCTCCAGGTCAGCACACCTCCAAGGACTCAGCTTCCCTTCCCTCTCTGACTGCCTGGTGTACACGTAGCTCACTCTTGGCAGAAAAAGGAGATTTAAAAATACCTGGCCACCAAGGTAAAAACAGGCTTTAACCACAACTTTTCCCTAAAAAGCAACTGTTTGGAGTGCTTCGACCACAGAAACGTGCTTGGAAATATCATTTATAAACTAACACAGAGATTCCCCTGTGGATTTCCCCTCTCTCCCCACACAGCCCCCCCACACCCTCAGCCTTTCCTGCTCATCCCAGGCTCCAGCCCCACCAGTCTGGGGCTCGTGTGGAGGCTGGCTCCAGCCTGCCCCATGGGCACCTCTCCAAGGCTGTGTGAAACTAGAGTTCTCATAGCTTCTCTGCCCTGGCGAGGCAGGCTGTATTCAAGCAAGATCCATGAGAAGAAAGGAAGGTAATTAAACTCCTTAACAGAGAGCTGCATTAAAATGTGCCAAAGTACTGCTGTGCTAAATTAATGCCGAGTTATTGGTGCATCTCGTTACTGAGGTATCAGCTGTGGGTGGGAAGAAGGAACAGGATGGCTGTTGGACCTGGAAGTTGTGCTGATACCAGGAATAGGGGGTGCTGAGGACAACATGGGGTTCCTGTGAGCCCCACGGTGGACGTGCTGTGGGGGCCTGGCATGGCGTGACACCCACCCACCCACCGGCTGCTCCCTGCTTAAGCCTGTTGGTGAGCACCAATGCTGCCTGCAAGAGCAATCAGCCATGCAGCACTGGTGGTTCCATGGTAAAGCCTCCAGCAGCCCAAGGTCTCCGCTTGCTGCTAAACTCTGCAGGGATCAGCAGCCATGGCCAGAGAGACCTTGAAAGAGCCTCTGTAGTCTTAGGGCAGCAGGAGCTCTGTTAGTGCAGGGTCTACAGGAGCAAGTCCTGAAGGTCTCTCCTGCTTCAGGTCCTGGAAATGCTCAATGCTTCTGGCCAGACCCGCTGTGCCAGGTCTTTGCTAGCAAAGTACAGCCTGCTCTTGAGCAATGCATAGCCTAGAAGATGGACAACCACATGCACTGCCAGATGACAGGAGCAGGGAAGCCCTGTTCCCAGTTCCCTGTGACAACTCGTGCAAAACCTGTGTAAAAACAAAGGGAGGAACTGGGCATGAGGTGCAATATAGGGCTGATCTAACCTTCCAGTACCTCAGCTGGAGAAAAACTTCTTCCTCAATTCAAGGACCCCTTGGTTTTCCAAACACCACCTCTGGATGCTTTTTCTGGCTGCACATAGACCATGGCCAACCCAGTCTGCTCACCTGAGGATGAGCATGAAGGATGGCGTGTGGGACGTGCTGGCGAGGATCCCTGCCAGGCAGGACAGGACCACAAAGGGCAGGAAGAGGTGGAAGCAGTCGGTGCCACAGGTCCCGGGCTTGGCGAACCCCACGAGCCCGTTTTTGGAGATGCAGCTGCAGTTGGTGTAGTTCTGCAAAGAAGAGAGAAAACCCAAAGCTACTCGTCCGCTCAAGGCTATGGAGATACCAGGAATCGCTGCCAGCTGTCATAGGAAGGGAGGGTGTTTAGGTTTTGTCTGTAAATAATTAGCAGTAATTAGCACTCAACACTTCAGGGAGCAGGGGGTGGAAAAAAAGAAACACATACAATGAAGCTGGCTGGGGATAACAGACTGAGTGGATGAGAAAACACATATTGCCATGCCCACTTCCAGCCTTCCACACGCTGTCATCTCTGACAGGAGGTCCCAGTCCCCAGTAGGAGATATCACACAGGTGAGCACACACAGCTGATGGGGAAGCTGGGACCACCACAGTACCTTGGTTCATCTCCCTGTACTTCCAGAGGCACCTGGAAATGCTCCTTACCCAGACACATCCTTGCCCTGTTGGTGTGAGCCCCAGCAATGCCTCCCCACCCTCTGCAGCAATCCTACGCTTGTGCTCCCAGCCCCGTGTTGCACGCCTGTTGTGCGCTGAAGATGCCTACACATAATGTAAGCTTAACGTTATCGTTTGCCAGCTGAACACTTTGGCATCCTGCATAAATCTGGGGTTTTGGCATGGACAAATCTCACCCACAGCTAATAAAACATTGAAGCCTGATGTGAGCTTACACACCTGTGTTCCATCTTTTGGAGGATATAGCTGGGGAGCATCCTGGGCTCCATCACCTGTACCCAGCTTGTCTCCTGCTGAGAGACCCTTCATCCAGGGGCTACGTGTAGAGCAGAGCTGGCAACCGAGGCAGAGCCCAGGCTCAGGGGGGCACTAAATCAGAAAACACTTGCTAGGGGAAAATGCAAAATCTCACCTTTGGGAGAGGATCATAAATGAACTGGCACAGCATTAGCAAAGGAAAGATGCCCTAGGGCAAGGGATAGGGATTTTTTTCTTTTCCTCCAGAATTTACTCACAATTTTCTCTTTTCTTAACAAGAAATGTCTTTTTTTTTTTGAAAGAGACCTTTAAATAAAATGAGCAGGATCTTATTGTTGCCGGAGGGGGACAGATTCATGCCGGGATGGCAGTTTGCACAAGGTGATCTCAGAGGCAGAGGCAGCCCAGGGTCTCCCAAATCCCCATTCCTACATCACTGCCTGGGGAAGTGGCATGGGTGACACCCATAAAAGAGACCCACAAGGCTGAGAGCACGATGTGGGGGGAGATTTGGGATGAAAAGGCATGTAATTCCTCCTCCTTCCTTTAGGAAAGAAGATTTAATATTTTAAATTAAGACTGGGATTTATCTTCTTCAGCCATCTGAAATGAACTAAATCAAACTCATCATCTGGGCTCCTTCTGCAGTCATGGAGCGAGAGGTGGGTCTCCAGAGGACCCACCACAGAGAAGTGCCTATGATAGCCGAGATTAATTTGGGCCAAAGCAGTTAACAAAAATGCAATTAGATAAACTCGAACTTGCTTGATCTCGGTGACCACTACCTTTTCCAGAGAATCAGAGTCACGACATTAAGGGGACTTGTACAAAGCCAAATGGAGACCAAGGGCTGGAGATAACACGTGGTGGAGGCACAAGGCAGAGCTCTTCCCCTTTCATTCAAAACCTTGGAGGATTTTAGAGCAGGGAGCATGACCCTGGTTGCAAAAACCTCTGAGCAGCGGGGACAAGCCACAAAGCCACCAGTGGCCCATCTCTGTGAGACACATCGTCTGGGCAGCAGTGCCACAAGGCTGATGCAGCCCCAGAGCTAGGCAAACCACCCAGTGAAGTGGGGAGAGGAGAATAACGGAGAGCAGCCCTGAAACCAGGGCTGTGGTTTCTGGGCAGGAACAGGCAGCTGGGTGGCACACAGCCAGCCCCGGGTTTTTCAGGGCTGTGCGTCAAACTTCCCCAACAGTACCATTTAGCAATTGTTTTCTTAAGAGAGAAAGAGCTGCTCACACTATCCTCTGCCTGATGCTGCCTTATTTAATCCTTTTTTTTTTTTTTTTTTTTTCCCGCTGGGACCTTCCTGTATCCTAAATTTGGGGACCAGACCAGACCAGACTCAGCTGGCAGCAGAGGGACGTCCCCACTCCCATCCATGGCAATGCACGATGAAAACGGAGCAAGGCTCAGAAACCCAGGAGCCCATGGCACAGAGATTCCTGCAGTCCTAGGGGAGCTTCCGTGGCCACCTCACTCCAACAGGTCATGCCGGACCCAAACAAACAGCAAAGCACTAAAAGGCTGTCACTGCCAGGGGGCAAAGTTTGTAGGCTCCTGCTGTTGCCCATGAAATTTGGGGACATCGGGCAATGCAAAGAGCAAATTGCTTTCAGTGCACGAAGGCTTTCAAATGAGAGTATTAAAGCCAAGCTTGCACCATGCAAGCCTTCTCTGGAAGGGCTGCAGCAAAGCTAAGCACAAAATTGTAGGGTTTTCTGCACATTGGGAGGTTTTCTAGAAACCCAGGCATTTGGGACACGGAAAGCAGTGGGCAATGAGTGCCGCAGGTCCCTGCTCTGGCAAAGAGGTGCTGAAAATGGTAAGAACAGTGTAATGCAGCAGAGAAAGCAGGAGCTGAAAGAATGCCATAACCTATTTTTTTTTTTCTTTTATGCAACAGGTACTACCCAAGAGGGTGTGAGGTTGCTCTGCAGACACCTGAGCTCAGCTCCTAGTCCAGCATGATAAAGGAGCAGGGCTCAGCGTCTGTAGCCACATCACTGCATGCCACGAGCTCCCATCCCAGGCAGGTGCAACGTGCTCCAGCTACGACGTGCTGGCACATGGCTCAGTATTTATACCAACCTACCAAGACACAGTCCCTGTGCAGGAGAACCTCTCACACAACTCAGATTGGGTCAAGCTGCATCAGTAGGTGGAAAGAAGATTCAGCAAGTTATCTTAGTGCTAAAGTAAGAATTAATGCTGGCTTTACCAAGTAGCGTTTGCATGGCACCATCAAGGGAGCCCTGATTTTGCTCTAACGTGTGGCTACACATAATTATATGTATAATGAGTGCAGGAGTGGGTCACACTCAGGAGCACAGGATGCCAAAGGGCTGGAGGCATCTTTGAGGAGGAAGAAACAGTTGAAAAGGATCTGCTGTACAAAAGGCAGGTACAGGGATGCATAAAAGTATGTTTGGGACTAAGGTCTGGCAGAAAATGTAATTGTTATTAAAATGAAGTGTTGTTAATTAACAAAATGCTGCTAGAAAGTGCCCAGACAGTCCCATGCTGCCACGCATATCCTGTGCCAAGAACACAGCGGGAAACTACTCACCCTATATGAATTGCTAACTTTTTTCAGATAGGTATTTGAATTGGCAAAGATTTCCATACTATTTATTTGTTGAACCGTATTGACTGGAGACCAGACAGACAATTGGCACTGTGAAAACTCAGCTCTGTTGGGGTTTTGGTAGCAGGCAGGGAGGAGCAGAGAAGAGAGAAGCACAGGGCAGCGAAATAACCCTGCCGGGTGTGCAAATCAAGGGTAAGCCAAGAGCAAACCCCATTTCTCTAGCCCTTGCATCGGGACTCTCCTGCTAAGTTATCCTCTCATGCAAGACGTGTGCCTTGACAACTGGCACTTGGGGAGGGGATGCACGCTGCAACTAGATCATAACTTTTTAAGCTGCGAATCTGCAGGCTGAAAGGTGGATTAACATTGCTCCAATGAGGCCCCCCCAGAGCATTCACTGGAGGTCTGCTAAATGTCACTGCTGCGTGCACTGGGGCAATGGTCCCTCCACGCCTGGTTTGCCCAGAATATACAGAGTTGCTCCCAGAGTCTCCAAAAGCAAGATTTATCTCCTTTCTCTTGATCTATAGATGTAGCATAGCTAAAATGAATTATATGATGGAAACACCCAGGCTGCTTCTGCAACTGTAGGTATCAGTTGAGCGTTTTCAGCTGGTATTTCCCCTCACTCTGCAGGGAGGGAGTTTGGACCAAGTGTAGTTTTGCATTTTGCTTCAGCAAAAAAATTTAAATAATTAAATTATTCATTCTAGGCTTTGAACAGTATTTTAGGTAAAGGCCAAACAAAAACTATGGGGTGAGCACTATGGGTGATACCTGCTGCAAGACATCAAGGTATGTGAAAATGTGTACCACATGCACTGATATTTTGCCTTCACAACCCTCGAAAAATGGAAACACTCGGACTCCATCGAGTTTCAGGGAAGTTCAGGCATGTGATGCCTTAATTGGGAGCCTGGTTTCATAGAACCACAGAATGGTTGGGTTGTAAGGGACCTTCGAGACCATACAAGTCCCTACCAGGGGCGGGGCCCCCTCCCCCCAGCCCAGGCTGCTCCCAGCCCCGTCCAGCCTGGCCTTGAGCCCTGCCAGGGATGGGGCACCCACAGCTGCTCTGGGCAGCCTGGGCCAGCGCCTCGCCGCCCTCACGGGGAAGGGTTTCTTCCTCATATCTAATCGGTAGGTCAAGGATCACAGATGGGGCAATTCATAGCAGGAGCCTTCTGGAGGTGGGCTGCCTCACCCTGCTGAGAAACATCCACTTGAGTGGAGAGCATGGAGGAACATCCACAATCAACATCCCTTGAGTACAAGAGGCATCCATGGATGTGAGGTCATGCTAGGTGCTGAGATTGGCCCTTCCATACCGCCCATCCTCCTGTCCCATCACAGGAAACACAGCTAAGAAAGGTGACCTTGTTGGTGACCGTTTAGGGGTGAAGGGAAACAAAAGGCAAAAAGTCCACTCAAACTGCTAGGTAGCAAGGGAGATACTGAAGCTAGGGTTTGTGGAGCAAAACTTGACCTTGAGAGGAGCAGTGGATGGGGGAGGACACCTTGACATCCTCCAAGGCTGGATACCTAAAAAGGTTTCTGCTTGCTGCCTTGGCCAAGGACCTCTACTGGCAAGGACTGCATTAACCTGGAGAGCGCTAAGAGACACCAGGGTTTTCCTGGGACATTCTCAGCCTTCCCCTGTTCATTTCAAAGGGTCATGCCCAACACCAGGAGCTTGTCCAATGCTAACAAACATCAGAAAACCTAATTTCCAGACTTGAGTACTGCATTGGTCATCCCTCATTAGCCATCCCAAGGCAGGACACGAGCACAGTGGAAATTACTCACCAAGACCGAGTTGTCTGCATCGATATTTATGACTCTGCAGCCGGCAGAACAGGGTGAGATGTATTCAATAGCGTTAGAGCCGCAGATGGGGTTATAGGCTTTCTCAGGGCAGTTACACTGGAGGTTACACTCCAAGGTGTGGTGTCCAACTTCAGAGCTACAGCAGGAAGAAAATATTAATCCATGGTATTGAGCATCATTAACATGCATCTTATACAGGAAATATACTGCACGTACATTGAGGTTAGTAAAGAAACACTTGATTGTTTAACAAAACCTTCCCCATATGCAAGTGATGACCCACAGAAATTCCACTTTAACCCCACAAGCCTGTGCTCTGCCTGGGCAACACATGCTGACCACAAATGGTTAAGGGAGTCACTCACTTACTTCAACAGTTGGGCTCGGTAATCTTAAAGGCCTTTTCCAACCTAAACAATTTTATGATTCTGTATTTGGCCCCAAATGTGGAGCCTTGGGGTATTTGCAACAGGACACTGTGGGAGGCGGTGAGCTGAGGGCTTGGATAAGCTTCCACCGAGACCACGGGATGCTGAACGTGTGATTTTACAGAAGCCATTCCCTTGAGGGAAGACAAGAAGGTCCTGCTGGTGTTTAACGGTAGAGAGAAGCAGCCACAGCTCTGAAGGTGTGATTCCAGGGCTGGCCCCTGCCCAGATTATTCACCTGTGAGTAACATGCCACACTTGCCAAGAAGAAATTTTAATCTTGTGCTGTTTGTGCCAAAAACCATGTTCATTTAAGGTTTCACAACCAGTCATGAAGTTAGAAGGAGTAAGGACGCAGCAGATTAAGTGTTTATTCACAAAAGCATTAATTTTAGACTTATTTTGTCACCATTAACTGTTTCTCATGAAGGAATAAACACATTTCTGGGCATTCTGCTTAACTCCCACCTCCACCCTGAGGAGTGCAGCTGGGGATGGGGTGTCCCCACAGCCCTGGGAATGACCCACCCATGCCCAGCCTAGCTGGAGATGTCGGTACCTCTCGCTGTAGGTAATGCCTGCGACCTTCTGCGTGGGGCAGCCGAGGAAGAGGAGGGGGAAAGCCATGAGCAGGCAGAGGAACATGCCGAGGACACATATGGCGCTGCATTGCCTCAAGGACATCTGGAACCGCTTCAGGATGGCACCACCCACAATGATTCCAACCATCGCCCCAGGGATGTTCACAGCACCTGGGGAAAGAAAGGTAGGTCCTACACCTTGTTTTCCATCCTCCAAGCTGTATCAGTCCCTTCATTATAGCAAAGGCCTGGAGGATTTGTTGTTGGGTTCCTCTTTTTCAGCATGGGTGATCTGGAGGGGATCAGCGGTTTTGCGGGGACTGCTGGAATAATGCTAAAAAAGAACAGCTTTGCCAAAACAGCAGGATCCCACAGCAAGCTGGCTGCCTTATGTATCCATGCGTGGAAGATGTAGAGAGCAGTGAAAAGCTATGCTTCAGCCAGCAAATGTGATTTTTTTTAGTGTAGACAGGAGAAAATATCAAGTAAACCCAGAGAGGATATGTAATTTCTGTGTAATGCAGTAATGTGCCCACTTCTGTGGCCATCATTGTGAAACTGTGAAGGTTTCCATGACAGGCTTGGCATTTTGCAAAACACACCTTTACAACGGGATACAAAAGCGCAGATACAGAAGTGCAATCTGTTTAATTCAACAAAGGCTCAACAGGGAGGTTGCTTTGAGCCCATAAATACCCACACAACGAAGGGATTTCCAACTACAGAAAGCTTTTTGATTTCACAGAATAAGGCAAAGCAAGATTCAGTAGCTGGGAGCAAAAGCTAGATAAATTTGTCCAAGAAATATGGTGCATTTCCTCAACCGAGCAGATAAATCAAGCCTGGGAACAAGTCAGCGGGGCAGACCAGTGGAGGACACCACTGCTTCAGCATTTAACCTTTCTGCCTGTACTTAGCCGGGGTTGCTGGGCTCTGCCAGTCTGCTCCGCTCGCTTTCTTCTGACTTATTCATTGCAGACTTCAGAAGACTCTTTCTCTGAGGATGCATGCTGTTTGTTCAAAACTATATTTTAAATACTTCTGTGTCTGGGCCTCTGAACTCTCCAGCTGATTAAAAGAGTAGGATTTTATTCTTCATATTTTTATTACCGTGAGAAGATCGCACAGGGAGACCTCAGGCTCGGACAGGATATTCTGGATGTTACAATACAAGCAAAAGCAGTCTGATGTGATGAGCACATATCCTGCTTAATACTTGTTATTTTCCTTCAGGACACTACCAACAGCAAGCAACGTTACAAGTCTGACTACAACAAACATTTTGAAGAGTTCAGACACGATCAGGACACCATCTGACTGGCCTCTTGCTGCAAAGCATCTTCAAAATGCATGCATACACTTCTGCAGCTTTTAATTTTATTGACTATCCACTTTTTAAAGGACCCTTAACCCAATGATCGATGTAAAGTAATCCCTGCTACAGAAACATGCGCAGTTCCTATCTGATCCTTCTCTGCTTCCTTGATGCAATGAGTTGGTTTCCTCTTCTTGATTACAGGCAACAGCTTTAGATAGCAAACATTTCTCTGGGTCTGAAAAGAGTTTTTTTCTAGCAAGCTCAGGCTGCAGTGTAAAGGGAGGAAAGTAGATAGTAGCTGAAAAAGCATACAGGCAAGGGCCTCGTGCCACGTCTGTCTGAGGCAACGGAAGGAGACTGGCAGCTCCAGAGGTCCTTCTTAGTAATCTCTAAATTATTTTCTAAGAGGTACTCAAAAACTGGCAAGCCTTGACAGCAACACTTACCAATGATCATGTTGGCCAAGGACGCCGTGAGGGAGAACTGTCTCTCCAGGAACTTCCCCATGAATGTTGCTAAACCAGCAACCATGGCAGAGAGGTTGACCTGAGCCAACACCACCAGCAGGTAGACAGGATGACGCAGGTTCCTCAACAGGACCAGAGGAAAATCTGAAAGAAAAAGAAGAAGCCTGATGCACAAAGACGAGGTGTACAGCAAAATACTAATCCATGGAAAGTGGCAAAACCTTTAATTTCCCTACATATTTTTTGTGCAGAATTAACTCTTTCAGAGTGGTGAGCTCTTCTGACTGTTTCATTTACAAAAAAGCAGGATGTGTGCTTTCAGGGATTATTATTTCAAGGCTCAATTGCGTGACCACTTGGATATTAAAAAGTCAGGATGAAGCATCAGGACACTGCAAAAAAGGGTGAGAGAGGGAAGCCAAAGATCCCTCCTGCCTCAGGACCAGCTGTGGGATGAGTGAACCAATGGCAGAAGTTAGTTGTTGTAGGAGATGAAGCAAAAAAATAGGGTTTTCAGTGTAAAGCATGTCCAGCCTCAGAGTGAATGCCAGAAGAGAGCAACTCCTCTCTGGACATACCCCACCTCCGCAGAGCTCACCTTTGTAACTGTTAATCCTTTGGAATTGTTGTTAAAGGTTGGTCACACTTTCTGCTGAATGCCCGTGAAGTTGAGACTGGGAACTTCCCTAAACACATCGTCACACAGGCAGCGTATAAAGGGTCTGTGCCAGTGCAATAGGAAACTGTTGGAGGCATCAGCAGCGCAGCATAGCATAGCACAGCATAGAGCAGAGCAAGACAGGACAGGACAGGACAGACGGATAGAGCAGGACAGAGCAGGACAAAGCAGGACAAAGCAGGACAGGACAGGACAGGACAGGACAGGACAGAACAGAACAGAACAGAACAGAACAGAACAGAATAGAATAGAATAGAATAGAATAGGCCAAAACATTTCAGTTGGAAGGGATTCACAATGATCATCTCGTCAACTGCCTGACCAGTTCAGGGCTGACCGACACTTAAAGCGGGTTGTGTAGGGCAATGTCCAAATGCCTCTTAAACTCTGACAGGTGTGGGGCAACAACCACCTCTCCAAGAAGCCTGTGCCAGGGTTTGGACCCCCCCTTGGTAAATAAATGTTTCCTAAGTAAACTTTAAATGAAGTATCTTGACCCAAGAAAATCAGTATCTCACACCAACACTTGGGTGATATGCTCAAGCAGTCCTGAACCTCTGCTAATGCAGAATGCCTTCTGCAGCAATACCTCCTGCTAAGCTCTCCTTCAGCTGCCAGCATCTTACGATGCTTTAGGAGAAACACAAGTGGCTCTGCAATAGTTTTTCAGCCTCAGCTGAACCTCTATAAATACTGTCTGTATCTCCTGCCTTCGATAGGTGGACTGTAGCAGGATGGTTGAGAGCAACATGGAAACCTGCACATCTTTCCCCGGCCACGCTACAGTGTGATTACAGGGGTTGATACAAACACACTTGCCCCCAGTAAACACAGCCTCAGCTCCTTTCCCTGAAGCTTTCTGGCAGGGTTCCTGATGAAACAAAAACAAAAGTAGTTGGGAAGTCATTAAAATTTAATTTATGTGTTTGCTGTGGTTGCAATTTCAATGGGTTTTTTTTTTGTTTCAATCGTAAAAATGTACTTTTTTATTATGGGCAAGAAACGCTCTGGCAAATTCCCCTGTGGCTGGACTCTCACTGCTTGAGGAAAAGATTTCTTCAGCCTGCCCAGCACAGACAGCTGCCCCATGCCATGGGAATCGGGATGCCCGATGCTGGCACCCGCCAGCTGGGAGGCTGCAGTTCTTCAGCCTGCAGTGATTCCTCCTTTGTGCACACCCTGAGCCCACCTTCTGCTCATGCCCTTGCTTCCCCTGAACTATCGCCTTCCCCCGTGCTTTGTACAGCTTTGCAGCACGCAAGCAAAGGGCGTGCAAAAGGGCAACTTCCAGACAAACAGATGATGAGTTTCCCAGATGAGGGCTCTGAAAGCCAATATGCTGAAGCAGAGATAAGGAATTAACAGGGAGGATTAATGCAAGGGCCTGCCATAAATGAATGATGTCGATTCTTAGAAGCTCACAAACAATTGGGACAATCTTTGTATCTGCTCCAGCACAGAGGTGCTCGGAAGATCGTAGTGGGGAGAACTATCTGGTGCTTGTCTGGGAGTTGCCCCAAGCTGTGTATTTGCTTTAGATGTCCTGAAAAGTCATGTGAAGAGCGAAGGTCCCTCTGTGGATGTGAGGGGGTCCCCCACATACGAAGGCAAAGCTCTCGCCCATAGGAGTATTGCCTCTCCAGCTCAGCACTCTGCTCTCAGGGTTAGGCAAGCAGCTGAAGACGTTGGGGAGCAGCAGACACATGGCACTAGAGAGGGTCCAGGCATGCAAGGCTCATTGAAGGACCCTGAAATACTGACACACTGGAGAGCCTGGAGGCTAGCAGTCAACTGGAGAGGGAATGAGCTGCGATGATATCCCTGCCCATGGCAGGGGGGGCTGGAACTAGATGATCTTTAAGGTCCCTTCCAACCCAAACCATTCAATGAATTTTGTGGGCTAGACCAAGGTGAACCCCAAAGAGAGGAGGTGGTTTTGCTCTTAAGTATCAATAAAGGTCTTTCTTTTTAAAGCATATTCCTAGTTTACATACTGGAATATCTCAGACACATTGCAAATATGAAACCTCAACTTTCACCCTAAAAGATCTCCCAAGAGTTAATCCAGCCTTTTGTGGAGGTAGTAGGAATCCTCTACCAAAAAGATTTATTTTCCCTAGAGTTCTTTGGTCTTACCAGTCACACTACAGCCCCTCTGACACCCCAGATCACAGCTATAAAGCTACAACAACAAGCAGGTCTCCTACTTCATGGTGGGAGGCAGTGAAGTTGCTGTCCTCTGCAATCACCATCTCACTACTAATTTGATCTTCCTTACACCTCCAGAAAGGAAGCTGGGCAGATACTAAAAACAAGTGGAAACTTCAAAATAATACTAAAAAAACATCCTTGAAACCATCTTTAAGTACCACAGAGAAACAAACAAGTCACAAGCCCTGTGGTTTCATTTCTTTGATCACCTTTAAGGGATTAATTCCCAGTATGCGTAAGAGAAACTGCACACCCACCCAGGTGTTTTCAGCCAAAGCCTAGAAATCACTCAGGCTAGCTAAATCCTGCTTTCTTGATTACTGCAAGCAGGTCTGACGCCTGCAAAAGGAGCACTTCATGAATACCAGAAGCAGGGTGCAACCCAATGTCACGCAGAGCATCTGTGCAAGAGCCAAGATCATTACCCACAGTACCGTCAGCTTTCCTACTTTTGAACAACTCCAGTGCATGGAGCCTGCTCCCTTCTTGGGTAATTGACCTCATTCTCTGGAAATGTCCCCAGTGCTTTGCCTGAGTATTTATCCTGAACACAGCCCCATCCTGTTATTGCTGATTGTGCATAGAAAAGCTCTTCCTGTCCTTGAGGTAGTTTCCAGGGCTCTGCAAAAACTGTTCTCTGCTCGTTGCACCTTGCCCCAGAAGCAGTTAAAGCTTCCAGCGGCTTCCAGAGAAATGGAGAATGTGAAGCACCTAATGGGATGGGGTCTAAACCATCCTTATTTTGTTCTCAATAAACTGCAAAAATTCCAGCAAGCCTTATTTTGCTCTCAGTTATCTCCATGTGCACTGAAGCAACAGAACAAATGACAAAATGTATTTCCTTCTCCATAAACATGCTTCATTTTGCATCATTTAGGCTGAAATAAGTGACTAAACAGCATTACTGAACATCTTGCTTCTCCAGGTCAGCTTAGTAATTTAAGGCTTGCCTCTGCCAAACCCTTAAGAAAATTATGAACTCTTACAGGCGCTCTTCAGCCTTACTTCGCTCAAGGAGCAGCCTCAAGGTCTTTGCTGAATCATAAACTAACCAGGCAGTGTCCTTCTCATCTGGAGTTTGCCCCAAGGCTTGGGCCAGGTTTGGAGCAGGATGCTGCATTTTTCCCACCCGTCAGTGCCAAGGGAAAGCCATCCCTGTTCCCTCCAGCTCATAGACAAAGGGACACTTGCCAACAGGAGACACTGCCTCCCTCCCGGGCAAAGCATTCCTGGTCCCAGGTTGAGTTTGCAGCCATCCAGCATAGGTGGCCCATGTGAAAGTATGAGGCCGGTTTGCAAAACACTTTAAACCTAGTGATGAGCCAGTTGTCCAAGTGTTGACTCAATTGGCTCCAACCCCAAGTGCTTGTTAGGGCAGGCCCAACACTGATGGTGCAAAGGACCTTCTAACTGAACGTGGATGAAGACCTGCAGATGAGCCAAAAAACAAAGCACAGCCCTTATCTCCAGGGCCATTTTCAACACCTCAGCCAGAGGGAGGACTCTGTTTTACGAGGGATGCAGTAGGAACAGGACTGAAACATCATATGGAAAAATCTGAGATCTTGTGTGGTTCTCGTTTGATCCAGTCCCTGCTGGTATCCTAATGCTTTCTTTCATCCCACCCCAAAGAGGGGACCCATAGCCATCAGTGACTTTCAGCTCACTCCAACAGGGGACCCAATAGCCATCAATGACCTCCATTCCACCCTGAACAGAGGACCCATACCCATTAACGTGGAGCAGCTCTGGGGCTGCCTGTCCCAGGGACAGCACCAAAGCACCAGGCAGCTCTGGGAAGGGAGCTATCCGTAAAAGCTCCTTTGCCCCTAAAACTGCATTTTTACAAGCAGTGAAAAGGTTTGATCACAAGACTGAGTTAATACACAGGTGGCTATTTCTCTTGTAAGATACTCTAGGAATCTGCTTTGTGTCATTTCTGCTGGTGGACTGGCACTGCCCATCTGCTAAGTGCCCATCTCCTGCCTTTCTGCAGAGCCTCCTGCTCCCCATGCTGAACGCAGAGATGCCAGATGCAATCACAAAAAACAAGGAGGTATGTCTCAAAGATTTCACAGCACAGCCCCATCAGGTCCAGCATGCTGAGACCAAAGTGGGACCCCTCTTCTTCAGAAGCCAGGTCATCCTTTTTTACTGGGATGTGGTGCAAAGAAGGCTTGCTATGAACACGGCACAGGGACCAGATTGCCCTACAGCATTTCTCCATCACGTGTGTTTCATTCTGTCTCTCTTTTTAAACAACAGAAGGTAAAAAATCGCAAGGTGATTCAGGCTGGAAAATCTTCAAAAGCTGTTTTCATAAACTATCACGTAGAAAAGAATAATAAGTATGGAGAGGAAAGAATGTTTGGTGATGGAAAGAAGAAACAAAATAATCAGGAGAGTCACAAAATGGGAGGTAAAATTCTCTTCCTGGTGACTTGTAGGTGAGCCATCACTAAAGCCTCCAAACTTCACCCAAACTGTCTCCGTCTAACCATCACACATTAGCTACCCTCCAGTTTCTGGCTCTGAAAAGAGTTTTGTATTAGACATCCCGGTGATTTCTGCAAGATTGCTCTCCTGACAAAAAATACAGACACTTCATATTTTTCAGGACTGGACTTTAGGGGATAAACTCTCCGAAATAATGAATTTATTAGCACAGCTCCCATAGCCCTGACAGCAAGCCCCGAGCCCGCAGAGGGAACGAATTTCCTTCTGTCTTCACCCAGGAGCAGGGAGCTCAGTTATATTCATTTCTCAGAGGCAAAGAGCAGAGCATCGGTGTGAAAATCCCATCCGAGCACTATAAATCCATGCCCACACAATCGCTTCCATCACACGGGTTTTTGAAATGACAGTGCAATGAGGTCAGTGGGGGAATAACCCCCTGACTTGTTCCTCTAATTCAGCATTAGGCCAGCCAGCAAACGGTGCAACTAGCAAAATAAAAACCTGCCCACGCTTGTCCAGCTGTGCCTGCCCTGCCCTTCATAAAACAGAGAATTTCCAATAAATTAAAGGGATAATATTCAGGAAATATGGAGGAAGCTGGCATGGGTTGACTTCAGAAGGTCACTTTTCTTGAGCATTTGCCAAAGTGTGGAGTGTTTCTTTCAAAAATACAACAGCCCTTAGCAGAGGCCTCCATAGACTAAAGCCCAGCTGATTCCCTTCAGCACAAAGAGCCTACTCATTGCTAAGCTAATTGCACTGGATTAAAATCACCCTGAACAAACATGCATTTGATTTTAATTGCTCAGACTCTGGCTCCAGGCAGCACTGGCCATCCTTGGTGGGACAGGGAGAGCAGCCTGGCTCAGATATTGTCACCAGCCTTGAAAGAGGGGGTCTGAGGAGGCTTTTGGGGGTGAGGAGCTGCCAGTGCTACTGTAGGGGTCTGATTCCTGTTATGACCTGAGAGCTGAGCAGGAGCAGGTGGATGCACCCAAGCTACAAACACTAACTGCGGGGGTGGGAGGAAGGTTCCCCTTCCCGTGGCCTTGCTCCAGGCTCGCGGCTTGCATCCCTCTTTCCTGCCTGACTTTGGGTTCTGATGAGGTTTTGGCTCCTGTTTCCCACTGCCCCGATGAGCCATAAAGCCACGCAACATCGAGAGCTACCAGCCCCAGCTTCTGAAGTGGCATAGTCTGGACACGATGGCAAAGCATCTGCTGTAAGCAGACGAGGAAGAGATCTAATTAAACCCAGCAACATGCCTAAACTGCATCTTGAGGGCTTATCTAGGAGGCAGGATGAGCACAGGGAGGAACATCCCTTTTTCTTACCAGCATTGCAGCCTATTGCATTGCTGTTGCCAGGACCTATGTTTGCACAAGTGGAGAAACCTCATCCAAGCGGGAGGTGGGGGATGCACACACTTACGTTTGATGAACTGGGTCAGAGAGAGGTTTTGCATGCATTCAGAACTCGACCTGAGCTGGCTGAGCACATCCTCGCTCTTCTTGCTGTCGTTCTCCTTCCCACTCGCCACCTGGGGACAGACGAGAGGCTGTCACTGCACCGACCATGCCAAAGTTTCCCCTGAAGTCGCTTTTTCTCTCCCAATTCATGACGGGCAGCAGCCCATGCTTCTTGCAGACGGAGTTTGCAATGTTTCTGGGCTTGGCCAGCACTGTCCATGTCTAGTGTGGGACCTGTAGCCACCGCAACCTCCCACCTGCAGCTGCTGCTGAGTGTCCACACTGTTGGGTTTCCAATGGTGCTGAGAGCATCCATGCCTGTGTCTGTGTTATGGGGTAAGAGCCAGCCTCCCTGCCTTTCCCAGAAGGAATGAATCACACTTCAAAAATACCAAATGGGGCCGTTACCCAGGTACAGCGCGCTGTGTGCTCAGCTCACACGAAGGTGGAAATTCAGGAGGTGTAAGCCTTTGCATTAGGAAAGACGGATATCCTCAGGGAGGTGCTTTTCTACCCCAGAGGGCCTGTTTTACCTCTGGGTCGGGGTGAAGTGGGAAGGAGCAATACACCTAGACCTCCACCCAAAGCAGGTTTGCACACTGGTTTTGGATGGAGGATAAACGTTTTCCCTGTGTCTCTTTGTGTAACAAGGTGCTGCACACGTGCCTTTGCCCCTACTACCAGCAAGGACAGCAGGCAGAAATTGTAGGAGGAAAAGATCCAGGTGAGGAGAGGGTCTGGGAGGGAAGTAAAATATTTTTCATCTCCTAAACCAAGGCTGACCCAGAGCAGGGAAGTACTGTGGGGAGCAGCCACATACCCCTCACTTCGCCCAGCCCCTTTCTTCTACTGCTCCTGGAACTCCCAGCTGAATTCTAGCAACTCCTACTCTCTTTAATGCTTTTAATTTCTTCTAGCCTCATCTTTCCCACTGAACAGCAGCAGTATGGAAGGGACATCCTCTCCCACCCTGGTCCATGGGAGGGGACAGATCCTGCAGCTCCTTCCTCTTCTTTCTTCCCTATTCAGAGGAACAACACTTTGCAGCTGGAGAACAGATGGGTCCAGGCGTCTGCTTAATTTAGCCTCAGCTTGTGCTTACAGCTCTGCAGGACACTAACCCAAGTGCTCAGTGTCACGCTGCTGCTGCTCAAAAGCAAAGAGCTTTTTTGAAGAGGAGAGGTGGAAGATGGAGGGCTTGGATCATCTAAGGTCCACTGCAGGTGCATTTGATGACTGCATGTCCAAGGCAAGGGTGTGACATGCAAGGGCACTGTCACCCCCTCAGGATGCTAAGGGAGAGGAGAATTGCTTGGATGTGCATCAGATCCCCTGCTCTGCAAGGGTTTTTTTGAGAATCACTGAGATGGAGGACATTAATCAGATTACATGCGGTACTATACATGTGTATTAGCAGAAAGTGTTCAGCAGGAGTGCAGTTTTCATGGAAAACCACGGTGTGTTTTTAGCCAGGCCAGACCCAGCAGACGCTTCTCTGACATCCTACATCAGCTCAGCAACGCCGCTGTTGCAACTCTTGACACACATTTAATGAGTAAGACAAACGAGTTAGTTCAACAGAAATTAGATGTGCTTGATTCACAGAAGAAACTGGACAGCTCTTTGCCTGATGCGATCTCTTCTCCTTTGAAACCAAGGCTGACTATTACACATCAGAAAGGTCAAAATGTCCCGTGCTGCGAATGCCATATTCTCTTTTTGAAGAAGGTCTGCAAGGCAAAAGCAATAAAACTCCTTTCATGGTTTTTATTGCCAGAGCTCAGCATTTAATACATTTTTCAAATGCAAAGATAAGACCCAGCTTCTATTCACTTCTCAGTTAGGTTACAGGTTCTCTTCTCTCTGCTCAAAAAATGCAGTGCTTTCCAAAAATACATCCAAGCTGCTACTGACTGCGGCTTTCTTAACTTCCAGTTGTTTATACTTCAGAGAGTTAATAGTCTGCTGAGCACTGTCTGCATATGGGGGGGAGGGGGGGGAGCCCCAAATCCCCCCATATGGGATGCCTCTGCGTGAGTGTGACCCTCGCAAGCAGGATGTTTCTCTGCACATCTTCTGGCTTAGCACTCACCCGAGGGGCAGCTGCTGTTTGCACAGGGAGCAAAGCCATCAAGGAGGAGGAAAACTCCTCTCCCCACGCTGGCTTGGCCCCTTGGTATATTTTTTGCTGCCTGAAAGGATCAGGGAATGCATTCCTCTGGGATGAAGCAGGCACACACCAGGAAAGCAAGCTGCGGAGGGACCAGCACAAATCCTGCCTGCTCGCTGCAGGCAGGGGGGCGAACGATGCTGGTTCTACTGTCAGAGATGCTCAAGCCCTGCCAACGATGCCACGCTCCTGCCACTGGGGATTTTAGCATTACTCAGAGGAGACATTTTGGCAAGCCAGAGTCAGTAGGTGCAATATATATCGTGGGCTGGCTGCTCAGCGCTACCCCGACTGTCTGCCACAGCACCGTGCCAAGGAAAAACAATTGTGGGAAACATCTTGCAAAATTCCCCCACACTTGGACTTTTCAGGATGGTCCCTTAAAGGGCTCAGTTTCCTGGTGCACGTCCACCAGTGAATGGGCTCTTGTTGCATCTCATGATTTTGAAGTGGGATTTTATCTATCGCTGTCGCTGCCAGCCTCGTGGCGGGGTGGAGGAGGCAGGGAGGCTTTTGAGGAAGGAGGATGACGCTCCCTCATGCTTTGCATTAGGAAGAGCATCCCTAACCTGATCTCAGCCTGGGGAAAGCCCCCATTTCCCTGCACGGACATGAATAAAACAGGTATGACTGAGCAGGGCTGAGACCTGAGCATGCTTGGCAGGACAGGTAAATGAAAGCAGCTTGCCTGTGAGCTTTCACCGACCTGTTATTGCACCTGTGAGAAGGTGCTGACAGTCTGGTTTTATTCAAATACACCACTGCAAAAAGGGATAAATAACCTGCTCTGTGACAGAGAGGTTTTCCTTGCTTCATTTGGGGCTTCCACAGAGTTTCCCTCCGGCTGTGCAGAACCTGGCGCTCCCATCAGTGAAAAATAAGGTCAGAGAAGCTATTTTCACATTAAACAAACCAAATGTAAAACCTCATGGCTTGAAAAAGAATTCTTTTCCTCCTACGAGGTCATGCTCCCTACAAGCACTTCATTATGTCTCTTCCAGCAAGTGTGGGTCCCAGCAGGGACTTTATTTCCTAGAGCAGTAAAATAACCAGCCAACAGGCACCTTGCTCACGCTAAATGGGATGATTATTTTTAGCCACTGTTTGTGCCTGTCTTTAAAGCTCCCTGGGGAAAATCCAAACGTGGAGACCACCTCATTCCTGTAACATGCCAGTGGCACCACCACGCCCTGCCATTGGCCCCCAGTTGCTTCCCAGATGGTGCCCTGTATTTCTAGACTGCCTTGGATGGTGCTTGAGGAGCTTTAATGAGGCAGCCTCCAAACATTGCAGCCCCAGGAGCAAATCTTTCCAAAGGATTAAGATTTCTCTGTCCCTGCGCTTTAAACTTTCCCTGCTAACTAATAACCCGAATTGGAGCTGGCAGTTAAGAGTTCCCCATCGGTTATTTTCATTTCAGCTGTTCACTTGCACTGGAAGCACACCGGGTCACTGCTGAATAAACATGGGATGATCTGTATAAATGCAGGCAATCTGTACCCAGGCAGGAACCAGAGAAGTTATTTTTCACTTCCTCAGCACTGTTGCACAATGTCTCTGCTTGCACAGAAGGGTCAGGTTGCTGCCCCAGCTCCATCCCACCACGCTGGACCTGGGATGTCTGTTGGGACGCCTGGAGACAGCCCCCAACAGAGCTGTCAGCTCTTTGCACCCTGCAAACACCCTGCACGGGTTGGGAAGTCCCCAGCAACCCTGGCAAAGGGCAGGAGGCTCCTTGCAGGCTCAGGCATGCTGGTGCAATCCCGTGATGTAGCTGAGAGCAGCACCAGCATCCACGGGGCAACCTCAGGGCAGGGCAGGAGGGGTCCTGGCTGCATTTGACCTGCAGGAGCTTCTCCTCATCACAAACATTCTGCTTCAGGACCAGAGGGACCGGCGTTGCCAGGACCTTGCCAAGCAATGGTGCCACCTCCAGCGGGAATGGCGATGTCCAAACATTTGAGATGGACATCTGTAACCACACATGTCCATCACAAACGCATCTCTTTCAAGGTTCTCTGTGCTCGCAGCCCACTCCTGCCACTGCACACCAGGTGCTTTGGGGGATAAAATAGGTTGATCCAGCCTTCCCGCTGAGGTCCTAAACTTGCCAGCTCCCCACTCCACAGCTTGAGGTACTGCCCGGAGAGATGGGTTTTGCCCTGGGCAAAGGGAGGTGACCTCTTAACCCTCTGCTTTGCCAGGATGGAGCTGCATGTCCAGCTTGGCGTTCCCCTCTTTCCCCAAGCATCTACTCCAACTATCCGGCAGAGCAATTGAAAGTAAAACCTGGAGATACTGTACAGATGACAGGGGACACGTCCCCCACCATCCCAGCAGAAAATCCCATCAGACGCACTTTGCTAGGCCATCATGAGTCATCGCATTTCTGCACGCCCTGAGCACTCCCACAGCTCACATCCCTCCAGACCCACCATGAAACACCCCCAGAAATCCACCTCCTCTGTTCTGCAAAGGATTTCATCTCCCAGCCTCTCCATCCCATCCCTTGAAGCACAACTTTGCCCCTTCTACCTCCCCCATTAGCAATGCCAAGGATGGAGTGTGGCTCCTTTCCACTCCATTTCTGCACATCTTCCAGCTGAGGTGCCACGTGTGAAGCTTTGAGATGAAGGACCCAACATGGAAGAGGTGTCATCCTGCTCACCTCTTCTGGTTGGCACCCACATGACCCCCAGATGGACGGGTACCTTGGGTTAGGGACTGATGGATCAGCAGCAGCCTGTTCTCCCTCCTCAACAACACCAGTGATTTAATAAATAAAGGCAATGCGGTAGGTCCAGTCTCTCCAGACCGAGGCAAAGCAGAACGTGCAGCACCATATGGGAAACCATTAATTACGCTGGAGAACATGAACATTAGGAGGGTAAACACAACATGGCTAAATGGGAGGAAGAGAATGGAGCGTCCCAGAGGGATGTACTGAGCTTCTGTGAGGTGCTGGTGGCTTCCTTGGTGCTTTGGTGCAGAAGCCCCAGCTAATATTTTCAGAAACCCCCTTGGTATAGTGAGACGTCATGTACTACTTAATCTGCAGAGGAGAGGGAAGGTGGGAATTGTCCATGCAGAGGGGGCTGGGACACCATATAGGAAAAATAGGCAACTAAAGGGCTGAAATAACAGAAACCGAACCAAACAGTGCAAAGGGCACAGCCACGCATTCAGGGTTTAAAACTAATTTCCACTGCACAGCTGGAAATGCTGGAAATGAGAGGAGGAGGAGAATGAGAAATAGCTCCAAGTCTATCTCTGCATAAGCATCTGGTGCAGCCATGGAAGGAGTCAGTATGATGTGAGGAAGAACTGAGGACAGTGTTTCCAGGAGAGCTGGGGAAGTGCAGACTCTGCTGTACCACCACTGAGGACCAGATCCAGACTGATGCAGCACTGGGAAAACCAGCTTGTGGCTGGGATGGGTGACAAGCAGGGCTGCTGGGATGGAGAAGCTCTTTGGCAGCAGAAGACTAGCTAGCTTCCCTCGCCCAGCAAAAGGAAGGGTTTCTATAACCACACCAATATAGCAATGATTAGGAAAAAGTATTTAATCGGGATTACGGGCAGAATAACCAACTAAAGAGTAAAATATAGGGTGGAGATTAGGCAAAGCTTTGCAACATGCAGGGAAATAAGTTTTTGAAACCTGCTACCAGTGAGGCTTAGGAGGAAAGCACTGATGGGATGGACCAATATCCAGTGTGACTGTTAACCGGAGCTGCCAGGGCTTGGACACAACTGGGACATGTAGATCTCTTTCCCATAAAATCCAGCTGAGTTTTCACACAAAGGCATCTGTTTGCAGATGACATGTGCTGACATTACAGGGGAGGCTTTGTCAGGGTGAGGAGGAAGCGTCACTCACCCGCTTTGTGCAGCGTCCAGGGGACGTTTGGTTCTACGTGACTTTGGAGTGTCACAGAACAAAACCTGAACTGGGACAGAGTTGGGTATACAAGACAGATCTTGCAGGTGAGAAATGCTGGGGGAGGGCAACGCCACTGCTTTTGTACAAGGTCTTCCTGAGAGCACCTTTCCCCTTTTCAAACCCTTTTCACATCACCCGCGGAGGTGCAGGGACTGGGGAGGTGCTTTATCAGCTGCGATGCAACAGCTGCTGAACCTGCAGGATGGGCAGACACCGTGGCCAAGCGAAAGCACAGGGAAAGTAGTCAGAGTGCAACTGCCTGCATAGGGATGCAGTAACATCGCCAGCAACAGATGGTAAAGCATGAGCTAAACCTTGGCTACTCGGCAAGTGGAAAACGCTGAGACACTGTAGTTCCCCACAATCCAGGACACAACCCCAAGAAATGGTTCAGGCACATGAAGGCAGGATTAAACTGAAATTATTGGGAAAAAAATGATCTTGGAAACTGGAAACAGTTTGTCCAGTAACAGCCTCATCCTCTCATGCCTCCCTGAGATCATGACAACTTCATAGCTTTGCTGGGATCGTTTCTCAAATAGGATTATTCAGGATACTTAGGTGCTAGAAACCTACTGAGAAGTATCAAAGCAGAGAAATAAAAATGTTCTGGGTATGGAGTGGCTGATTTATGAAAAAAGATCAAAAGAGCAAACTCTCATTATCCCTAATGTTAACATTAAGTGCACAAGTCATTCCAGGAACTTCAAAGAAAGAAGCTATCAAATAGAAGGGAAGCTGAAATATCATTGCAGAATAAATAATCTAGATCCGTCTCAGCTGATGGGAGGAGGCAAATAAACCTCCGAAGAGGCAGAGGGCTGTGCTGTTATTCAGTGTTTGCTGGCTGGCGCCCATTGAGGAGGATGGTCCTTGGTCTAGAGAAGCCACCAAGGGCTCAGATGAGTTGTATGGAGTGAGGCAGGAGGAAGAAAGGCACATGAAGGTAGGATGAGAATCAGAGAAGAGAAACAGTGCTTTTGGCTGCGAGAAGTACTAAGACATGGACCAGCCTTTGCTACTGAGATCTTGTTTGGTGGACTCTGCAGTGGGGAAACACACCCACAGCTTGGTGTGGACACATTATTCCCAGACAGCCCCATCATCTACTGAGACATCTGTGGTCCCAGAGGTCTGCAGACAGCAAGTGGCAAAAGGACAGCTTGGCCTGGGGCACCCGAAATTCCTTTTGGGCCTCCAGAAATGAAGCCCACAGCTGGTGGTGCAGAAACATCTCAGCTTCTTCTGTGGACAGAGCAGATCTGTGCTTTTCCCATGTGTTGTTACGGCTGCTGTGCCTGGAGGTATTTTCTGTGGGTTCTATACCGTGCTGGGGCTTTTACAAACATGGTGGGAAAGCCCTCAGCTGATGCTTAAGTACTTGCAGCTTGTGCTTGCTCTACTGATAGCTTTTCGTCCTGCTTTGGACAGGCAGAAACCCTGAAACTGAAAGCAGCCAAGGAAATGCTGACCACTTGAATGAAATGAAGCTGCAGCTGTATTTAGACAGGGTTGACCCAAAGGTTATCACAATGTCCATGCTTGCTGGTCTGTAAAACCCTGTGCTGACCCCATCCCTCCCTTCCCTTCTTGCAGCATGTCGGGGATGGGGCTTTGTGCCGCAGAGCTGCCACAGGGGTCCCACCTTCCCTCACTGCAATGCCACATCTCCCCCTCTCCATCCCAAACCAGAGCCGAGCACAAGAAGAAACAACAGCTTTGCTCTGTGTAGTGAGAGGACATTGCAAGCAACCCTAAAGCCACAGCAGGAGCCACCACAGTGCTGGGGACCTACAGGAAAAGGGTGGCTGCTCCTCCGGGGGCAGAGGCAGGTAACATTGGAGTCAACACTTTCCCAGAGCTGAGCTTTGTGCACGACACACATTACCCTCCTGCGCTGCATGTCTTACCAGCTCTACCCATCCCTCCTGCACGGTTTTGAGATTTATCCCTGGCTGATGATCTTTTGGAGGGGAACCATGCCTCTAACACGCTCTAACTCGGTGGCCTTAGAGAGGCTGCTGCCTCCAGCTCACTGCAGGGGGTTGCCCTTCGTGATGGAAAAGCGGTCGCACTTCTACCCTTAGCCAAACCCTGATTTACCACAAAGGCAAGCAGGAGAAAGTGATTTACATTTTCCTTTCTGCTATACCTACAGAAAATCACCTGTGATAATGCAGATTTCCTACAAAGCTTTGAGTGCTCCCACCGCAGACAGATGTTTGGCCCAGAACTGGCAAAGTTGCTACAGAGGTATTTTTTTGTTTTTTAAGCAGAGCCCCTTGCTGCTGCTGGCATGGGATGGGCATGAGCTGGCTTGGCTGGCCCTGACATCTCCTGTCCTGCAAGGGGGGCAGAATGTTGCCATCGTTTAGGTAATTTTCTTATTATTGTTTTGTTAGTGTAAGCAGTTTCCAAAAGCTTTCTGGGGGAAATGGTATAATGGGGAGAAATTCAGTAAGACCCGGGGTGCAAAGGGTGCTAAGGTATGTGGGACTGTTCTCTACAGATGTCAGCCAGCAGAGTAGAGTGAAATCTTCCTGATTTTTTTTTAAAATCAATATCCAACCAATCCTTCCTTAAACTCTTCAAAATTGCTCGGGCTGATCAGAGTGCAGCACTTGCAATAAAGCGCAGTTGTTCTAGTTCAAAGTACATTATTTTCTCTCAAAAGCCATTTATGAAATTAATATTCCCATCAGCCCTAATAAAGAACCTTTCTCCTAAGATGTAATGCACCCTTGCACGCTGAGCAGGTTCTGCTAATATACATCATCCGTAATGACCTTAAAGCAAACCAAGCTTCACAAGGATAAATCAAGCACGTTGCATTCAGTATCGCCCTCGTCCCACAAAGCTCTGAGCACTTTCCACCCCATTACCTCGCAGGACTGCAGCACCTCTGCAAACCTCACAACATATATAACTTAGGAGTAGATCGTTATACACCTAGAAGTGTAACTGGTATAACAGGTCACATTTTCCCAGGCAGGTGAAACCCAAATCTCTCTAAGAGTTGCTCATTCCTGTGGAAATTCAGGCAGCTGCAGGAGAAATGAAGAATTATTCTGCACCAGACAGCACACGGACTTGTTTAGGCAAGAGAGTTTCAATGTTGCCCCAAGGTAAAATATACGTGAAAGGCAATTACACAGGCTAGAATACAGCCAAGGCATCCAGACGAGCACAATTTCACCTACTAAGCGCGTTCCAGCAACTCCAGGAACATTCAAAACCATAGCATGATGCCTTCTCTAAAAGAACAATTTGCTTTGTGGCATCCCTCACAACACGCCGGGACCCGCAGCCAGCAAAACACTTGGGAAGCTCGCAAGCTGTTTTGTATCTTGGCATGAGCACTGAAGCACTCAGGAGGGCTCTGTAGAAGTAGAAAAAAACGCCAACTTGGTAGTAAATACAGGAGGGTTGCTGTGAGAAGAACCTCAAGCCAGACAGAGCTTTCCCGGTGTTACATGTTCCTACACAGATGAATCAACACGCAGGTGCTACTTCAGTGCCCCACCAAGGAAATTATCACATCCATTAAGCTACCTGCACCATGCTGGTACTCATGAAGCATCAGCTTAACATACAAGAGCCTCTGACACGGGAGATGAGAGCAAACTACAGCTCACATCTGACTTCGGGATGCAGCTATAAACCGCATGCCCACCTTGATAGTCACGTGTCCCACGGACGCAGCAGCTAATGCTGGTGGTGAGGGAGGAACATGGAGATAAATCCATGAGGGATTGCTGTGCAAATACCTCTTTTGGCATTTCCCGTGGGAAGAAGAAATAAGGCATTGCAGACAGGGCCACGAGACTGGCTGCGACCAGGAAACCGAGCCACCAGGCACCGACCCACCGTGGGTCTTTATTCATGAGCTGGACTTCATCTGCAACACAAATGGAGAAACGGGCATTAAATCAAAGGTGAACAGAGGGAGCCCAGCGCACCAAAGGGATGGTGATGGGTGGCCCTGCTTACCACAAATTTCAGCCAGCTCTAAAGTGGTGTCTCCCAACCTGGGAATCAATGGGTTTGGGGTCTGAGGAGCATTTGCACCTGATGCATCCAATGGTGCTAAATCACATTCCATTCTTTGTTATCACCAGGGGTGCCTAAAAACCCACTCAGCCCTTTGATGGAGGCAACTAGGACAGAGGGATGTCCTAGAGCCGGAAAGGCAAAGGAAAGCATCCCCATCCCAGCTTTTTCAGAGAAAGGATACCCATGTTGTGAAAAGCCTGGAAATACTCACTCAAGGGGATAAATTCATGACATCTACCCATACGGAAGGGAAGAAACTTTCTTAAGATTAAAATCACAGAATTGTAGAACCATAGAATGGTTTGGGCTGGAAGGGACCTTCAAGATCACCCGGTCCCACCCCCGTGCCCTGGGCAGGGCCCCCTCCCCCCAGCCCAGGCTGCTCCCAGCCCCGTCCAGCCTGGCCTTGAGCCCTGCCAGGGATGGGGCACCCACAGCTGCTCTGGGCAGCCTGGGCCAGCGCCTCGCCGCCCTCACGGGGAAGGGTTTCTTCCTCACGTCCAACCTAAATCTCCCCTCTCTCAGCTTCAAGCCATTCCCCCCTGTCCCACCGCTCCCTGCCCTTGCCCAAAGCCCCTCCCCAGCTTTCCTGTCGGCCCCTCCAGGCACTGGGAGCTGCTCTAAGGTCTCCCCGGAGCCTTCTCCTCCCCAGGCTGCACAGCCCCAGCTCTCCCAGCCTGTCCCCACAGCAGAGGGGCTCCAGCCCTCTGACCAGCTCCGTGGCTGCCTCTGGGCCCGCTCCAACAGGTCCGTGTCCTTATACTGGGGGCTCCCGAGCTGGACGCAGTAAAACGGAGTTAACTACCGTTAACTCTCAGCAGCCAAGAGCAGTGGTTTAGTTTTCCGCAGTCTGGCTGCCCACAGAAGGACCCCCTGTTCACAGCAGGACTGGGACCCCGGAGCTGTGCCCACCAGTCTGGTCTGTCAGCCAGTACCTGGTTTGCAGCTCAACCAACAGAAGGCAATTGTTAGAAATGCCTTAATAAGGATTATATCCCTTTCTTCTGTCTGTCTTCCCTCAGCCGGCCCAGCCTCCCCCACTGCCGAGCTCAGGGCACTCTGCCAAAGATAACATTTTCTGTGGGGAGGGTACTTGGTGTAAATAAAACTGGATATGCAGAAGCCGGAATGCAAATTCACAACAGGGTGAGCCTGAACCAAGAAATATTTCTACAGAAAAAGGGGATACCTGTGGTTAGATAGTATTCACGAGCAATCCCAGGAAATGAGTCCTCCCAGAAACCTCTTCCTTAGCTGTGAGGTTTAACACAAACGAGCTATTCTCACTGCAGGGGTGCAATTAAAACTGCAGTCAGTTCACTGGCTTTCGGTAGCGTAGATACTGCCACATCTAATCCCCCATCTCTGGAAGCAACAAATGGTAGGTCAAAGAAATTTGATAATATCTTCCCTGCAAGATGTATGAAGCAAACTGGAATTTTAAATCCCTTCCTGAACAAACACCAATATTTTTTTTCTAGGAAAACATGGGGTTACATTAGATTCAGCATTAAGCAGCCACAGCTCGCTAGCTTTTCCCAGCAGGCTGAAGGTAGCTCTAAAACTGGGTGATCTCCAGTTCTGGCTACTCAGGCACATTTCTCATTCAGCATCCATCGGCAGCAGGTGGCCTAGGAGAACCGAGCACCAGGGTGTGCAGGCAGACAGCAGACCCTAATCCCATTTCTTCATCCTTCAGAGGCAGATGAGTAAAAAACATCTCACCAAGACTCCCCCACTGAGGAGGATGGATAGCTGCAGCAATAAGCTTGGACGTGGCAGTGTCAAGACTAGACTGTGCTCTTTGTGATGCAAATATCATAAATGTGTATGTTGACAAAGTGCAGGTGAAAAAAAAACTAGTGAAGTCAGTGAGCGGGAACGAGCTGGAGGCTCCGAGAAGGAACCAAAACTAATGCATCTGTAGCGTCAACAGCCACTGCTCATCCAGCCTCAGACCTGATGCTCTCTGGTCACCACCCGAAGGAGCCTGTCTGCCCTTTTTGTCAGATGAGGATGTGCAGAGTTGTATAATGTGTGTTTGCTCTGTTAATAACCAGGAAAGAGCCAAGATTCAAGAGCAGCCAAACAGGAGACGACTACAAATACTTCAATAGCACGGCTCAGGAAGAGACATTTGAAAAGGAAATCCCTTTCACGCTCCTTCCTTGCCCTATTCAGCATTTCCCTTCCACTTGTTTTCACCTTCCTTCCTCCCGCCCTCCCCTCCCCTCTGCTCCTTCACACCCCAGGGTGCTGGTACCCATTCTCCATTCCTTTTCTCTTATTATTTTCCCTCCATCTTGCTCTTTCACATTTTTTTCCAGGTTTTTCTCGTCCCCCACATCCCCACTCTTCCCCGCTGCTGGCTGACAGCAGAACAGTCCAGCTGCTGCTGCTGGCATATGGCAGAAAATTCACAGAAGAATGGACATCAGGTCTGCTCTAAAAGCACAATGCAGATGGACAACCCTCTAATCAGACCTGGCAGCAGCCCAGGGGTGAGGGTTCCCCAGGTCTGAAGGATGTTATTAAAATATGGGATACCATGGGGCTAGGTTTAACCCTGCAGATGCGTGGTCAGGTGGGAAGGACACATTTATCTGGGCCACCCCCCTCCAGCGCTGATGGGAGCGGTCTCAGAGCATCCCCTGGTGATGGAATTGATTTAAGAGGGGAGACAGCAGGCAAAGGGAGCCAGCCCCTGCCCCACAGGTTGCACCCTCATCACTGGGGGGTGGGATGCCCAGAGTGGGGCTGGACTGCTGCTGGCCCAGTAAATGGGATGCAGTGTGAAGGGTGCTGGCTGCCTCTCTGAGGGCACGTTCACTCACCTCCAGTGACTTTGTCGATGTCGACGTAAAAACGCAGCATGGCAGAGCCCAGCATGAAGCCCACCCCCGGCCCGATGACGGTCACGGAGAACAAGATGCCTGCAGAGGGGTGAGAGCAGAGAGGGGCTCAGCCCTGTGTGAAGGGACCACGGGGGCAAGAGATGCCTTGAGGCAGGACTGGGCTGGACCAGTGCCCACCACATCTGCCTCCAGCACAGGCTATTTCCCTAGCAGCTTTCTTATCTCATCCCTTTCAAAAGATAACAACCCTATTTTTTCCATGCTCCGTTCACAAGAAAGGTTTGCAAAACTCAGATCTTTCCTGCCACTTTTCTTCAGCTTCCTAGAAAGACTGAAATACACCCAGGAACAAGATGTGCCCCTCAGCATAAAAAATCCAAAGGGTTTTTTTACAAGATGGAGATAAAAGTGAATTACTGATGAAAAAAATAAACAAATCTAAGATTCAGCTCCTTTCTTAGAGATGATCATTTCAAGTAGGTTTGGAGCATCTACTAGAGCTACATTTGATGCAGTAATTCCAGTTTCTTGACAGTAATGGCCTGGGTTTGAGCCACCCTTGCTGTCCCATTCAATTCAAAAGGCTGTCACAGTTAACAGCTGCAAAAGAGTTAGAAGGACCTGTAAGGACCACCTCATCCATCCCACCACCCTGAGACATCCCTTTTAGGTGTATCTTCTCCAGCAGCCCTTCTGCTGAAGGATACTTGCCTACCTCCCAGATGGTTGATGCTGCTTTTTTAGCTTCCTGTAATATTCCCTATATCTAAACAAAATCTTCATGGCTGCATCTGCAGCCCATAGCTGCCTCTTGTGAACACAGAGATCAGATTATTCCTGTTCTCTTTGTTGAAGCCTTTTTTGGTGGAGGACACAGTCATTACGCCCATCTCCAGCTTATCACTCTCAGGTCCAAAGTCCCAGCATCTCCCCTAAATCATCTTTTCCAGCACCCCTGGTCTGTCTGCAGTTTGACTAAACTTGAAGCAGATGATAAGCTATTTTTGTGGAAACCTTCCTAGAGCTCGGTAGAGCAGAAGGGCTATAGCCAGCTCTGTTCTCATTAATGCAAATTAGTCATCTGGCCTTGCTATTAACTTAATTCTGATTTCCCCTCTTCCCACAGCAACCCCAGCCTTACCCAAATAGAGGGGGGAGTTCCTCTCGCTTGCAAAGTCGTCGATGTAGGAGATCCCAAAGGGCTGGATGGGGACACCTCCAATGCCCAGCAGCGCCTGGGCGGTGAACAAGACAAGGAGAACCTCGTGGTTCTCTCTGGCAGCGTGGGGGGTGCAGCCAGCATTGCTGAGGTTCCCCCAGGACCCCGGGACCCCAGGCTGGCACAGGTCGGTGGTGTTGCTGAACATGCCTGCCATGACAAGGGGAGCAGATCTAAGGAGCTTGGTTTGGAGAAAGCGTTTCCCTAAGACAGCAGCAAGCGTGTAGGTATGCACCTGGTAGATGTCAGGTGAAGGAAAATGCAAAGAAAGTGCAGAGATTGCTGTGCAGGTGTTCACAGTGAGATGGGTGCATGTGCCATGAAAAGCCACCTCCGCTGAAAATGCAGAGCTGAGATCACTTCCAGGACCTTTGATAGATCTTGCAATAAAGGTAAGTGAGAAAACCTGCAGATTTTGTGAATAGCTGCTCAGGAAACCAGAACGCGTTTTACCCAGAAATGGATTGCAAAGTGAAAGTGCTGATTCTAGCAGCTTTATCTTCCTTAAAATGCTCAGGGAGGCGGTGGTGGTGTTTGTAGCAGGATTTCCATGGTTATGCCCCAAATGACATGCAACTCTGAGTGCATGACACAGGGCCACCCGCACCAGCACTGCTGAAACATAGCTAATTGTTCCAAACTGTCCTTAGCCGCTGACCCCTGTTTGCAGACATGAATTATTCACCTATTTAAGTCTTCCTTTGCTGTATGCAGCTGTGTGAACCAGCTGTGCTCTCTCTGAAGAGTCAGAAAAAAGCTGTTTAATGAAGGCTTCTAAAAGATTTGCTGGAGCTTCATGGCAGGATTTGGGAAGGTAATAGAGAGTGAAGGTTCTCTTTTTTTTCTTTTCTTTTTCTCTTCTTTTTCTCTTCTTTTTCTCTTCTTTTTCTCTTCTGTTTCTCTTCTTTTTCTCTTCTTCTTTTTCTTTTCTTTTTCTTTCTCACCCTTCACCTTCTTTCAAGGACAAATCCCAAATCCACCCTGACCTGTTCCTCCGTGAGTGATTTAGTCCTGCACATTTCTCACAGGAGGTTGATTTTCTGGTGGGATCCAAAAACTCAGAGCGTTCCCTGAAAGATGGCTCAGCTAGACAGAGGAAGATGGGTGGGTGAGGTGCCCCACAAGCAGCAGAAGTTAGGTGTGAAACTGATGCTCCCTTATTACACACAACAGCATTTCACCCCCAAAGCTGCCCCCGACATTGGGCTGAGTCAAGCTCCTTCCCAGACCTCTCATTTCCCTTCTGCAAAGGGCCTCAGGTGACAGAGTTTATGAGACTTTCTCTTATCTACATTAGGAAAATAAGGGAGCAGTTCACGTGCATGAGGACAACATGGCTCAACTCGTGGAAGCTGAGAGCCCAGATGGCTGGAGAAGACCAGAAGTACCCGGTGTTTGCCTGCTGTGTGGGTGTGCAGAAGGCAAGGGGAACCAGAGGCACAGCTTACGTTTTGATTATTTTCGTGCCCTTGCCCATGGTTCCAGCTGTCCCCTGGCTCTGCTTCCCACCATCAGTTGTTGCCTCTCAGGGCTGAGATGATTACCTTCTCAGAAAATTAAAATTTCTTGAGGACAAACCTACAGCTTTCAGGTCCCAACCCCTCCAGGGAAAGTAATTCCCTTTTTCTGTTACAAAAGGCATATATTCCTAGAGTACCTACTGGCAACGGACCGGTCATACTCGTAGGGTCCAGTTATGAAGTGGGGGAGAGACATGAGGAACCCAGCCAAGGAGACGAGGATGGCACCGCAGCCGATGAAACGAGGTCGGTGCACTCGGCTCCCGAAGTAACTTACAAAGACAATCAGCAACGTGTTCCCAACCTGCAGCAGGACACACAGACCAAGAGGTCTCACAAAGGAATGACAGGAGCACGGGGACAGCGTCCACCAGGTAGACTGGGAGAAGCAAGCTGTTTTTCACCTCGTTGAAGGAAGCAAGCAGCCCCGATGTCTGGCTGGAGAGGCCGTATCGCCTCTCGATGGTCGATATGGAGCTCTTCAGATAGCCGGAGACCAGGAGCTGGGACAGCTGCAGAAGCCCGTGGCAGAAAACGAAGAACTGCCAATACAAAAAGAGAGTGTCCAGCACGATTACTGGGAGCTGCAACAGAACCAACTGCATGTCCCACACAAAGGCACGATTACTGAACATAAAACCTTTGACCATGAGCCTCTGAAATGTTACCCCTGCACCTGCCGTCAGCAGTTTTCTGAAATCAGCTCAGGGCCATTAAACTGTGCTCGGGCAAAAATTACAATAGGGTTAGTATTTGCGAGGAGAGTCTGCTTTCTTCAGCTGACAGTGGCTTTGGACAAATGGATCATTTCAGCTGGGATGGTGCTAGTTTGTGTTGGCCTTGACCCTGAGATCCAGCAGCAGAAGTGGGATGTTGCACAACCTTCCCGCTCCTGTCCAGCCCGAGTCAGGCAGCCATCCCCAGTGCTGGCAGCAGCTCTTCTGGGACAGGAATGAGCCCTTCCACACACAGCAACAAACCGTTTCTTTAGAGAAAGTCAGGAGGTCAGCGAGAGTAATTCAGACCTTCTGTTTTCCTTTCCTTCCTGGGAAGCCCTGGATGTAAAGGACTTATCTCCTTTCAGAAAATGTGATGGTTCTTTTCCACCTGCAGAAGGAAACCTTATCAAAGACTGTCATCCCCCAGAAAATCATCTGACCTCATCTCTTCCAGAATTTGGGACATACTGGTGCTTTGCTTCCCACGTGGCTTGACCTGCCACACCATTAGAGAGCAGTATCCATCTTCCTGCCCCTCGTGCAGAAGCATTTTGCAAATGCCGAAAGAGGGATGGTGACCACCTCCCCTTCATCCAGAGCTCTGCAAACTACTCAGCAAAGGAAAGGAGCTGGCAAGCTGTCTCCTTCCCCGCTGCCACATGGCTCTCCATAGGCATCCTTCCAGTCCCCAAACGAGTTAAAACAAAGTGAAAAACAGCCGGAGCGTGTCCAGAGCCGGGCAGGGGCTGGGGAAGGGGCTGGGGAAGGGGCTGGGGGGGCTCAGCCCGGAGAACAGGGGGCTCAGGGGGGCCCTTCTGGCTCCCTACAGCTGCCTGGCAGGAGGCTGCAGCGAGGGGGGTCGGTCTCTGCTCCCAAGGAACCAGCGGCAGGACAGGAGGGAACGGCCTCCAGCCGCACCAGGGCAGGCTCAGGGTGGGCACGGGGAGAAATGTCTTCCCCGACAGGGTGGCCAAGCGCTGGCACAGGCTGCCCGGGGACGGGGTGCAGGCACCGTCCTTGGGGGGGGCAGAAGAAGTGTGGATGTGGCGCTTGGGGACATGGGTTAGTGATGGACTTGGCAGTGCTGGGTTAATGGTTGGACTCGATGATCTGAAATGTCTTTTCCAACCTAAATCTGTGGTTCTATGATTCCGTGAGACAGACCACTCTACTGAGTGCAGGACAGGCAGTATCCCTGGGTCCTTTCAGAGCTTCTACCCTCAGCCTTAGATGCTGCCGAAAACCACAGGGTGTGCTTTTGGTAGAAGTTTTCTCAGTTGCTGGCTGGAGTGGGGCATTGCTCCAGCTCCATGTGTTTTGCAGCCAGCTCTCACCAGGCAGTAGTCTTGCCCAGAGGAGCTGCTCAGCCTGGCCTGGATTTCTGCTATGTCTTGTTCTGATCCAGGGCTGAAGTGGGGTCGCTGCCGAACTGGACTGCTCTGTAGGCAAAGGGACTATTTACAGCACAAAAAGGGAAAAAGAGGATGGTCAAGCCCCCTTGGCTCCCTGACAACTGGAAAATTGGGGTATGGGTATCACCACCAGAAGTGATGCACTGGCATCATACAAAGCAGGATGCAATCCACAACCTTCCCCCTTCCAGGCTCATGCCACCACTGAGAGATGCAACAAGTTTTGACCAAGAAACCATCAATGAGCCTAAGGAAAGCTTTCCCAGAGTCAGCTTTGCTAAAACTCCTACTTTCCTGCAAGACGTGCTGACTATGTCCAGGTACTGTTTCCTGAATACACAAGTTCAGATGGAAATGCTGAAGCCAGATTCATTTTTTCCTAGGCACCCACAGCACACAGGCCAGCGAGTACCCAAATCCAAGACCTTCACAGCATGTTGGCCTACACCAGCTCAGCAGCCTCACACCCTCTTCAACACAGGAGGTCAAAATGGTTTGGGAATCTGGTATTTTACTCTCCTCTATCTGGGCAAACTGAAGCACAGAAAAGAGAGATGGCCCTGCAAAGGATTTGCAGTGGCTTGGTGTCAGCGCCAGGCATCTGGGTCCAGGGGCTGTTTGCTGCTCGCCATCAGATCACAGCACGGCTGGTGACCCGTCAGGAAAAGAAGGAACAGGCCCATGGACCATAGATCTGCTGGAGAGATGTATGTCCCTCTTTGTCTTTGGCTGCACACATGGTGATGCATTTTGTCCTGCAGCAAAACCCACTTGTTTACAGTTCTGTATCTGACCACAACATCAGGGTCTCTAACTTGTATGGTCCAGAAAGACAGTCTTTGTGCCTGGAAGATGAGACCATTATTGACACCAGCATGACCCTGGTAAACAGAGGGGGAGATTTCCCTGAGGACCAACTGCTGCAGAGCAAAGCTCAGCTCTGCTTGAGAACCACAGGGTGTAATTGCCTACAGCACCTCCAAGACACCAGAGGTCATATGGACAGGCACACCAACAAGCATTTCTGTCCCAGGAGATCTCAGCAGGGCTAACCTTACAAAACCTGCTTTCATCTAAACCCTTCCCTGCCAGCAGAGCTGGCTTCTTCATGCTTGCAGCAAAAGGAGGGAGAAGCAGCAGGCAGCAGCGCTGTTACACATGAAGGCAACACACTACAATCAAACGATGCCTGCTTATCAGCTCCCAGGGAACAAACGCCTCAACCCAGAGCATTCCTTTCCACCCTCTCAAAGTACAGGCTGTGAATCCTGTCCGCATCGTAAGCCTAATGCGGCCGAAATGGAGTGAATCAGGTCACCAAGAGCCATGAATCAGGTCTCCTCCCTTCAAAGACAGTTTTGGTTGAATCCCGAAGGTTGAGTCTATACTTGTAAATGAACCCAGCTGGGGACCATTCTCTGATACCCAGGCCACTGGGAACAGCAGCCTGCATCCATCTCCACCAGACTTCAGAAGAGGGCAGTTTCACCCAAAACACTTGCTGGGAATGGTCCCCAGTTCTCAGCTTCACAGTTTTTGGGGAAAAGTAGCAGCTGGCCCAGGGCCAAGTCATGGAGTAGGTGATAATTCAGAGGTACAGCCAGGTGAGCTGTTTGCTGAGGTCTGCTCAGGGTCTTGGTACACAAAATACCCCTCCTCTCTTGGAGGAACTGATCCAGGGACTGGCATCAATGTGTCTAGCTGTGGTTCCCCAAGCCTGTGCTGGGGTGAAGGTCCAAGGGCGGGCTTGGTCCTGCCTTTGCAATCATGGAATCAGTTTGGGCTGGAAGGGACCTTCAAGACCACCCGGTCCCACCCCCCGCCAGGGGCAGGGCCCCCTCCCCCCAGCCCAGGCTGCTCCCAGCCCCGTCCAGCCTGGCCTTGAGCCCTGCCAGGGATGGGGCACCCACAGCTGCTCTGGGCAGCCTGGGCCAGCGCCTCGCCGCCCTCACGGGGAAGGGTTTCTTCCTCACGTCCAACCTAAATCTCCCCTCTCTCAGCTTCAAGCCATTCCCCCCTGTCCCACCGCTCCCTGCCCTTGCCCAAAGCCCCTCCCCAGCTTTCCTGTCAGCCCCTCCAGGCACTGGGAGCTGCTCTAAGATGCCCAAGAATACAGCCACACCATAATGTTCATCACAGGAGGATTATAATTTTCTTGCAGCAACCTGCTGCTTGTAGCTCCAGTCATCCGGACCAAACCCCTTCACTAGAAGAAGGTTCCTGCATTTTCTACAGCCCACAGAGCAACCATCACCTGTCTCCAGCACCACCACACCACCACCACCACCCCCCACACTCAGGTCTGGGGGATGCCCTCCATGCCACAGTCTGGAGGCCAGGACTTCAGGGGATAAACATCCTGACGTGGAGAGCAGAGAGCTCCTTCACTGAAATCTGCAGTGCATTTTGATAGACTTATCTTTCCCTTTTCTGGAAAAGAAAAGCAGTGTTGCAGGTTCTGGGGAACACAGAGAAGAGCACAAGCCTGGGTCAATGCAAGGGTATGAGGATATTGTTGGTGTCATGACATCTCAAGGGGATTGCAGCAGCCTACGGACACCAGAGGTGGAGGACAGGGCGCCTGGGTAACTCCAGGAGCTGGTGGGGTGGTTAAAGACAGCCCAGAAAGAGCCCTCAGGGATGCACCATATCCGACCAAGGGAGCAAGGGCGGTGAAAGAGCTGCAAAGGCATCCAACCGCAGTGCAAACAGCAGGAAGAAACAAAGGGAAGGAAATCCCCATGGGCTGCCGGGCAGAGCTTCCTAAGATCAAGCTATCAATAGCAGTTTTTAATTTAATATTTCAATCTCTTTTCCTCAATGTGGGCCTTTTCTAAAAATGACTGCTAGCAACCAAACACATTAGAGGGGCCAACATCTAACATTTCTGCGCTGTGTGTGTTGAAAGAGCAAAGACTGAAAGATTTATGAAAGCCTGGGTACCCAGATGGTGACTGCACTAGGTGCTGCACAAACGTTTTCAGGCACAAGTCAGAACCCCAGAGCAAGCAGGGAAACATTTTCAAAGTCAAAATCAAGGTAGAAGTGGTTGAGAAGGAAGAAACAAACAAGGAATGTGAAGACCGTTGCCTGCATTTTCTCCAACTTCTGCAGTGACTATAAAGCAGCTAGTTTGGGGAAGATGTCACAGACACTTGGCTTTTTGCAGGATCTGCCAGACTTTCTGCATTTCCCATTTCTCTATGATGGTGATTTGCTTTCCTAAGGTAGCAAAGTGGGAGGTCTTGCAATTAAAGCTCTGCAAGGCCAAGTCTCCTTCTTGCTCCTCAGGGAGTCATTGCGGGCAACCGCCCTAACCATGGGGCAGTTTTAGGCTGGGGAATATTTTAATGAGTGCGAAATAAAGTAATTGTTGTCATGTGATTTCCAGTTTGCCCCATCATAGCTATGATGATGGTGGTCGGTGTTTGAGACCCAGCAGTGTGTCTGTCACGGGGCTCCCCTGGAACCTCCTGTGATATTTGGTGTAGGGCTGACCACATGCAGACTCAGGTGCCACTCTACACCTTTCTCAGCTAGATCTGGGAAACAGCCCATGCCACAGGGCAGGCAGATCCTATATAGCATCACCTTTCCATGCCATCTAGTTACCTCTCCCAAGGACTCGAGGCTGGAGTTCCTCCATGACTGGACTTGGGACTGGTGCGATCAGCTGGCCTAGGTCTGATGGGCTACCACAGCAACAGGAGAAGATCAGAAGGTGACCTGGGTCTGCAGATGCTAGCCTTTTCCCCAAGACCTGAGTCCTGACAGCAGGACATATCCACAGAAAGACAGGAGCAGCCCCAGAGCTGGGGTCTCCCAGAAGCAACCCCAAGCCCAGCTCTCTGGCACCTCTTTCCCGTGAAGGGCCAAGCCATACTCATAATTTCACCCATCTACATCAGTAGAATTTAAAAAATTCAGAGAATCCAAACAAGCACTTGCATAGGCTGAGGAGGAAGGAAGGGAGAGGTTTTTAATGGCTTTTTTTATATAAACATATCTGAAACATTATTATAAGAGTCTGCTCAGGCTCTCCGTTGAGATAACTCCAGATGTTGCACTAGACCAGGGACCGATGTAGCCCTGCCAAAACCAGCACCTTTGCAGTGCCAGGGTGCAGAGCAACCTTCCTCCTCTGGAGCTGTGCCACCACCACTTCCCGTCACCAGTGAGGCATGGAGAGTGCCTAAAAGGGCAGCATCCCTGCCAGGTCTGTGCTCAGGTGCCCTCACCCGCAGGCAGCGATGTCCCAACCCAATGCTTACACCCTCCACAACCAGCACTGGGATGGGTGCATCCCTGCTCTACCACACGTCAAAGGAGGAGCTTCTCTGCAATCATGCACACCAGAAGGAACTTGCTGCTTTTCTGCTGTTCTCTATATTTTTTCATATATTTTTGCAGGCTTTGCTCTACTAAGCTTGTATCACATCAGCAAGCTGCTGTTGCTCCCTCTCCCGTAGTGTAAGAGAATAGAGAAATGTACTCAGTCCTAAACAGCCAGTAAATTGCAGATCTGGGGGTTGAACACAAATACCCCCTCTCTTAGTGGTATGCAAAAAAATTCTTACAAAGCTTCCATTGTGTTCCTGGTGTTGATCGTGCAGTTTGGCAACAGATCTTCCATGTAAGGGCTCTGAAAGCCGCGCACCCAGTCTTGCCCCCGTTGTCAGAGGGAAGTCCCTATCACGCTGTTTCCATGTGTTTGGGAGACTTTTGCTGCTATTTTAAGAAAGGGGTTTGTGCCTTAGCACATGATAAAATCCCATGCACTAGGCTGTGCATACAGAGAGGGGAAAATGGGCCTGGGAGGAATCAGTTTTTTCCACTTCAATCAACACCAGTTGCATGTAATTGGGCACGAGTCCCTACCACTGCATAGATCCACTTGTAATAAAAGCTCGGGGCAGGGTCAGCTCTGGTTTGTTCTTGAACTAAAGCACAGAGCAGAAAACATCAAGGGCTGAAGCTCCCACAGAGAGTGAATGTCCTCAGCCAGCTCCTCGATGGCTTTGGGAAGCATGCCATCCCTTGAGGAGGGATGTTGGATTCACAGCTGTGTCTGCTAATGAATCTGGAAGCCACCTCTGAGTCATTAACATCATTGGGCATGTCTTCAAGGTACAGGATGGCAACAGGCAGGGTCTGGCAGGGACGAGGAACATGGTCATGGGACCATGGCATCGCCCTGGGGCTGCTCACCTTCCTACGTGGGCCCCTACCAGGAGGGGTTTCACTGACCACATCAACACACAATGCCTGAAAACATGTGCACCTTAAACAACCCAGCAGTGATCGCATTCTCAGCCACAGTCTTCAAATGTCCAAGTGGACTTTCATGTCTCCCAGGTATCCCAGTTTTACTGGACAAAACCTCTTTATATTGACTACGGTGGCTCACACCACGGACTATGCTTTACTGCCAAGCAATTAGTCACTTCCAGCCTGCTTCCTCTTCATCTGCAGGTGAGATGTTGCCATAACGCACACATAGGCCTTCCAAAAAAGTTTCTCCTTCTGTAGCAGTCTCCATCAGAGGATCCCAAACTACTTCGTGTCTACACGTAAGCAGTTCTTCAGCAGAACTGCTCCTCCCCAAACTTGTGTGTCCATCATGAGATGCTTAATGCCAAGCTTGAAGCCAAGCCAAGACCTTGGACTTGAAGAGAAGCAGCAGCTGACTTAATTTAATCTGCTCTGATGGATTGTAGGAACTCATGACAGGTATCTCTAAAGGCTCAGAGACCAACAGCCCCAGGAGCATTGCCCAGAAGGACAGTTTTGAGTTATGCCTCTGAGTTGCATTTTGACACACGGCAACCAAAAATGGAGAGTTTTCGTGACAAGCTCTCTCTCTGGAGATTTTTTATAAATTTTTTAATTAATTAATTAATTAATTCTAAAAAATTAAATTGCAGTGCTGTGATTTTTGGTCCTTCATCCACTTCAAATGCATAAACCACATTGTGCAATGGGTTTGTGTTTCTGCAAGAGCCATTCAAACCCTGGACTTGACATTATGTTTTCTGAGGAAGTCATTTAGAAACTGGATAGGGTGACCTAACTTCTTGAAAGCAAAAAAAAAAAAAAAAAAAAGATCTGGGGAAAACATCCTGTGCTGACTATAATTGTGTGTTCGGTGACATGCGTGGTCAGGTCATCTCTGCCTTAGGGAGGAAAACAAGTTCCTTCAGCAGTTTAATGTGAAACATAGAATCAGAAGAGAGGATTTGCTCTCCTTGGTCACCGGCTGCAGCCAGGATAACACCTGGCAATGGCTTCATCGTGGCTGCTCCCAGCCTGCTGTGATTGCAATCATCCCTGCAGCCTCCTGCAACGCTGCTCTGCCCTGGAGAGATCAGTCAGGGATTCCCTGCTGAGCTTTCCAAGCACAAACCCAGCAGTAGGGTGTCTATCAGAAGCAGAACTGGTGTCCACCGTATCCTTTACTTCTGCCCTTCTCAGGGTGGGCTCCAGGGACCCTTCAGCAAGCAGCAGACTCTATCAGGCATGGGTGGTTTCAGAGTTGCCCATTGCCCTGCCCAGGACTCGCCTGCAAAACTCCCCACCAAGAGTTTCCTCTACATCTACCTTCACAGACACCTTTGCTCAGCAAAACAGACGTTGATTCTGCTCACAGATCCGAGCTGACTTTGCATCTCAGCAGCTTTAATCTTTGAAGTTTCAAACCTCTTTAAAACATCTCCACAAGGAAAAATCAATGGGATTTTATTTTAAAAGATAATCTTGCTGGTAAGTAAAAAAAAAAAACCTCAAAACCAAAACAGCTGAATGGACTGAAAAGAGGAGTGGGGGAGAAACCTGAGGGCCGTACGGCACCGAGCTCTCCCCTCTCCTGTGCCTCCAGCCTCTGCAACTCTGGTAGCCCTGTGCCTTGGTGACTTCTTCTGAGCTCATTTCACCTCTGCCACAAGGGATGAGGTGGACTAAATTTACCGGCATTTGTAACAAAAACCCCAAACCCAAAAGCTTCCCCACAACAGTGACAAAGAAATCTTAAGCCTTTAACACTGGCTGCAATCTTTTCTCTACAGCCTGGTGAGACTCTCTAACGAGTCAGGTAATTGACTTGCAACTACACTGAGCGTAGCAATAGACAATGATGCGATCACTACTGAAGAAGTACAATTATTCGGCCAAAGAGAATGAACCAGATGCTGCAGGAGAGAGGGTGCCAGCCCAGGTGCAGCCCGTAGTTCTGCAAAGAGCTCCTCTTCGGAGAGGACCTGGGATTGCACAGAGTCCGGCAGGACACTTACAGCACTGCGTTGCCGTAAGACACAGAAGGACACGGCCCTGTTGGAGCGGGCCCGTCGGAGGCCACGGAGCTGGTCAGAGGGCTGGAGCCCCTCTGCTGTGGGGACAGGCTGGGAGAGCTGGGGCTGTGCAGCCTGGGGAGGAGAAGGCTCCGGGGAGACCTTAGAGCAGCTCCCAGTGCCTGGAGGGGCCGACAGGAAAGCTGGGGAGGGGCTTGGGGCAAGGGCAGGGAGCGCTGGGACAGGGGGGAATGGCTTGAAGCTGAGAGAGGGGAGATTTAGGTTGGACGTGAGGAAGAAACCCTTCCCCGTGAGGGCGGCGAGGCGCTGGCCCAGGCTGCCCAGAGCAGCTGTGGGTGCCCCATCCCTGGCAGGGCTCAAGGCCAGGCTGGACGGGGCTGGGAGCAGCCTGGGCTGGGGGGAGGGGGCCCTGCCCCTGGCGGGGGGTGGGACCGGGTGGTCTTGAAGGTCCCTTCCAGCCCAAACCCTTCTGTGATTCTGCGATTCTATAACTTTGAAGAAGCAAGGTATATATGACTGTCTCTGGCTTACATTAAAAATTAAATGAAAAGACAACAGGAAGAATAAGGAATCTGGTCTCCCAGCTTACCAGGTCACTACCAACTCTCCTAGGTAAAGGAAACTATAATTTTCCACACACGCTTGCAGTGGCATGCTAGGAAAAGCCCATGTTAAACCATGTATGTAATACTGCATATTACATACATGTAATATGTATTACATATTACAGAAAATCCCCAAACCTGTGACTGCATAGGAACAGAAAAAGCATTTTCCATCTTGCTCTCCATCTATTCACTCAGCCGTTTTGGACCTGCTCCCACATCATACCACCTTTGGCTCCCTCAGACCTGTGTGTCTCAAGCTCCCACTTCGCAGTAGTCTGTTCCCATAGCAAAGCACTCCCTGGCTGTCGTCTGCCTGTTTAAACAAGAGCATCTTGAAAGCTGATGTTCACCAGCCAAACAACATGCTCCATCGAACATAGCATCTGCCATCCAGCCAGGCCAATACCTGGCTTATTTTTAGTTTCCTGCTTCCTTGTGACATGTGAGAAAAGAACGCAAAACTTTCAAAATGTCCTTTTTGTGGAAAAGAAGACAGATATATGAACTTGATTTTGATGCAAGCTGAGCACTTGCTTTTCCTGACATCACTGTGGTCAATACTGGTTATTATTTCCACTTTGCAGATGTCTTATCAAAATGTTTACACCCTTTTTTTTCTTTTGAGTGTCACTACACGTCATCAATAGTACCTTGCGGCAGACCACCAGTCACACAAGTGGTGTGATCATCATCATTACATGGGACTTTTTAGAAAAATACTATTACCACCAACTATACAAAGAGAAAAGGATTCCCCACCACCTCCACAGCCAAGGATCATGGATCCTCCTCTGCAAACAACTGAGCATGCAAACAACAAGCTGAGGACCCCCGCCCCTGGCACTAACACAGCCATGGGTAGGAGGCGAGACCATAATACCTGCAGGCAAGCTCAACATCAACATGCTAATCCCAAACAGGCAGCAGTGGCCCCCCCACCAGAAGATCTCAGCTGCTACTGCATCCAGCCTCACGCCACTTCCTAGCTTTGATAAGGGGCGAAAAAGGGACCTTCACCCAGGGTTCCCCATGGCTCAGCGGTTTGGGTGCTCCAGGACAGGGGAAATGTGGCCTCCCGCCTACATTGGCAAGTCAAGCTGGTCCTGTGCCTTCCCTGGGCAGCCCTCCGACCATCAGATTGCTGTGCAGAAGTGACCACCACCACCTGCTGTTCCCACCACAACCAGCTCTTGGGGCTTTTGCAAAGGGCTTAACGAAGTCCACTCGTCTAGCTGCCTGCACTGGGCCTGGCAGAGCTCTTGGGTGGAGGTGTGGAGGAACCGTCTCCCTGCATGGCCCCAGACACCCAACAGCAAAACAAGGAGGAGCTGGGTGAGCTCGCGTCAGGGTCAGGAGGTGTCGCAGGGCGGGTGGCCTGAATCATTGCTTAGGACATACATTTTCCATGAATAAATTCAAGCAAGGGAAGCCAACTAGATGCCATTCCTTGCCTAAATGGTGACTAATACCCAAAGTTTTGCAGGCTGCTGTGTGCTAAGCTTCAAGCATCAATTCCCCCTTTCCTCTATCTCTGCTGCCACCATTACATAGAAGCATTTATCATGGGTATCATCAAAAAAAATTATTTCCATGAAGACCGAGGCTCATAGCTGCTTTGAGATCTGGGATTTGTTTCTCTTGGAGGTTTTTTTTTGGGGGGGGGCTGCGGGAATTTCACTGACAGTTGTTAAACACTGCAGAAGCTGCAAGTTAAACTTGCACTGCAGCATCGCTCTCCCACCACTTGATTTTGGACGGAGCTGGCTGCACATCCAAAAGCACTTCTGCCGCATTTTTCAAATACATTTGGTAAACAGAAGTCTTATCAATGCCTTCTGCAGGAAGTTAAACTCCTCTTTACCAGGCCAGTAATCCAAGAGGGGATTATAGAAAGCAGGAGGTATTTACCTTGATACTGAGAAATGGGTTCCTGCAGAGCGTTTTCCGGGAGCGATCCGAGTAGCTGCTCTTTGTAGCGGTACTTGTCATCCTGTCAGTCTGCTTTATCCGCCTGCCAAAATAAATCATTCAGCACAATGCTAAGTTGCTCTGCCTAAATTCGCCTTGCTCAGCACAGCAAAATCCTGTCGTGCTTGCAAACACCCCCACAGCAGGCACACAGTTGTCGTAAGGAATTGTTAATTATTCCTGGTTTTCATTTTCTCTTAGCACTTCACTTCGACAAAGCAACACAGCAGCATGCAAAACACTAATGTGCTAATTTCAAAGGCACCTAAGAGGTTAAAAATTATCAATCATTTCACTTCCAAGGAACAAAGCAGTTCTGGGCCAAGATCCCAGTATTTCAAAATCCCAGCCATACAAGAGCATATCTGGGGCCAACGCCTTCCAACATAATGATGGACGATGTTCTTTAAATATTATCGGGGTGAGTCCTGTTTAACATCCTTTTCAATGACCGGAGTGATGGGGCAGAGTGCACCCTCAGTCAGTTGGCTGGAGATACAAGACTGGGAGGAGGAACTGACAGAGCTGATGGTTGTGCTGTCATCCAGAGGGACCTCAACAGGCTGGAGGAAGGGACACCCAGAGGGACCTCAATGGGATAGAGAAAGGGGCACCCAGAGGGACCTCAATGGGATGGAGAAAGGGGCACCCAGAGGGACCTCAATGGGATGGAGAAAGGGGCACCCAGAGGGACCTCAACAGGCTGGAGAACCTCATGAAATTCAACTTCATGCAAAGTCCTGCCCCTGGGGAGGAACAACCCCAGGCATCAGCACAGGCTGTGGGCTCACCAGCTCTGCAGAGAAGGACCTGGGGTTGAACGTGAGCCGGCAACACTTCCTCACGGCAAAGGAAAGCCAGATGGGCTGCGTTAGGAGGAGTGTTACCATGATCTCCAGAGGTCCCTTCCAACCTTCTTCTTTTCTGGAGACATTCAAAACCCACCTGGACATGAAAGTGCAACCTGCTCTAGGAGAGCCTGCCTTAGCAGGGGCTTGGGCTGGATGGTCTCCAGAGGTCCCTTCCAACCCCAGCCATTCCGTGACTCTGGTTCCGTAATCTCATCTATTCTGCGATCCTGATCCTGTAATAATTATTTCAATACACATAGAAGGGATGTGGGCAATTGTTACTGCCCCAAGCTATGGGAGTCTAATTGCTCTGATCAACCCCTTCATATCCTTGAATCACACGAGACATCTTGTCTTCTTTTTGTCTGCTATCAGCCACCTGCCTAGATTGACCATCTAAATTAGGAAACAGATCTCCAGACCTCCCCTAATACCACCTTAACCCCAGCCACAAAGAGCATCTTAGGGTCTTCACACAATGCATGGGGCAGGCTCTGGTCTCCACCGTGCTGGTGCAAACCCCCTTGAGCCATATTCTCCTTCCATGGTAGCTCAGCCCCACAAACCCCAGATAAGCTCCTCTGATTTGGTTAGATACATCTGAGACCAGGATCCAGCCTCTGCGTTACATATTGCACTGTATCAAGCTGTCTGAGCTTTGTAGGTTTGTTTGCAATATGCATTTACTCACTGACACTATAGCTGACGGTCAGTGCTACAGAGTGAGAAAAATACCCACAGCACTGGAGAGATGGGAGAAGAGGCTGAGAAGAAAAACCCAACTGTGCATTAGCTCAGCTCTTGGATGGTGCTGGAGCAGCCTTAGGCCAAGTGTGAGGGAACTGCCCAGACATGAATCACAGAATCATAGAATCAGAGTCATTTAGGTTGGAAAAGACCTTTAGGATCATCAAGTCCAACCGTTAACCCAGCGCTGCCAAGCCCACCACTAAACCATGTCCCTAAGCACCACATCTATGTGTTTTTTAAAACACCTCCAGGGATGGCGATTCCGCCACCTCCCCAAGGTGAGGTCAAGCTCACCAGCTGTGGCTGAGGTCACATTTGCTGCTGCATGTCTGCATGGGGTGTAAGTGGTTTCAGCTCCCCATCACACAGGGCTGGTGGCTTCATCAGGGCATGGTGTGCAGAAGTGTGCTCATGAGATCAAGCGGCTTTGGAGATGCTGGCTGGCCAAATTGCCTTCCCAAGAGCTGACTACAGCCAACCATCGCTCTGCCTAAATGAAGGTGGGGGCTGGGGACCTCCCTACAGCCTCAGAGGCAGAAGCTCCTGCCTGCAGGAGCGGGGCTCGGCAAGCCCTTCTCCATCCCTCCATACGCTGGGTCTGTGGTGGATTAAAGCCCTCCTTTCCCACCTCTCATTTTCACCCATGGTGGTTTTGCATCTCCACTGGAAGAATCCTTCCACGCTAGCTTTCTGGCTCCCAACCACCACCTAAATTTAACCGTGCAAAGAAATGTACATGAGTGGGAAGCCACCGTTCCCCTCCCTGCCCCGCTGACCTCCTTCCCTTTGGACCTGTGCTCCCTCCTCCCTTCTCACCTGCTATGTCTGTGGAGTGAATGATGCACGGCAGGATGACGTCTTTGTTGGGTTTTTAGTACCCAGGCTTCCTGCTCAGGAAACTGTATTGTTTGGAGGCACGTTAAACACATTAGGCTTTAGCTTGTTCAGTACACTCTAATAGATGTTTCCACCTCAGTGGCATCTGCAAGCTCTACAGCAAATGGGGTGAAAGGTTTTGCATTATTATTTTGTGTAATTCTATTTCCCCCATGATGAGAGGCAAAGGAGCACATACCACAGACTCAGACAAGTTAAAAAAATGTTCAGGTTGATGTAAACTCTAGTAAATGTAGACTGCCTTAACAATGGCATTTATACAACCCTTAAGTGCAGTGCTCAGAAGTAAATTCAAGAGGGGGACCTGCACTCCACTGAGTTACAAGCTCCACAGCATCCTCTGCAAAAAGCAATTGCTGCCCTCAGCCCCATTTCAAGAGACAAGATATTGCTACAACAAAATACAGGATGGGATCAATAAAGTAAATTCGATCGTAAATTAAAGCATCCATGAAAAGCTCCCTGGAACCTCTGGAGGATTAAGCAGCACAAGAGCAAAAGCACCTGCCTCTCTCCAGACCATGGCATCCAATATTGCCTGTCTCTGGGAGCAGCGCTGTGATGAATTATTTACAGCTACCAAGTTTGTTGCTGGAGCCTCTTGAAAGCTCAGGGGTGATGCAGGGAAAAGAAAAAGGGATCCAGGGTAGCAACGGGGGGAAACTAAAAGGAGTCTGAGCCTGGATTTCCAGGGATGGGCACGCTCATGGAGTTGGTAATCACTGTAGACTTAATGCCCTTCTTGCCCTGGTTATCTGTATTAATGTCTTTGCTAGCCCTCTGCACCAAAGGTGCACTCAATTAGACCTGGAAACAACAAATCCTGTGGTCTGGAGGAATATTTTGGTCCCCCTGCCCATCCTTTCCAGGACCTTTTGTAAATGTGTGCATCCTTTAACACTTCATAGTGTCCAGGAAGCTGCTACACCTGGAATTAGTCCAACTTCTTCCCTAATCAGCTTTCATAGTCTTCTCAGCAGAAGAAAATGGTAGAAAGCACTGGTAGAAATGTTTTCAGTAATCCCTGCCCAAGCAGGGTATGAACGTCCCTCACCCTTCACCGTGCCCCAGATTCACCACAAATTTCTTTTGTGTTAAGGACAACCTGCAATCATCTGTCAGCAGCTGGTGGCCAAGGATGCACAGCCACATCTGACTCCATCCCACCACGCACACCTCCGTCTCACCGCCAGCGAGGTTTCCTGATTCCTTTTCAGTATTGCCTGGGTGTGTGCACTGCCTGTGAGAGAGGGAGGTGGGAGAGCCCCGAAAGACTGTGAGGGGAAACACTCAGCGGGGATCTGAGATGATGCAAAGGTTGCCAGCAGCTGAAAATGAAGATAACCTATTGCACTTAGATACCATCCATCCACGCTTCTTTAAGAATAAAATAAAACAGAAAAGTATTTTGATCCAGCACAAAGGAGAACGAGCAGACCAAATATAAAAGCAGATAAGACTTAGTTGATTAAAAAAAATAATAATTTGCATGAAGGTAGCAGCATGCTGAGGTCGGACTGGTGCTTATTGCCTTCGTCTGGATCGAGCCCAGCTGTGGCAGCACCCTCTGGGGATGGCATTTGCTTGGCAAGAGCTGCTTTTTTCTCCTAGCGGATGGACATCTCCAGATGGAAAGAAAGACTATTTTCAACCAGTGCTATTTCTCCTAAGTAACGTCAAGAGGTCTCACTAAATCTGCTCCTCTGCAGGAAGGAGGCAGAACTGGTGCTGCAGGCTGGGTACGGCAGGGGAAGGAGGCAGAAAGAAGGGATGAGACAGCAAATGCTAGAACATACACCCATGATGGGGTAAGGGCAGAGGAGAGCAAAAAGAGCAAAACCCAGTGGGACTGGGGCAAGGGGGGAACTTGCCTGGCCCAGGTCTGCAGCCCTCAGGTCCCTGATGGCCCAAGCCCCCTCCGGCACCCCAGGAAGAGGATGCGCTGTGGGAATTCCTATCCCTGCCTTGCTCCAGGCATCCCAGCGCATTGGCCATGGTACCTGTGGAGCGTGCAGGGGCCACACCAGCACAAAGGGGAAAGGTAAGGAATAATCAGTCCCAGAGTGCCACCCCTTGATTCTGGAAAACCTGACCCAAACCTGCTTCCAGCCCAGCCCTGCAAGACCAGGACCAACAGCACCCCACTCCCAGGGCAAGCTGCTTCCCATCTCTGTGCCTCAGTTTCCCCAAGAACAAGCCAGGGAATAGATACCACCTGCCTCTATAAAGTGTTTGTGGAGCAGTGGATAAACTGGGAGAGGGAAAGGCTGTGGGCTGTGGCAGCGGGGCTGTGTTTTTGCAAGGCTGAAGCATTTTGCAAGGCCTTTCGGCAAGCAGTGGTGCTGCTTCTACAGCACTGCAAGGAAGGACCTAACTGGAGACCAGGCTCTTGCAGATGCTGTGAATGCAGGAGGCCAGCACCCTTTACAAGCACAAGCCCAGAGTGGCCATCCCACTTATCTTTATTAGCTACTCGAGAGCAATTAGGCTGTGTTTACACAATATACCATGATTATACAACGTGCTTAATGAGAATCAGAGGCTGCATTTTGTGGCTGTCTAGAGGGCTGGGGTGGCTGGAGAACTAGGCTGTGGCCACGGGCAAATCCCTGCCTGCAGGAGTGAGGGATCCGAGCTGCCTTCAGACCACAGGGTAGCCTGGCAGCACCCCCTTCCCTCCCGAGCCCCCTCCAACCAGCCCCAGAGACACGGTTTCTGCATGTTGGTCTCCTGGTGCTGGCAACGGGACATTTCTGCAAAGCTAGAGGAGGTGTCACTGCTTGACTCTGCTCTAGGAGAACCTGCTTTACCAGAGGGTTGGACTAAATGGTCTCCAGAGGTCCCTTCCAACCCCAACCACGCTGTGATTCTGACTTCAGTCTTCTGCTCCTGGTGAGACACAGCTCAGGAGAACATGGCCACTGGAAGCCTGCCTGGTGAGTTACTGGCCAAAGAGGATGAGCTTGGCCCGTACATGGATGGGAAGGGATGTCTAAGAAACATAACAGTGGGGCAAGGAGTAAGGGCAAAGGCACGTTTCTCCCTGAACACCTCCCGAAGGAGGTACCTTCACAGCAAGGGTCTCCTGCTCACGATGGTCTTCACCATGGATGGCAAGCAAAGACAAACGCAGCCAGCATCTGCTCCCCATCACACCTTCGCATCTCCCTAGCTCCCAGGGCAGCAGGCTGCTGCAGTTCTGCTATGAGAACCCCCTCTGAGCATCTTCATCCAAACACTTCACTGCTCATCCTCATTTCCCCTCCTTGACCATGAGGAGTGAAGCCCCACGACCAAGCAGCTGCTGTGGCCAGCCCCACCGTTTCTGCACTGCTCTCCTGTGTGCAGCTGTACCCATCAGCTCCGACACAGCTGTTTTCATCTGCATGCTTCATCAGAGGGGAGAGGTGCTATCTCGGCCTGCAGAGGTATTTACAATTCAGGCACTGCTCTGCTGGAGTGCTCAATGGCGCATTTCACCTTTCCTACCCCAAATCACAGGAGTGTGAAATTCATTTTCTAGGGAGACACAGACACTGACAGGCTGGCGTCCGGCGGGATGCAAGGTGACAGGCAGAGGTGGCAGGATCCGTGACCACAACCGGTGTCGCTGACCCTGGCACAAAGACCTTTAAAGCCAGCGCTGCACCCTGATGAAGCAGAAAATTGCTTCTTTAAAAAACCTGCGAGTAAAATCTCAAGCAAAATTGCTTCTCCTATAAAACTCAGAGGGACTTTCCATGCTCAACAGCAGTGTTTGGGACTCCAGTGAGGTGCACAGGTGGCCAGGTTTTACCTAGGGTGACCTCTGGGAGATGGATGTTTTCAGTGCAGGGGCTCAGTGAAGCAGCTCATGCGGCAGGACCCCAAGCAGCAGCCACCAAGCACCCATGGGTTTTACTTATATACTTCAGGGAAGGTGATGGATGGATGGATGGATGGATGGATGGATGGATGGATGGATGGATGGATGGATGGATGGATGGATGGCTGTTCAGTGAGCAAAGGTGCCTGATGCTGCAGATCCATCAGCTGATACTATTCCTTCAGCTGCAGGTGACGGATTTCTGCTCAGAGCCCTGTTTTCTCCACCGTTTTGTCCTGGGTCACAGCACCCCTCGGAAAGGCAGAGCCTGGCACAACAAGCCCCGGGTGTTGTGGGCACAGGGAGCTGAGCTTGGATGTGCCAGCAGGTCAGTCCCACACCGACTGATGCTAGCAGGCTACGATAAAACTTTGCCATTAATTACAGCCTTGCTTGCCTGACGTCTCATCTCTGCTCCCAGGAGATAGTGACCCGCAAAGTGGGGGGCTACAATGTGGGGAATAGCCCCCATATGTACAGAACTTGGCCAGATAATCTCATAAGCCTTTGCAGCACAGATTAAGATGCTCCACTTGTCCCCAGGCCACACTTTCTTTTACAGCAGGCCAGCAGAAGTACCCTAAAACCTCCCAGTTTCTCTGGGACTCGCACAATGGTCCTGGCTGCCGTAGCAGGGGACCAGGCTCAGTGGCACCAGCGTCCTGTCCCATTCCTGAAGACATAAATCTATCACAATGCCTTTATTAATAGCAGCATGGCTCCTGCTAGCTGAACGAGGAAAAGCACAGGCTGGGCTCAGCAGAGCTTGGGTAAATAACGGCGAATGTAACACAGCAAATTAAATCCCAGCAGGGGAGACAAAATGCCAGCAAATATCCCATAATCTGTCTTCCTTCTGCTCAATAAATCTACAATCACATCGGTAAGACTAGAATAGTGTCAGTGTGTGTATTTATATGAGCGTGCCTGTGTTAAATGGGAAGCCGGTTTGGAAAATGTGGGTGCAATGATGTTCGTAATACAACACAGGGAAAAGACAGTGTATACACATCATTTCCTCCATGGAAAAAAGATTGAGAAATAAAAAAGGATGTGTAGATGTTCCCAAAAGCTGTTTCTGTCTTGCACCAACTGGCAAAAAGAAAGTGAAAATGAGACCAGCTTGGTAACTCCTTGCAATGAGAAATGTGCCAGGGATAACACGTCGCAGAAACCTCACAAGAAGCTAAGCCAAAGGAAATCTGTTACCAAGAAGTTAAAAGATTAGAAGAAAGAGAAAGATGGGTGTTGAAACCCATGAAACACAACCATGGGTGATGAGGAAGAGGCAGCAGCCCTGCTTTGGCATGGGGCAGGGCCGGCTGCTCTCTGGTCCCTGCCAGCCCTGACCCCTCTGACTTGGGAAGGATGAAGCCCTCCCCATTTTCGTGATGAGGTCTCACAGAGCTCCCTGCCCTCCTCGTCATGCCCTGCTGAAGCTGGAGACTGTCTTGGAGGTGTCCTCACCTTCCTCAGCACTGCAAGATGCGGTGAAGGGGTGGGAGCTCACCCATAGATGGGAACTCTCACGCCATCTCCCATGGAAGTGAGGCACGTGGAGGAGCTGCAGCTGTGGATGCTGTCACACAGCTGCAGAACTCACCTGACCCTACATCTGCACTGGGGACACCTGGCCCTGAACCACCTGCTGGACTATGCTGGCAGTCAACAGGGAGAGACCAGCACTTCCATGGCCCAACCCAACCCAATGTGGCCACCAGAAGAAACATGACAAGCCAGTTGCATCCTCAAGGTGTATTTGCTACTGGCAAAGGCAGCAACATATCCAGCCCGGGGACACAGTGCAAAGCCCAGCGGTCTGAGGTAAGGTGAGATCAGACGCAGTCGCATTCATTCCCTTGGGGGGGGACACATGGCAGGATAAAATGGAGGGGGTCTCCACACCGGAAAAAAAAAAAAAAGAGTTGCTTTTGGGTGGTCATTTTTGAGCCAGCACACAGCTTTCCTGCAGCTCTGCAGAGCAAGGCCGGCAGAGCCATGAGCACAGCATGGGACTGTCCCCATGTGCTGGAGGACCTTCGTGGTGGCAGTCGCCATCATCGTGCATCCTTGGGAAGAAGACGGTGCCCGCCGCACAGGCTGAGGTGGTCTTGCCTGCCAGAGGGGAAAGCACCTGAGAGCAAAAGCAGCTCAGAGCCCAGAGGGAAGGCATCACAGAGGGTGCAGGCGAGGGAGGCGCTGGGGCTGGGGTCCCCAGTCTCAGTGAGTTACATGAGCAGCAAGGCTGGGAATTGCTTAGTGACATGAATCATTTGCAGGGTCTCCTTTTCAAAGGCTGCCAGAGCTATGGGGCTGTCGGGGTCCAGTACCCCAGAGACCCTCCACTCACCGTCTTGCTCCTGCTGCCTCCCAAGCTCCCATGGGATGCATCCCGCTCTGTGCAAAAGCAACTTCTCGTTAAACCTCACCGCGCTCCTGCCCTTGTTCCTCCCCGTGTGAACTATGGGTTGGTTTGTGCCAGCAGCTGCGCTGCGGGTGAATGCAGCTCAGCTGAAGGACGTGTGGATGTGTAAGATTTTGCCAGACAGGAATCTCACAGCTGTGCAAGTTTTACTCCTCTGTAAGAGCTTAGGCAGTGTATTGAATAGAAAGTTAGCCCTCTCCTCTAGACCGTGCCAGATGCTGAGCATACTCTTGTATGGGGGACGAGCAGATGTGGCGTGTAATACCAAAAAGTGATGCCTTGTGTCCTCGATGGGGATTTCCTATTTTAGCACCACCTCCTGTGTGTTTGGCAGGGACACAGTCTCTCCTCCAAGCAGATCAAGACCCCAGGATAGGAGTTAAAATGATGAATGAAATATGAAAAAAACTGTTCCCCAGTGGGGACCTGCCTTTCCATAGGCTGCAGACACACTGCTTGAGCCTGTGGAGAAACATCTGCTGATAGAAATCTGAAGGAAGGTGACCACAAACCAGAGTTTTTCTAATCTGGGGTTTTACATACTGTAAATACCTTCCTGGTACTTTTTTTCCTCCATACGTTACTGATGCTTGGACAGGAGGGAAGACATAGGGAAAGATGAGTATTTTTAAAGAGCTGTAGGACTTTGCAGTGCCGTTGGCAAGGAGCAACTGGAGGAAATGTATGAAAGCAAGAAAAAGGCAGGGGCCAGGGGGGCTTCAGTGACTGACAGATGCAGACAGGCTCTGATGAGAAAAACTAACTTTTTGTAGGGGAAGCTATTGCAAAACGAAGAGCAGGAGACACTGCAAAAGCCTCGTGCCTTGAACGTACAGCCTGAGTGAAAGCCCCAAGAGCTTCCTTGTGCACAGCCTTCCTGGAGCAATCCAGATGTTGTTTGCTATATATAATATACATATATATATATATATAATCTACAACTTCTACAAAAACCAAAAACACCCAAACCAGGATTTTCCATCTGCACACATGGTCTGCCCAGGACCATGGACCTGATCCCCCACGCTGACGTGAGTATTGCGTGAGGAGCACCTATACACCAATTTCACTTACTTCCTACCCATTTGTTTCCATGGGACATTCAAGAGCAGCTCTTTTCTCTCTCCAGGCTAATCCATTGATTAGCAGCCAAAGTGTTGCCAGATTCCAGGAGGAGACCAGTAAGATTTACTTCACTAGGAGCTGGAAACCATGCCGGCCACCCGCACGCGAGAGGGATTGATCGAAGGGTAGGTGCAGAGAAGTGCTGCTATGAGGAATGGGGAACCGAGAGTAGAGCTTAGGAGAAGTGAAAAAATTCCTTAGCCAGCAAAAGAGAGCTGAAGAGGAGCTGTTTATAAACACCCAGGAGGAAATGCTGTGAGTAGAAGGGAGTTGGTGACATTATGGGACTATGTTGGGACCAGAAGCAAGTGCTGGAGCAAACAAACCCTTGAGGGGGCTGGATCTGGCAGGAGAAAGGGAAGAAACACTGATATTTTGGGCAACAGGGGAAATTAATTCATGTCACAACTGAGTGTCCTTCTTCCATTATTTAATATTAATGGACTGCAGAATATCATCTTTATTATGGAGGGCTGTTGCTTCTTTTCTTTTTGCTGCCAATTTTTTTTCCACCCTGTGGAAGAAGCATCTCCTGCTCACCTCGAGAGCAGTTATGGGCTGGCGTGCTCAGACAGATCAAGGAAGCTCAGTGAAAATGCAGATTGTTTTCTGGAAGTCCCCGGACCTGCAGCTTGCCCCGGCCAAGCTGTCTGTCTGCAGCCCGGTACCCAGCCAGCAGTGAACCCTCTCCTACATCCCTGGGAGCGATCTTGTCCCAGGGTTTCTCCAGCCATCCACCCAGTACCAATTTCTCCCAGAGGATATTTCAGAGCCTTGCAGAGTTTGAATCATGTTTCAAGCCAGAAATTCCCCATGCCACTTGCTGCTCTGCAGCGTCTTACGCTGCTGTCTCCACTTCTTCTGAAAATCCACAAACCCTGGGGCTAACGACAGGTCCTGAGATGGGTAGTGAGGCTCCCAAGCCATCCCTCAGGTCCACATTTAGCAAGGTAATGGCTCCGGACATGGAGCATTTAATCCACCGGATAGGTTAAGCCAGGGCACATGCAGGATAAAGGTCCTGCATGGTGCAGACCAGCACCCCCAGGGAAGCACTGGGACCAAACTGAGAGCCAGGAACCACATTGAAAGGGGAGGGGTGAGGATCTATTTTTGACCAGACCAAGGTCCCCCAAGACCCCTGGGTTGCTGCTGCAAACCAAGCAGCCCAGCAAAGCTGAACAGCTGGGTAAGGAGTGCTCGGGTGAGCCAGGACGAAGCATTTCAGAGCCTGGGAACACCACCCACGCCCAGCAGCATGGCTGGCAAAAGCCAGAAAACTGGAAGAGTAGGAGGAAAAATGAAGATAAATTAGAGTACGTTGCAAAATAACCAAATAATAAATAACAAAAAGGAGGGCTGGGAGTCAGGAGGGCTCTCACAGCAAGCTTGATGTCAGTGGTTCCCCTAACAGCCTTTCAGAAACTTTATGAGGGAATTAGCCAAAGCAGAGCACAGCTTTGTACATGTCTGTGCAAACAAGGTGGGGGAGCAAACCCCCACTCAGGCTACACGGCTTTTCAATAGCTGCTGCCTCTTAGTGCATGGCAAAGCAGATGGGTGCCACATGGATGCCACAGCAGGGAGGTGATGCTCCTTTCTGATGTTTCTCACCTTTCTGGCATCTTGTCCCTGAGCACAAGACACCGTGCAGGGAGTGGGGAAAAAAAAATTAAAAATCAGTCATGAAATTTCTGCACACAACTGATAAAAGGTCCTCTGGAATGGATCGATATGGCTTGGACCACTGTTGAGAAATCAGATCCTGATGGGAGCTTGGATAAAGCATGCTCCATTGCCCGCTGGAGCTGTACCAGCAACTGCAGACAAGCTGCACTGCATTGCCTCAAACGGATGCTGGGTAAGGTTGTCATATGCAGCTCACAGGGTGAAATATAGACATGAATTTTGATAAGCTCCTGAAGCAGCTCAGCTCTGGCCTGTTTTTATGGCTGGGTACCCTTGGTGCTGCTCATAACCAGCCCTAAGTGTCTCTCTTTTTTGCCTCATTTGCTGTTGCTCTTTCATAGAATCACAGAGGGGTTTGGGCTGGAAGGCACCTTCAAGACCACCCAGTCCCACCCCCTGCCAGGGGCAGGGCCCCCTCCCCCCAGCCCAGGCTGCTCCCAGCCCCGTCCAGCCTGGCCTTGAGCCCTGCCAGGGATGGGGCACCCACAGCTGCTCTGGGCAACCTTTAATTTACTCCAATATCCTTGACTGGGATTTTCCTTTTTGCTCTGGAACTGGTGCACTAAGCACAACAGTAAAGAGCTCAGAGCCTGCTCGGGTCAGACATGAAGCAGCAGGACCTCAGAGCATCATGGTTCCAGGGATCCCACCCATTTCCCAGTGCATTGCAGGGGCTCCAGCTGGAGAAAGCCCATGGCACGGCTGCAAATCCATGCACGCTGTGACAAGGTGCCTTAGACACATATCCAGGTGAGACAGGAGGGAGGGAGGGATGTGCCCTTCTGACACAGGAATTGCCCAAAGCCACCGGAGATATAAGAGACCCAGGGTGCACCCATACACACCTTGCAGGGAGCCTTGGGCATCACGTGCCTCTTAAGCGAAGAAAAACCTGCGCAGGAACTGGAGCAGTAACAGGTTCTACCACCTCTGCACACAGACATAAAGCATCCTTGAGCAGCCCTGAGTCTGTGCCCTGAGGTCGCCCCAGACAAACCTCTGCTCCCTCTCTCTCCAACCTGGATGTGCTGCCAGGGATGGGTCAGCCTTACCCCTGGCTGACCAGGTCCACAGGGGTTGGAAGAAGAGGGGTGCAACAGCCCCCACCCAGGGTGGGACACCTCCCCATCCCATCCCAGCACAGCCAGCCTTGATGTCCCCATGCCCACCAGGAACACTACAGCCAAAATCAAACAGAAGCAGCAAGCACGGCCGACGCATGATCAGCTGGGCTGTGCAAAGCCCGGTGCCTGCTTCCAGCATTTAATCCCACCTCTAACCTGTTAAAAACCAGGGTTTTCAGGGAGGACAAGCTGATCCCACAGCCGGCTCCCAGGAGGCTACCCCACCTCCAGGTTGTTAAGCACTGGACAGTTTAAGGGACACATCTGCTCCAACATTTGCAAGAGGCAGAAGAAACCAAGAAGCCTGATTCACTCAGACCAGACCAGCTAAAAAAAAACCCAGCAGGATGCTGGCGGGAGCAAGCAGAGGCAGCAGCTCAGCCCTGAACACAGGGCTCCCCCCCAGGCTAAACCCACACCTCTCCAGAGCAGCAAAAGCACATGACAAAGAGAGTTGCATTCCATCACCTCGATCAATGGGCAGTTTGCGTCTTCACCCCCAGCTGCAGAGCTGCGCAAAGGCTTTCCCTCCGGCATTAACCCTCCCCTGCTCCCTCCACCGATTTTCTCAGAGCCAGGAGGTCACATCGGCTTTTTGTAACCAACGCTGTGATCCTGCTTTGGGTCAGGGTGAATCGGTTCCTCTCCCAAGGAATGTGCTGCCGGAGAAGCCTGGGTTTGGCCAGGGTCCCCAAGCGGCACCCACAGGGTCCCAGCCCAGGCCAGGTCCACACATCCTCCCCGAGAGCCTGCCAGGACCCGGGGTGAGAATGGGCACTGCTGTCAAAGGAGAAGCAAACCTGTAAGACAAACCAACAGTGGCAGCCTTGGGGAATGGGAAAACTCCCTGCAAAGGGAGAAATAAGTGGAGCTGCCTTACTGGAAAAAAAGACTCAAATAAATAGACGCAAGCAGAGAGGAAGCGACAAAAGACATGTGCAGAAAGCTGGCACGCAACAGGCGCGCAGAACATTTGTAGTCGCTCCTTTTTTTCCCCCTTTAGCTTTTAAGCTGCTGGGAAAATCCAGCTCCTAAGCCAAAAGGGTTCAAGGAGTCTTGCAAAACAACTCAGGAAAAGCAGCGTGAGAAATTTCGCATCCAGCAGACCCCCAGCCCGCCCTGCCGCTCGGAGGCAGAGCTCGGTACCAAAGTCATCCTCAGCATCTCCTCGCAGAGGGCAGCTGCTGCCATACTCACAATTTCAGGACTCTCCCGATCCCAGTCCCACTGCGCTGGGAGCAAAAGTTTTCCTCTGCCAGCGGCTGCTGAGGCCATTCACTACTTTTACTTCCCAGCCTGGAGGTGGGGATGGGTGTGTGGAGGTGGGGCTTAGGCTGCAATTTCAAAAGCCGGAGTACATTTTCACCAAAACTTTTGCAATCTCTGTCAATAGGAATTTTTTTTTTTTTTCGTTTTCCCTTCTCCTGAAGTTGCAATCCAAAAATGACAGAGCTGCCCATGTGGTTTGCTGATACAGGGCTTTGCAAACCGCTTACACAATAGTCCCAGTCTCCAAACCGGTCTTTGCTTTCTTTCCATCTCCTGGCTCTCCTCCCTGCAAAGGGTCCCATCCCTCTAGAGCTTTTTCTTTACATTCATTTTCTTATTCCATTTGCTTTATCTGCATTTATTTCTTTAACTTACGAAGCTGTGGTGTTAGCCTGGGATTTGTGATTGGGAGCGTTTGTTTATATAACCCCAGAGTATTTATTTTTCGATATCTCTCCCCATTGTTTTTTTGCACTAATTACTAAGGCACTTCCAGATAAGAACTGGAGGAGTTAACAAACAGCCAGCCCCCGTTAAAGCTGTCAAAGGCAAACTGGAATTTGTCTCTTTGGAGTTCTGGTGCTTTCTCAGCCCCACCAGCCTTCGCTGTTTGTTCCTCCTCCTCTCCCCTGGTTGTTGGATTTGCTCCATCTGCTGCCGGCTGGGATGGGGACGTGGACCCGTGTGTGCCACGGCTGGAGCTGGCCCTGGCCATCTCTGTGCTGCAGAGAGATGGGGGAGATGAGCTGCTGCCTGCACTTAGACACCATGAACAGAGGTGTGGGGTGAAAGCAGACAGAGCTATCAGCTTGTTCTGGAAATGCATTGGCAAAGAAAAGCTCGGTTGTCCCTTTTGTGTGAGCAGAGGTACAGAGGTTGTCCTACAACCTGGAATTGCTGGGACCCACTGCTGAGCACCACCAGAGAGGCAAAGCTCATCACAGGGGGGTTTAGCTCATCACAGCCTGGGACACCTGCAATCTTTGGGTGGAGGCAGGGGGATGTAGTGTGAGGATGTGGTCCTCAACAGGAGCTGGCTGGAGGTGCTGCGTTTAACCTGTGGGCTTGGAAATACATCCAGGCACCCAAGTGAGGATGCTCATCTTTACCCACTCCGTAGGCTCGATCCACTCCAGGATGTTGTTCTCCGTCACCTCTGCAGAAGAAGGTGATGGAACCACCACGAAACACAGCTGGAGATATTTCAGGTTCTCCAGAGAGCGGCATAAACTGCCTCTCTCAAAACAGGTCCTGGATGTTCATCCTCTGGACCTCCGGCCTCACTGGCCTTTTGCAGCTTCAAAATTCAGTATTCCCACCATTGACTGGGAAAATTGGCTCTCCCCACAAGCCCTAACTCTGCCTATATATTTCTCTGCTCAGAAAATCCAGGAACCTCTCTGTGACCATCTGCAGATGCACTAGCTCAGATGCAGAGTTTGATTTTATACAGCTTTTAGGTGGGACTGGGAAGACAGTCCATCTCCAGCTCCCTGCCCTTTCACTCTCTGCCTGCTACTGTGCCATGGTAGTGGGAAGCCCAGAGGCTGCTCAGGGACCTGATAACTTGGAAAAAGGTCAAGAAAGCAAAGGTCTTAGCAGAACAGCCTCAGTTATGGATCCTTCGAGGCTCATGCCCTCGGTCCAGGGGAGCACAGGTTTGGTAGGGCTCCAGGACTGCTGTGGCCATCGTTACCTCCCTTGAATTTTGAGGGGATGAAGAGGATGCCAACACAAGGCTGGCATGAGGTGTTTGGTCTGGACAGTTAATGCTGAATGTGTTTTACTGCTTGGCTTGATAACCCACAGTCCCTGGAGGTAACATTTTCAGGATCAAATACCATCAGACTCCATGAGCTGCTGCTCTCTCAGTGGATCATACACCCTTACCCTGCACGCATCTTCCAAGATCACTGTATAGTCTCCATAAAAACCATTTGAGTACATCTTTTTCAAAAAAAAAAAAAAACACCAACAACAAAGAGGTTGTTTTGAACATCTTCCAAAACCTGGATTTCAAATTCTAGAGGACTGGATTCACCCCTTCACCTGCTGCTGCCACTCGGCCAGAACAACACACCCTGCCCCGGTGCTGCTGCTGGTCCCTCCCGCTGCCTCTCCCAAGGATGCCTGGGTGTACACGGCCTCCGCTGCCCTGAGCATCGGTGTCTGGGGCTGTCTCAATTGCAAACAGGTGCACAAACCCAGGCGAGGTTTCCCAATTCACACTTGTATTGCATGATGTTGCAGCCTGGGAATCAGGACAGCTGCAAAGTCACATCCAAGGAGAATACGAGTACTGGGGGAGATGGAGAGATCTTTGGTGGGTTCCCCATTCTCTTTTCATCCCAAAAGCCACAAGCTCCCAGATGGAAAGTCCAAATGGGATATTTTCCAACTCAGGGTCGTGGTGCAGCAGCAGCTGAGAAAGGTGCAGTCACATTTTCCTCCTGGTGTTTCTTGATGGTGTCTGACAGACGGGATGCCCAGCCATGGGAAACGGGGCACGCTGGGCGGAGGGGCTTGATGTTTCTGAAGGGAAGATTATCTGTTTTCCCCACACAAGCTCATTAAATAGTAATTAAACAAGCACTTTATTAGCCCTAGCAGCAGAGATGCATTTTGCTAAGTAGGAGACAGCCAAATCAGTGCGTTCAAAAATACTCTTCGCCCAAGTGACCCTGAGCTGTCCTCCCGAGCAGGGCTGCATCAGACAGATAATGCACTGCAGAGAAAATAAACTTTATCAGCTCTCGTCGGCACTGCAGTATCACAGGAAGGCATTATTAGATCTAAAAAAACCTATTAATATTTTACAGCTGCATAACTCCTTTCTTTCCAGAAAGGCTGTGCAGCATACACAGGCAGTCCCCCAGGACCCACAAAAGATGATTAATTTGGGTGTAGGGGGTCGCAGCTCTTTGACAGGGGGGAATAACCCGGTGGGAAGAGGACACTCTCCAGCTGCAGAGGAGCAAGGTGCAGACACCCAAAATGGCCCAGACAAGGGGGTCATCAGCCCCCATGCCCAGAGAGCAGCAGGGAAAGGTGGACACCGCTTCCAGCAGCAATATCAAGCTGCGATATTGCACGAAAGAAGAGCACCATCTATTGACTCCTTTTACTCTTTTTCTAGCTGCTGTGAGCCAGCAGGAGTTTTCAACGTGCACAAGGCTGCCGCTTCACCCCAGGACCTGGGTGTTTGGCAGAGCACCCTGGAAGGCAGAGAAGTATCACCTCCTTGCAGCAAAACATCCTTGCCCCGATGGTCCAAGCTGGCTGCTCGCTGGCACAGCACCAGGTTGCATCTCCATGGTCAGACAGGTTTCTCCTGCAGCCCCAAAAGCTGCTCACCCATCTTTTCCTTTGTAGGGTGCAAAGAGCTTTCTGCAAAGCATTAGAGCTGAAGGGGAATTTGGCTGTAAGCTAACAGATGCCACAGGGCATGCAGCCCGGCCATGGCCGTCACACACAGCCCAGTGCGAGGAGGGGACAGCAGCCACCACCCCCTTGGGCTGTGGGAATTCAGTTAGCTATATATGCATTAGCTATACATGAATTAGCAATATGATTTGGTATTGCATCATGTGGGAATGGGATGCAGGCGAAACACTGGCAGAGTCGCCCAGAGCAGCTGTGGGTGCCCCATCCCTGGAAACATTTCAGGCCAGGCTGGATGGGACTGTGAGCAACCTGGTCCAGTGGAAAGTGTCCCTGCCCATGGCAGGAGTTTGGACTAGGTGGTCTTTAAGGTTACTTCCAGCCCAAACTGTTCTAGGATTCTAAAAAAGCCCATGAACTCCTTGGAAAGGGAGTGTTTCTCTGGGTGTGCTGGCCCGGTGGCTCCCAGCCTGGTGCTGTCTCCTGCCTGCTGCTGCCACTCTCTGACCAAGAGCTTTCCTGCAGCTCTTCCAGCTTTTAGGTCGCTGCAAGCCTTTGACCTTCAAATATTTGCATATGCAGACCCTGAGTGCGTCTCATGTAAGTGAAAAGGATAATTCCTATGGAAAACCAAGCATTAAGGGAGTCCCCGTGACTACAGCCAGACTGGGCTACACAAGGTGCTCCCACACCAGTCTCGTTACAGCCACTTCAGCGGCGTCAAACTCTCTGGAGGATGCGGTGGAAAAAGTGTTTCTTGGAACAATTAAAACCAGTTTGCAGCAAACGACAGCAGCATTTATCCTGTGCAAAGGCATGATAAAATCTCCTGTTTCTGAAATTACAGACATCTACGGATGAATAAACCAGGACTTCCAGCCTGGGAGAGGCCATGTTAGTGAGCTCCTATCTGCCCAGGCTCTGCTGGTTACTCCAGCTCTGCTCTTGGTCCAAGAGTTAAGCTGGGCTTGCAAAGGAGCAGCTCAGTGTCCTGCATGGGAGATGGAAGACATCACCTGTGGGGCTGAAGGCTGACCCTTTTCTGCACGTGGGGCTGGGAAAAAACAGCTGGACTAGGGCTGGGATTTTACAGTTCAGCTCAGAGCCAGCCAAAATCCAAGACAAAAATGTTTTGAATTCTGCAGAAATTGGTTGCAGAGCTGGGATCTAAACGGGGTGGCTGGAGTCCACTGGTGGTAATTAGCCACCTTGCTTCTATACATTTTGAAGCTGCTTTCTGAATCCCTGCCTTGCCTTTTAATGCGTGCAGGAGCGCACTGAGGGCTGTCAGCAGCTGTAGCACAGATGTTGATGCAGTTTGAGTTCAGAAGAGGAAAGCCAAAGACAAAACCAGAGGCTGAACTCATGGTTCCTTTCCTGTCTCTCAGCCACGGGACTTCCATTCCTGTCCTGAAGAAAGAGGAATCTCACGGGTTGTGCAAACGCAGTGAGAAGTATCCTTATTATTCTGCTTCCAAACTTCATCCTGGAATGCTTGTAGAGCAGCAGAGGAGGGAAATCTCAAGGCATACATATATTCAGCTGATATTTCAGTTCTTATGAATGGGCACTGCTATAGAGACACATGGGAGAGAAAATTGCGACAGAACTGGGTTTCGACATCTGCAGCAATAACTAGGAAAAGGCAGAGAGAAATCCTGCCTTGGGTAAAGGAGGAGGAAAACAAGAAAGGGAAAAACTACAACTTTCCCCCATTCTGTTCTTGCAAAACTGCCAGCCCGCTCCCTTGGGCATAACTATTTTGGGACAGCATCGCCTGTGATGTGTGAGATGCCTTCAGTCATGGAAAGTCTTTCAAAATATGGGGTTTTATGAATAACACAGAAGGAATAATGTTTCCTGAAGGATATGCTTTGACTTGAAAACCTTCCAGCAGGAGATTAACGCCGCACTCAGAGGCTGCCTGAGCTCAGAGCATTTATGTTCCTGCATAATTGCACAAGATGCACTTCTCAGAGAGTTTCAAGTCTATTAATGCACTTCACTCCTCGGGGACATGGTGTCAGAGAGACTGTGATTTATGGACAGAGGCCATCATGCTGTTTGTGATTCAGTTTTTTTTAAAAAAAAAAACAGCTTGCAAGTCATGATCCTTTGCAGTCTGGTCCAGATTTCTACCCCTCACTACATCTGAGTGCTACGTGTTAATTGGAAAACCTAATGGCATTATGTAAAGGCTAAAACTTGAGTACGCACATAGCAAGAATGCACTGAGAGGAACATCTGGTTCTCTATTTTTTTCTGGGTTTTTTTTTTGTTTGTTTTGGGCGTTGTTTGGTTTTCTTTATGAAGCACATCATACAAGCGGGGCCACCGTGGAAAGCAAAGTCTTCCCTTAGTCGAGGATGTCCACTGGGTGAGCACTTACAGCCGCCACCCTTTCAGCACGGCTTTAAAATGCAGAAGGTACTTTGCAAACACCTTTGTTGCCCACGTGGTCTTTCTGCTGAGGCTGTAGATGGATACTAATTAACGGTGTTCGTGATGGCAGCAGAATTATTGAAGCTGAATGCATGGGAAACAGCCACCTGACCATGCCTAGTGTGGGCAGCTTGATCTACATCTAATGGGGAGAGCAAGGTCCTGCCATCTCCTGCCATTCCCTAAAGCTGTTCTGTCCATGCCGGATAACAATTAGCCTTAATTGCTTCTAATGACCTGAGTGCCCACAGCATTGCTATGAGGGGGGGCAGGGTTTCTCCTAAGAAGGATCTTATTGAAAAGTAATTAGTCCCTGAGCCAGACTGCAGCGAGTTCAAGGCAGGCACCACCGGGTGCTTAATAATTGAACGAGTTCTTGCTTCTTGGAAGCATTTGTAATTTGCAGTTATTATTGAAGTGAGACTTTACATGAATTTATACACAGAAATCCTTAGAAGAACTGTGCCTTTATCAGCCCTCAAAGTTATCTAAATTTTAATACACTTTGTCTTTACTACAGTAAGCTAAATAAATTGCTAGGCAAGTAAATGCTATTACAGCCCTGCTAAAGCACTGAATGCTTCCCATTTTCACCAGCACCCTTTTTCTTTTTTTCTGAAGATTTTTTACTGTCACCTACCAATTGAAATGTAATCCCACCAAGGCCAGACCCAGCCCAATCTAAAGGGATGAGAAAGAACTGTGGTTGGTCTGTAGAATGGGAAGGTCCTCGGGAGGCAAAGCCAGGCTGTATGGCCCAGCAAGGAGAGACATCCTGTTTGGGCTAAAGTGATTTAAAAAATCATTTTGACATTGCAAAACTCCATCTGGGAGAATTTCAGTCAAAAATGTGTGGGAGTGAGAAATATGGTCCTTCAAGAAATGCAGCCCATGAGAGATGACAACTCCAGGGGGAAGAGAAGGGTTTGGGGATTTTGCTCTCCATGATGCCACCAGCTGGATATCGCTGAAACTGGAGAGTGATGCTGCAAGAATGCAGGGGACAAGGAAGGGCAGATCAGTTCCAGCAGAATCCAAACAGGATTCCCCCCAATACTGCAGATTAAAGATTTATTTCTTTTTTTTTTTTTTTTACTGTGTCCTCACCAGGAAATTCCAATAATAACAAAAGTCATCCTGAAATTGCTCTGCCCTAGCACAGACTTTGCTAGGGAGAAGGAGGCCAGTGGAGATGTGAGAGGGTTGCATGATGAGCAGCTCTCCACACAGACACTCACTGGCTTTCATCCATAAATCCTGAATGAGGAGCAAAGGCAGCAGGCAGGGAGAGCAGGGAAGGAGCAGGACCCAGATGAGGACCTAGACCCACGCAGAAATAGGGTTAGTCCTAAGAGGGGTTAGCGATGAAGATGATGATGGGTCAGTCCACCCAGCACCCCAGGTGTATCTCAGTGCAAGGAGTGTGGAGGGAAATAGGAAGAGCTGGAAGCCTGGACTTACTTGGGTCAATGTCTCCTACTGACCCACTAGAGACCCAGTGAAACAATTCACGTAACTCAAATATTAATAGAAAAAGGACTAATGTTTTCAGGAAGGGCAGACAGGGGCAAAAGAGGAGTGTGATGGCTTCGGTACCATCACAGAGGTACAGATTTATTCTGGAGTTCAGACCACACCAAGGATTACACTGGCTACAAGCCCCTAGGAGAAGGGACAAGAAAATGAATGCTGTTGTGTGGGTCTGCTAGAAAGCCATAAAGATCAGGTGGAGGAAGATTTGCAGGCAGCTAACAGGGTCAAAAAACCTGGAGTTTACAGAAATGAGGGATTTTTAATTCAAGGGGAGGATGGAAAGTGCTGTAAGAGCGTGGGCTGGTGCTCTGGCTTTGAGCCAAGAAGGAAGCCCAGGGAAGGTGGGAACCAGGTGAGATAGCTGGGACAATACTGAAGAGCAGCAGGAGCACATAGCAGGGAGCCAGCCAGCAAGGACAGCCACCAGAGCTGCAAGGATGGCCACCAGCGCACAGAAAGGAGGAAGCCCAGGGAGGAGCTGGTCTTCTGCTCCGTTGTGGCATTGCCAGCCAACACAGCCTAATGGCTTTTTTCACATCAATGTTCACCGAAAGGTCAACAGCAGCTGCAAGCAAAGTGGACACCTACAGTGGAGGGGAAAGGATGGAGCCACAAATGGTGAAAGAGGGGTTTGGGGAGTGCTTGGATAACTTCAGTATTTTAAAATTACTTGGGCCTTATTTTAGAAGACTGAAGGACAGTGTCATTGCCAGTGCTGGGTTTGGAAAGTCATGGCAAGAGGCTGTAAATCTGGAATAGCGCAGAGCAAAAGCAGCTGAGAAAACAGGCAGGAGCCACACTAAGCCCCGCTGTGCCAGCTGCACGCGGAGATAAGCCAAGCTTAGAGCCAGCTACTGCTGACAGCCAAGGAGGGACAGCATGGGCAGCACCGCAGTGACATTCAGCAAGCTCCGAAGTCCTCTCCATCACAACCTTTGCCTCAGCAGGATGACACGGAATAACCTCAAAATATTGAAGTTTAATTTTTTTTCCTTTGATTTCCAAATGATTGAGTCTCACAGGAAAGCTGACGTGCTCCATCATTGATCTCTGTTCTATGCCAAGAGAGCCTCCAATGAGCAGGACACTTGGCCACCTCTCCAAAGGGCTGAGCTCAGCTGCAGCAACATCAGAAAAATACCTCCCAGGCACAATGGCCCCTTCTCATCAAGTTAGACTAATTGGGTTTTCTAAATAGGAGAAGAAAATGTCCACATCTGAGCAACCGTCCTGCTTGCAAGGAGCTCTCAAGGTTGCAGGAGCAATTAAGAAGAAGACACCCATGTCCAGGCGGCCAGCAGCCCACCCCTGAGATGGTCCAACAGTGGCCCCAAGAGTATAATCATTTACAGTGCAACATTCCCCTGAGTCAGGACGGTCACTATTTAGCAACCTTGACTTTCTTTTCCACTGACATCCCAGGTCCCTCCTTGAATTTGTGTCAGCTTTATCTTGTAGTATGCCATGGGAGGAGTTTAATGACCGGATGGATGGGACTCCTTATGAAGAGCCACCTCTTCTTGTTTGCTTTGACGGACCTGCTGGTGGCTTCATTGGATGTCCCTGGAGTCACAGTGCAAATTCAGGCATTTAGGTTGCCTAATGAGAGGTGGTAGATGCCCCATCCCTGGAAACATTCCAGGCCAGGCTGGACTGGGCTCTGAGCAACCTGGGCTGGTGGAGGTGTCTCTGCCCCTGGCAGGGGGGTGGGACTGGGTGATCTTGAAGGTCCCTTCCAACCCAAACCCTTCTGTGATTCTATGATTCTAACATGAGGTCTGCAGGGCCCTGATCAATGCACATCTCACTATAGGGCTCCACCTGACCAAATGGAGATTCCCACCTCCAGGTAGCATCTTTGGGCCCAATAGAAAAAAAAACAAAACAAAACAAAACCAAAAAAACAAAAACAAAAACAAACAAAAAAAAAAAAAAAAGGAGGCTCTGAGGACATGGTGCCTTGAGCCATGCAGGTGACAGTCCCGTTCAGAGGAGGAGGCTTGACTGGTGGCCACAAAGGTTTTTCCAGCCAACCCATCCAGGGCCTGCACCGTGGGTCCAGGACAGACACTGCAAACCCTGGCAAGCCTTGCTCCACCAGCGCATCGCTGCAAGTCCCTGTGCTAGGCACGGCTGTGCTGACAGAACCCCAAACCCTTTCTTAGCTCACAGTGCTGCACTAGGGGGTGTCAAAAGCGCGTCCATCGCTCACGAATCCAGCCATAGAGGAAAACCTGGATGCTGTATGCAGACAGCGGGCTTGTGTGGCTGATGGACACTGCAAGGAGGTAAGGCGTGAGGGGCTCCCACCCAAGTGCCAGTCACTTGAGCCATGTATCCCCCCAAAATAACGGGGGGTGCGCTATTTACATGCTGAAAAGCTGGTGGGAACATGCAGAGCATCAGCTGGTAGTTACCACTGAAGCTTGGGATGGAGATGGGTGATAGAGGGGATGGGCAAGTGGGCGGATGGATGGAAGGAAGGATGGATGGATGACCTCTTCTGCCACCGGCAAGAGAAGAGGAGGAATCGGGCGGGCCCTAGGGACACTGGGCCCCCCCCAGGCGGGGAACTGTGTGCTGGTGTGCCGGGGGGTGGCAGTGTTAGAGCAGAGAAGGAGGACGCTCCCTCCATGCGAGCAGGGAGCCTGCAAAGTCCCGGAGTCCGGATGCCCGGAGCATCCTTAACCCTCAGCTCAGCAGCTCTCCAGAGACTCCTGGGGCTGGGAATGAATTTTATTTCTGTGCACATCTCTGGGCAAAGAGAGGAAATAATTAAAAGAAAAATAATTTAACTGTCAATTTTTAGCTAGGCAAAAGGAAAAAACAAACAGCAGTTCTGGGTTCTTGCTGCTCACAGTTTTGTGTGAGCTAGGACTGCAGCCACCTGCATCTGGAGCGGGTCCTAGGGACATCTCGGCTTCCTGCCAGTCTCAGTTTCCCCATCTGCAAAGTCAGGGCTGTTCAGATGAATTTCCCAGTGAATCAAGTCACCACCACCCACCTCTCAACCTACTGCACAGAAAACCCCCAGCCCTGCCTATAAATCTGGGGCCACTCACCCGAAGAGCAGCTGGGAAGCTGTGGGGTACAAGCTGCATAAGACCGTCTGTGCTTTGGGGAATCACTGACTCTTTCATCCCTTCCTAATAGCATGGCACATGCCTCGTGCACAGACAAAACACACTGGGGGAAGGAAGGTGTCACCCTCACCCTGCCCCAATACCCCTCTCTGTTCTCTTTTTTGCAACTTGAGCTATGGGGACGATTTGTATAGGATTCACGCACTGTAGGGAAATGCATTTTTATGGCATCCAAATACTGATTAGATCTCACTGTGACATTCACCTTGTTTGTAGCACATCCATTTATTAATCTTTCCTTATCCAGCTATTTTATTAAGAATTGATTGTGCACGCTTGGCAAAATTGTGTAGCTGAAGAGTGACATCCAGTGTTTTACGCACACAAAGACAAATGAGTATTTTCCTACCCAGAACTTTTGGAATTCAAAATCAATGGGGTGGTCAATAATCTTTTAAACTGGGTTCATTATTCCAAAAGCATTGGTTTGCTCCTATATAGGATCACTCCCAGCTCAAGCACGGAGGAGGGCGAAGAGGATGGAGATATGGTGGACGCAGATCTGATATGTGAATCCACACAACAGCAGGACCAGGGGATGCTCACTGAAATCAGTAAAGGAATAGGTTATAACAGGGAAGTCCTGGTTTTATGCAGCAGGCAATGAATCTTGGGCATTCGCAGCCCATGAGGCTGTAGAAATGCAGAGGACCAGCAGGTTAAAGGGGAATTTACAGCCCACAAGGCTGTAGAGATGCAGAGGACCAGCAAGTCAAGTTGATGGACAAGTGGTCGATGAACAGATGGTGAAGGGGCTGTGTGACAGTGTTGGCTTCTGGGGCAGTGTGAATGCAGAGGAGCCCAGGAAGGGGCTTTCCCCATCAGCATCTCCACTGTGAACAGCAGATGGGGTGAGCTGGGCCATGGTCTGACACGGCTGGGCACCAGCTGTGCTCCTATGTTCTTGGCCAAACACTGCTAATTTATTTTTTTATTATTATTTTTATGGTTTATTTTAAAAACAGAGAAATAATGAAACAGAAAGAGTGAAATCTATTTCAGATAGCATCCATGTAAGAAATTTTTGCATAAATGAATTCTTCACTGGAGCTTTTCTCTTTAAATCTAGCATATATATGAAAATGAAAGTATTTGCCGGCAAGTCATAGTTAGGAGAATGAAAGCACTTGTGCTGCTCTGGGACATCCACAGGGTACAGCGGAGTTTGCTTATGGGAGAACGAAAAGTGGCTCCAGGGTGACGCCCCACCTCTGCAGAGCAGCCCAAAGTGTAACCTCTCGCCACAGACCAAGTCACCCAGAACTTCTTAATGTGTCAGATCTGCAAATAAACAAACCAAAACAAAAAGTTTAAAACTTTAAAGCTCTTCCTGCATGCTCACTGGGACCCAAGCAATCAGAGGCTCAGGCTCCCCGAGGTTTCAGCACACTCCAGCACCAGCCCTGCAAGCCCTGATTACGCTGTCCCCAGATATTAATTATTCTGAAAAACATTTCTAAAACCCCAAAGAGCTGCAAGCCACGGAGAGACCAATTTCGCTGTTTTTACCAGCATTGCCACCCAAGTGTAAGAATGAGTGTTTCAAAGCAAACACATTTGGAAATGCAACTTCTTCCGAATGTTCACGGGGAGTATTTTTAATACGAGGACCCAGGAGCTCTGCCATCAGGGGCACCACGTCCACTCGGATGCAATCAGAAATTCAAGTGGGAAATTGTTCCCAAAAATGTACGTTAGAAAATGCATGGAAACAAGCAGAGTCATTACCTGCCCTGTTTGCGCTAAGCATGGCCATGGCTTAGTGTTGACATTACTTGTTCTCATGTCCACGGGGCAGGGCCAGATCCTGCCCCCTGCATGGCAAAAAGTGGACACATGCCCCTGGTCTTCTTGCACCAAGAGGTGCTCCAAGAAGTGACCGCAGAAACCAGATGACCAGAGATGAGCGTGCAAGGGGGGACAGGGTAGGAGTGGCAACCGCGTTGGTTTGCAACTTGTCAGTTTTTGAAAAATTGCAGAACAATTTGCCGATTGAGGGAAGGCGAGGGTGGGACATGTGGTGTCTGGGCTCTGAGCAGGGAGTGGAAACCACAGGGAGCACCAGTGAGACCCATGCAATGGCAGACAGCAGAGGAGAAGCGGTTCATGAGCTGGAGGAGCAGTGTGGCAGTGGGAGAAGGTAGCTCAGACAAGTCTGAAGGCGAAGGGAAAGAGAGGGTAGAAAAGGAGACGAAAAAGTAATGAACTGAGCTGAACTAGCATGAAGCTTGGCTCTTCTGCCACACCCTAGGAAGAGTGGGAGCTCCCAGGTGAAAGGACTTGGCCTTCAAGAAGCACCAGGGTCTCATTCAGGAAGGTCTGGTCGGCTTCTGCCTGACAGCTTTGCTGCCCTGTCCCACACCTGGCCAGCTGTGCTTGGGAAGCAGGGATGGCACGGGAAGGCTGCTACTCAGTCAGCCGTAGCACAGGGAAGGGATCTGTCCCCCACCCAAACCCTGGCACAGGTTGCTCAGAGGGGTCGTGAAGTCTCCATCTGTGGAGATACTCAAAACCTGACTAGACAGAGTCCTGGGCAACCTGCTGCAGGTGACGCAGATGATCTCAAGAGGTGCCTTCCAACCTCAACAATTCAGTGATGTGGTCATTTGTCTTAAAGCATTTAGCAGCCTCCTTTGCTGACATCTGCCAGTCACACTTGAGCAAGTCCCTGCAGCTTCATGTGTAGCATTTTCATGGTGCAGCTTCTCCAGCTGTTCCAGATGTCTGCTTCCAAATGAGATGAGCTTCCCCAGGGGAGCATCTCACCCATCATAGCCTTGGGCCAGAACAGGGACCTCAAACCTGATAAGGTGTAAGCATTTGTGCTGACCTCTCCATCCTCCCGCCACCATGGCCATCCCACCTCGGCCAGCTGCAGACACCATGGTGGTGACAGCACTGGGGTCCTACAGATCTGCACTCCCGGGAGGACATCTCTCACATACCACCAGACATTGGTGTGCTCAAGACCATACAACATTCAAGTTAAGCAGACTGTTGCAAACCAACACCTTGAGTGACTTTGTCCTGTCCCCAGGGAAGCCAGTGATGACATTTTAAGCCGGAGCCGCTATTAGTCCTGAGGGTGAGGGTGTTTCACAAAATTGAGGAGTTTAATAAAATTGCCATCCTGAGGGAAGGATTGTTGTCCTGTAACATTTTTCCCCATCAATTATCTATCAGAGGCTAGATAATCCCAGGATCACCTATAGCGGGTGCATCTGAAGCTACCTGTAATTAAAAATTAAATTACAGCTGACAAGATCACATCTGGAATGGTTTATAGTAAGCAATGAGCTCCTCCTCCGTGCCATACAAGAGATATTTTATCACCTGTTCTTCTAGAAGAATATCAGAACTATATGTTCAAATGACTAAACGTAGGGGAGACTTTTCTCATCCCTACTCTAAGCCCAGGAAGCCACAGTTATGTGGGTTTGTCTACTTGGAAATGCAGCTGGTGTCTTCTTGTTAGTCCCTGGAGTGAGATGTGGACGGCAGGAATATATCCACAGCAGAAACATGATGGAGAAGGTGTGAAACTCACACCAAAACCTCAACAAGTGTTGTCAGCACTTGGAGGCTGTCAAGGGCACTAAGTCCATTCAGGGGGGACTTTGCACAGCTCCACCATCTTCTTGATTCTGGCTCTGATGGCTTTTGGTCAGGACATGACTGGAGAATGGCAGGGGGTGAGAAATTTAGGAAAAAATACTGAGGATTCAAAGATGCCTGCAAACCACCCATTACAGTAAAAGTTTATTTCAAAGATTCTGTTTAAAAACTATCTGGCTCACTCTGGCATGAATCCCATCTCACACTTTACACAGCAAACCACACTGGGATCCGTCTTTGTGTCCTCACATTCCCAAAAAGATCCCAACCTCTTGCCAAGCCCTCAGTGATGCTCTGCTGACCCCATCTCCCCCAGTCTGAGGATTCAGCCTCAGGAAACTGGACCCAAGGAACTGGTATCTAAACCCCACCTATATTCTGGCCTGACTTCTCTTCCCAGGGATCATTCTGGGCAAAATGATGAGGACACACTCCAGGAGCACCACCAGACCCCACCACCTAGCAGAGCTCTCCAGCTCTTTCATTTATAAAATACATGACTGCAGTTTGGAGGAATGACTGGGTCAGAGCAAAAGAAGTGAGACAGGTTTGAGTTTTTGTTAGGTATCTAGATGCTCCTGAGATGCAGGTGGGTGCAATTATTCACCAATTGCTAATATGGTAATCAAATCCATATTTTTCTGTATGGTGTCCATGGGTGATCCTGCACCACAGAAGCCTGAGTGCACCAGAACCTATTTACACAGGAAAGGATTTAACCCTCTCTAATTGCAATCCAACAGCTTTCACTGAAGACAGTTAAGGGACAGTGAAGGTATTTACGTAGGCACCTGGAGCAAGGGGATGTTTGTGCGGGAGGTCATTTGGAGAAGGAGTTTAGTTTGGTATCTATGAATTGCACCTCAAAGGGAATGTCTCCATTCATTGACCACAGAGCCAGGTGGCACTGTCTTCTCATGCCACGTGCCTGGATTTCCCAGTCCACGCAGCTCTCAAGGGCTGTCATTTTTTTCCCTTGGCTTCAGCCATGCTTGACAAAGCCTCCAAAAGAAGAAGCTGTGAGGTTTAGAGGCAACGGTCTCAGGGATGGAGAGGGCAAGGAGATGGGCTGCTCACAGACAGCTGAAGTAGTCACCTGGTTGTCCATGTAAAGGGGTTGTACATGGGCCAACATACCTAGACATACCTGAGCACGGTGTATGGAGCAGTCCTGGGCTCCTGTCTGAGGTGGAATTAAGAACCAGGGGCCAACCTGCAGGGACGGTACCCAAGGAAACTCCCAAGCGGCCAGAGATATTGCCCAGCACGTTGTCTTTGTGATTTCCCATCCTCCTACAACCAGCTAAGCCATGTACCAGGCTTGACCTAAAAATCCTGAAGAAAGGAGATGGAGCTAGACCAGATACAGCTCAGGATCCTCTGTGGTTGTGTTTGTATTCGAGCTGTGCCCGCACTTGGGAGAGCTGCTGCTGGCCCTCCCTGAGAGCGGCTCCCCTGCCTTGGCCATGCACTACGCCATCAGTGTATGCCTCGGGTGGTGTGGAGGGGGAGATGGAGACTTTTGCACCCTCCAGAGCGTGACCCAGGCATTGGAAAGGAAATGCCAAAGGAAGGGCCAGTATTGAACCAGGGGAAGCTCCTCCAGGTCTGGAAAGGAAAGACAGGTCTTCCTCCAGTGTTTCTCTACCGGCCTCAACACCACAGCTCACTTCCATCACACGACAGACTCTGTCTGGGTAGTGAAAACTCATCCTTTGCTGCTTCTGACTATGCAAATCTGTTGTACGATCTCCACCTGCTGTGAACTGCGGCATGCAGCAAGGGGATTCAAAACTGTTGAGACGCTCCATCAGGAACAGAACGTGTGGCTGTCCCAGCTCAAGGCAAGAAAACATCTTGGAGAGCATCTCTGGGGAGCATCTCTGGGTGGGGAGCAGGGCAGCACCTTCAAACACCTTCAATATCAGTAGTGGCTTTGCTGGTTGATTACTGCAGGCATTTTGCCCTTCCTACCAAAGATAACATTAAGGAAGGGGAAGACCTTGTTATAACTTCAAAGTGCAAGTGAGTTATTGTCGCTATTATTCTGTTAATACAATAATATTTGTCTGACTAATTAATTGTTTCGTTTTGATTTACTTTTTTCTCATGGGGTCCAGGATGGAAAAATATTATTGCAATACTTGTCAACAGGCTTCCAAAGAAGGAGAATTTGATCTGCTATGCCTGAAAACAACTTCAAATCAATGCTAATTTTAAGGACATTCATGCTGGCAATTTTAATTCAATACAATAAATTATCTTGGTTTTTTTAATAGAGAGGCATTGTTTATACAAATTACATCCTCGAAGCTTACCAGTTCAGAAAAAGTAATAACAAGAAAGAAATGGAGAAGGGTAGATTAGATGAGAAGTAGAGAGTAAACGAGATATCAATTGTATTTAAATCTGAGTGCGGTGGAAAATCTTTTTATCTGTAATATTAAATGGATCTCTCCTATATGATTACAGAGATGAATTTCTGGGTGAAAGGTAAAACTATCTGAAAATTGCCAGAGATTTAATGATGTTAGGAAATTGCAAAAGACCAACCATTACTCTCAACTACTTGTGGCCAAGCACAAAACATTTCCAAAGGAGTTTTATTTCCCCTCTCTTAAATTGGGATACAGAAAACAAGAAAAGGCATAAAAACTTAAATAAGCTGCATGTCACCTTTTTTTTAGCATAAACCTAATGAAAAAAAGGATGGGTTTTCTTCTGAACATTATCTTAGTCTTGATTTACCCAAAGTTAGAGAAAACAGATAAATTCCAAAGGAATCTGTGCCTATGAAAGCGCAGCAATTGTTTCATGGATTGAACAGAAGATGCTGGAAGTTTCCAAAATGTTTATTTTGCTGCAGTAAACAAGCATATTCCATAGGGTTTGGGCAGAATAGTCCTTTCCGACTTGCATTAAATCTTTATGAGCAACAAAGGAAGTATTTCTATTGAGAGGAAAGAAAAACTTTGGAACTCAGGAATCTTAAAAGCTCATCATGTAAAATGAGTGGAAAAGTACGGCACGGTCTTTCATACCCATCCTGGAGAAATCCAAAAGGTATGACAAGTTTATATGAATAATGCAATTTCAGAGCTACATTACGTAAAGTGCAGACATGTGAGAGCTTTAAGTCATCACACAGTGTACCCCTCCATCTGAGCTGAAGTCACTGATAGATACTTATTCCTAGCTTTTTATTACAGTGTCTTTGAACTTTATGAATCTCTGAAACATTTCTTACTATGGTAAAAGGCATGATGCTGACCTACATTAGCCAAAAAAATTACTGTGAAAATTCCTTTCCTTTTATGTACCAGGGAACAACCTAGAAGTCAAAAGAAATTCTACATTTTCATCTGAATTTCAGCGACAGCAGCTGATGTTATCCACGTGCTGCAATGGCTGTGGGAAACACAGTGAGCCACAAGTAGCCAACCAGAGGTAACACAGGTATGGAAAACGGTGATTAAAATGACTTTGGGTGGCAAAGGTTGTAATAACCTAGCAAAAGAGAGATGGATGATTGAATACTGCTGAGTTAATTCCCTACATTCCCTTAGAGCAGAGAAACGGGCGTTTCCATAGTGCGGCTCATCTCCTCCTTGGTGCAGAATGGGACAGAGGAGCTGCACGCCCCAAAATCCCCTTTTTCCCTACAGACCAGAAAAGGGACCCAGGAGGACCAGTCCAGATGCAGGGGTTCTGCATGGAGACTACCCAAAGCTAGGTGAGACGAATCCTTGCCCTCCACGCCCAAAGCTGAAGAGCGTGCCATCTGCAGACATAATCTGCATCATCAACAGAGACTCCAGATCATCTCAGTTGCAGGTTAGAGACAAGAGGGGCTGAGCTGTGTGCTCACAATGTGCTCAGCTCTGCGAGATTTCATCCAATGTGTGTTTTCCTTGCAGAACCTCTGCAAAGCTCCTTAGAGATATGTCTTCCTGCACATCAGCCTACTTCCTTACTCCTTCTTAACCCCTGCAGGCGTTTTGACCAGCCCCACCACGGAAAGCTGCAGCAGCAATGCTTCCACTAAAGTCTTTTTCTTGGTGGGCTTTCCAGCTCTCCAGGATTTCCAGACTTCCCTCTTCATTATGTTCTTGCTATTCTTCCTGCTGGTCCTGGTTGGTAATGCTGTCATCGTCACCGTGGCTGTGGTTGACCATACACTCCACAAACCCATGTACTTTTTCCTGATTAACCTCTCTGTGTTAGGCGTGCTATTCATAACCACCACCATCTCCAAAATGCTGGCAATGTTCCTGGACAATGCTAAAACCATCTTGTTTCAGGGCTGTTATCTGCAGATGTACAGTTTTCATGGGTTGATGGTAAACAAGGCGCTTCTCCTGCTGGTCATGGCTTATGACCGCTATGAAGCCACCTGCAACCCCTTTCATTACCCAGTCAAGATGACAAGAAGAATGAACATCCAGCTGGCAGCGAGCACCTGGATCACTGCGCTGATAATACCCGTGCCCATCATCATGCAGACCTCTCGGCTGGCTTATGGACACACAGCCAGGGTTCACCACTGCTTTTGTGACCACCTGGCTGTTGTACAAGCCACGTGCTCAGACTTCAGTGCCGATTTCCAGACCTTCTTGGGGTTCTCCATTGCTATGACAGTGTCGGTCATCCCTCTGTTGCTCGTCACCCTCTCATACGTCCACATCATCCTCTCCATACTAAAGATCAACTCCAAAGGAAGACGCATGAGAGCTTTTTCAACATGTACTTCCCATCTGCTTCAACATGTACTTCTCTGTGGCGTATGTGTCCTACAAAGCAGACATCCCCGTTGATGTCCATGTCATGAGCAACATTGTCTTCTCTATTTTGACTCCCTTGTTAATTTATACATTACGGAACAAGGAAGTAAAATCCGCAGTTAAAAAGTCTATCCTGAAAATCTTGCCCCTTTAAAAAAAACACAGTTTATGTGAGTAAAATTTACAGCAGTGCAGAAGCCTCATGCTATTTATTATTTCAGTCCTCTGGTTAATAAAGACATTGTCACCTTCAGAGTTCTGTCTGAGCTGTGGCATATCCTACGTTCACGTATTTCAGCCTACTTCTGTGAAGTCTTCAGTAGACTTGCTGTAATATTTATAATTTTCCAGTCTGGTTTCTATCCTTCAGTGACTAAATCACTGAAGCACTAAATAAAGCTGTGCATGCACTAAATAAAGCTGAACTAGAGCGTTACCATGTTTCTTTACGCTTTCCCCTCCGTGGTGCAGTGTGGAGGATGCATTATTTTAATCCCTCCATTAAAGACTTTCAGGGGTGGAAGCAGTTATTTTCCCTACAAATGACAGAGGTGACCCTAAGCTGCTGCTCCTGGGCAAGGAAAGTACAAAATCACTTTCCAGGACTGCAGAACTGAAGAAAAAGTTAAAGATAAATTAAAAATGCAAATTCAATTAATGAAATGGTGTCTGTGTGCAATTCGGGGCTATCAGCCACCTCTTACATCCCACCACATGATTCACAGGTTCCTGCACTAGGAAAGCCACGGTGAAGCAACAGACAATAAAACACCATGAACCTCCAACCTGAGGCAGAGATGTTACCAAGCATTGTAAACTGTCATTTTTTATCTAGAGCTTATTTAATTCATTTTTTCCTCCAGAGCAGACAGATAGTCCAGTGCAAATGAGCATCTCTGACCTTTTGAGACATGCCTGTTTTTTTCTAAGAGTAACATACTGAAATATATCTTTCCTACAGCATCTGTTTAACATAACCTTCCAAAGCTCGTTAAAAGTGTTTGGGGTTTGCAACACAGATTCGGGGGAAGTCTTGGGCTAGCTCCTCACTTGTTCTTCACATTTTTAACTCAAGATGCAGATTCAACCCATTGCTTTGACAGCCCATGTTAGACTAGACGGGTCTCCATTTCCAGTGCACTAACACCTTCAGCCTCCTGTGACCAGCCTTCAATGCTCTCGGCTGCCTCTGAGCGGAGTACCAAGGGAGCTGAAGAGCAGAAAACTGCCAGGCTGTCAAGGATGTGGCATGACCATTCGCCTGCACTGCCCACCACCAAAAATGGACACATACATTGGGAATTCATTGAAAGATACCTAAGAAAGAATTCATCTAAACATAGCGGTTGATTTGGGTGGAGGATGTTGGTTTTAAAATGTTTTTTAAACATTTCCCTATCATGCAGAGCAGAGCATCTTCTCCATCATGAGCATGTGAGCAGGACCTGTGAGCTTGTAAGAGTCACCGAAGGCCACATTCATGATAGGGAGGATGCTCTGCACATTGGCATGACATTGTCTTGGTTGCCTAAAAGTGGCCACCATGCTTGGGCATAGGTCTGTACTCCAAATGAGGAGACACCATGGGATCTAGGCAGATTTGTGTGCTAACAAGCACACAAAAAAAGCAGTGATCCCTCTTCACAAGACAGGAGACCTGCACACATGTCAAGAAAGAGGTTTCCACCAGGTATCTTGCAGATGCACTAACGAGCACACCAAGTTCAGGTGCCTGAAGAGCTTTTGTGGGACCAGGAGGTCTCTAATGAGCTTTGAGGACTTCCAGGATTAGATTCTGTTTGAGAGTAGGCGCCAAAGACCATTAATTTTCCCTTGGTCCCATCTTTTGCAGAATCTGGGCTTTGGGTCTGGGAGAGCTGACATTTCCTTGCAGCACAAAGCTCCACCACTTCTAGTTTGACTTGAGTGGAGTTTTCAGTTGAGATCTCCTCCTAACAAAGCATTTAGCAGTGAAGAACTGTTCACAACAGCCAGTAAAATGTTCTTTTTTTATTACTCTCACTTTAAAAACTTAATCCTTATTTCCACTTTGATGTTACTAATTTCCCACCATAAGATCTTGTTTCATTTTTTGTCTGACAGCAGATCCCTGTTGCCCATGTAAATTCACATACAAGACGATCAAACTCTTCCTTAATGAAGCACCCAGAGGCTCTCACTGTAATACACATTTTCCAAACTTTGAACAATTCTCAAGACTTTTCTCCCAACCCTCTTTATGTTGTAACATTCTTCTTGAAGAATAATCATAAAACCAGGATACAATAATCCTGTATTGGCTGCACCATCATCAAACAGAGATATCACTACAGAAATGCTTCCAGCATTCCCCTCCTTATACAGGATTGTTCTACTCCTCTCAACAAATCATTTTGCAGAGACAAGTGTTCATGAGGAAAAAAGCCCTAAATATACAAATTTTAGCTACTATTTTGATTGCATGGATTTTTCCAAGTGCCCTGAGGATGGGAAGCAGCCAGCACATCGAGCAGGGAGCTGTGCAGAGCCCGGCATCGTGGAGGTGCCAAGCCCAAACCAACCATCAGGGCTTGCGTGCCTTTTTCATCCACAGCTTGGGAACTCCTCCCAAATCCCTGCGATGGAATGCTGGAAAGGGATTACATATCCAATGCAATCCAAGGGAAGAGGGAGCATGGTCGATGCAGAAATGGGGAGTGCTGTGCTCTCCCCTCAGCTGGCCATCAGGAAAAGAAAAATTGAGCCAAGGAGAAAGGATGCATTTGGGTTTCCCACGCCAGCGGGTAGGTAGTTTTAAACTAAAAGAGAGTACGTTTAGATTAGATCTTAGGAAGAAATTCCTTGTTGCGAGGGTGGTGAGGCGCTGGCCCAGGCTGCCCAGAGCAGCTGTGGGTGCCCCATCCCTGGCAGGGCTCAAGGCCAGGCTGGACGGGGCTGGGAGCAGCCTGGGCTGGGGGGAGGGGGCCCTGCCCCTGGCAGGGGTGGGACTGGCTGGTCTTGAAGGTCCCTTCCAGCCCAAACCATGCTGTGATTCTGTGATGTTCCCAGCTGTCATAACAATCCTGTGGTGGTCTTGGGTGATGGCTCAACCACAAACCACAGTGGGCAACCAGCCACTGCAGCCACAGGCATGAGATGTTGAGACCCACCAGCAGCACTGCTCCTCACCTCCCAACACCTATGGGCAAACTGGGGTTAAAAAGCCCACAAAATGAACAAAAAAATGAACATCACCTGTCACTTCTTAGAAGTTTTTTTTCATTGTAAGGGAATGAACCTCCTCCAAACCCAGGTGTCCCCTCTGTGTCCTTCACAGGAGCCATCTACAGGAGCTGCACCCAGGAGGCACCATTCCAGCATATGCACCTTTATCTCTGGAAATTATTAATATGAAGCCATTACTTGGACTTCTGTCCCCCCTTGCATGCTGCAGTATTGCCGGGACTTAGCCTCAAGGAGGAGGGGACCTTTCTAGAACCTCCTAAGAAGAAGCAGAGCTTGCAACGAAGGGGAGAGCCCTAGCCCAGCACCTCTCCGCCAGCTTGACTATATAAAAGAAGGAAATCCACCCAAGGGATTTTATCTCTTTTTCAAATAGCGTTTTCCCCCTGTACACTGTGACCTGTGCATTTACTTTTAGGAACTGGACTTTTTTTACCTGGGTAAAGCCTGATGTTCTTGGCTGCTCGAGAGGGAAGCAAAGACCTCGGCTGGCTCTTAACATCTGCATTCAAGGGCAAGGTTAGAGCAGGCAGGGTAAAGGCTTGCAACCAGCATTCAGAACAACATTACAGAACATAACTACCAAGATAGGATGCTAAAGCCTTCTCCACTTCCCTCATTCATCACATTTGACAATATAATATTTTTGCCTAACAGCTAGAAACCATTTCCAGCTAATATTATTTGTTATCTGCAGCAATAGCATTATACTAATATCCAGAGGATCACGCAGCTGCCTTTTACAAGACACTGCATTCACATAATGTGTTTTCTGCTCCAAATCTCTCGGTTTTATATGAAACAAAAAATAAGAATTACATCAAGCAGAAGAACCTGCAGACTGAGCACCGGTTTTCCAGATGTAGCTGGGTATTTCCGAGCCATGAGATGTAGTCTGTTTATGAATAAGAAACCCCAAATCCTTCCCGTACCCAATTTGTATGTCGGCCTGAACAACACTGCATAATACTTTATTCTCCATACAAGCAGCAAAGTTTCTTACCTAACACTCATCATTGCCCTTAAATTGCTCTCCACCTCGCCTTCGGGGATGTCAGCCCCCCTTCTCCAGCCCCTCCACACCCCAGCAGCTCAGGCCACTCTCCTTTTTCAACAGAAATCTTGCAGGAAAACCACAATCTGATTTTTTTCTCAATTCAAAATGAAAGAAAATCAGAAAATCAAATCAAAAGCTGTCTGGTTTTGCATCTGTATAAAAATATATGCACCCCAAGGAGCTTATTAGTGCCCACATCCATCTGATGGTCTCCCCCTGCATCACGAGAGCCCTTTACCCCTTTTTGCTGCTGTTTCTTCATGCCAGAGATGCCCTTCCCAAGTGGGTCATGGGCTTATATGTTGTGCAAATTATGTACAAGTGGATGTGAAGCAAAGGCCACACTGTTTCAGGTGCCATTATAATAATAACAACAGCTTAAAATGATATAAGAGTTTATATAATCTATCTTGCAATCAGAAATCTTCTACATAAAGTTTGTGTAAAAACAGATGTTCTTTTTCCATGGTCCCTTCATGCTCACCATCGAAATCAAAAATACATTTGCTTTCATTGTTTGGTTTGGTCTGATGGTTTCTGCATGGTGTGAAGCGAAAGCTTGCCTCACCTACCACAGCGCTCCACGGAGAAGCACCCCAGGGCACCCCCATGCACCTCCTTCCCCCCCACAAAAGCGCAATGTTCACCAGGGTCACTCAAAGCCTCCAGAAAAAACACTGAGTGCCACAAGCAGCACCCCATCCCCCCCGCAGCTGATGCTCCCCCCTTCTCATGCGTCAGGGCCAAGCTC